>NC_091300.1:18889146-18961646 GCF_038502225.1 Cherax quadricarinatus
CGACTCTGAAGAAGTACTTCCTAACATCCCTGTGACTCGCCTGAGTCTTCAGTTTCCAATTGTGATCCCTTGTTTCTGTGTCCCCTCTCTGGAACATCCTGTCTCTGTCCATCTTGTCTATTCCACGCAGTATTTTGTATGCTGTTATCATGTCTCCCCTGACCCTCCTGTCTTCCAGTGTCGTCAGTCCAATTTCCCTCAACCTTTCTTCATAGGACATTCCCCTGAGCTCCGGAACTAGCCTTGTTGCAAACCTTTGTACTTTCTCTAATTTTTTGACGTGCTTGACCAGGTGTGGGCTCCAAACTGGTGCTGCATACTCCAGTATGGGCCTAACGTACACAGTGTACAGTGCCTTGAACGATCTTTACTAAGGTATCGGAACGCTATTCTCAGGTTTGCCAGGCGCCCATATGCTGCAGCAGTTATCTGGTTGTGTGCCTCCGGAGACATGCTCGGTGTTATGGTCACCCCAAGACCTTTCTCCTTGAGCGAGGTTTGCAGTCCTTGGCCACCTAGTCTATACTCTGTCTGCGGTCTTCTTTGCCCTTCTCCGATCTTCATGATTTTGCACTTGGCAGGGTTGAATTCAAGAAGCCAGTTGCTGGACCACGTGTCCAGCCTGTCCAGGTCTCTTTGAAGTCCTGCCTGATCCTCATCTGATTTCTTTTCAACTTCACATCATCTGCGAACAGGGACACCTCTGAGTCTATCCCTTCCATCATGTCATTCACATATACCAGAAATAGCACTGGTCCTAAGACCGACCCCTGTGGGACCCCGCTCGTCACAGGTGCCCATTGTGATATCTCATCCCGTACCATGACTCGTTGTTGCGTTTCCGTCAGGTATTCTCTGATCCAATGCAGTGCCCTTCCTGTTATACGCTCCTGATCCTCTAGTTTCTGCACTAGTCTCTTGTGAGGAGCTGTGTCGAAGGCCTTGCAGTCCAAGAAAATGCAATCAACCCACCTGTCAGCATAGTTGCTGATCCCGTATAATATATGTTATGTCATCTATCATAGTACCATCCACATGTTTTACATACACAACCCCTTGCTAGGCCCAGTGACTAGTTTGTGTAACGTCATGTGAGACTGGGTGAGCGCTTCCCTCCTGGGATCTTTCTCAGTCCATGCATAGGTCTACAACAGGCAACAGGGCAGGCTGGGCCTCTCCCTACACACACTGCAATATAGTGTTACCATCCAACCAGTGTGTTTATCTCCAACCTTCATATCTCCTACGAATCCCCCACGACACACTCCTCTCTCTCGTGTCGCACTTCTGTCACTGTCATAAAACTCCAGAAGGTGTGTGTGTGTGTGTGTGTGTGTGTGTGTGTGTGTGTGTGTGTGTGTGTGTGTGTGTGTGTGTGTGTGTGTGTGTGTGTGTGTGTGTGTGTGTGTGTGTGTGTCGTGCCGAATGGGTAAAGCTGGTCAATTAGCAAGAACTCGTTTAAAATTAAGTCCTTTCCAAAATTTTCTCTTATACGTTCAAAGATATATTTTTTTCATTAATGTTAATGTAATTTTTTTTAATTTTGTACCAAAAGAAACTTAGAAAACTTACCTAACCTTGTTTTAACAAGAGCAATTTATTTTAGCCTAATCCAACTAAATATATTTTAGATTTGTTTACAGTAATTTAATACTAAACAAACACAATGAAATATATTTTTTTCGTTAGTTTCAGAATGATTTTGGCGAAATTATTGCATACACAAATTTTCGCTTGTCCTATATGGCAAGATGAGCGTTGCTATTTAAGCCAAAATCGCAAGTTCTGCCTATTCGGCACGACATATATATATATATATATATATATATATATATATATATATATATATATATATATATATATATATATATATATATATATATATATATATATGGCAGCATCCCACCGAAGCAGGGTGGCCCAAAAAGAAAAAACAATAGTTTTTCTTAACTTTAGTAATGTATACAGAAGAGGTTACTAGCCCCTTGCTTTTGACATTTTAGTCGCCTCTTACGACACGCATGGCTGACGGAGGAAGAATTCTGTTCCACGTCCCCATATATATGTCGTGCCGAATAGGCAGAACTTGCGATCTTGGCTTAAATAGCAACGTTCATCTTGCCATATAGGACAAGCGAAAATTTGTGTATGCAATAATTTCGCCAAAATCATTCTGAACCTAACGAAAAAAATATATTTCACTGTGTTTGTTTAGTATTAAATTATTGTAAACAAATCTAAAATATATTTAGTTGGGTTGGGGTAAAATAAATTGTTCTTCTTATATTAAGGTTAGGTAAGTTTTCTATGAGTCTTTCGGTGCAAAATTAAAAATTTTTATATTAACATTAATGAAAAAAATATATCTTTAAACGTATAAGAGAAAATTTCAGAAAGGACTTAATTTTAAATGAGTTCTTGCTAACTGACCAGTTTTACATATTCGGCACGACATATATATATATATATATATATATATATATATATATATATATATATATATATATATATATATATATATATATATATATATATATATATATATATATATATATATAATATATATATATATATATATATATATATATATATATATATATATATATATATATATATATATATATATATATATATATATATATATATATATGCAGAATAACCATCGTGAAAAAACAGTAGAATTCCAAGAGATTTCGTGATTCCTCACATCAAATAACTATAAAAATAAAAGAATAACAGGAAGACATAAGGGCGAGACTACACCTCACAACACCTGACTTTTTATGATGATGCAGGTAGGTAGTCAAGGATCCGTGAAACACAGTCTATATTCTACCCAAAAACTATATCTGTCTAATGTATATTAAATTCTTCCCAGCAGGATTCGAACCTGCAGACTCTGCATCAAAGTACGCAGTACTTTAGCCACACAGCCAAACATCAGATAAGTATGGGCACCTAACCGAAGCTAGACGGTGAATCTCATACCCCGGAGCACCAGGCTTATGATAAATTACTTATCAAATCCTGCCACATGCAGTGAACTTCGAAAGAGATTTTGGAATGCTTAACAATTCGCTAACGGGCGAATTGTTGATGCCACTGATAAAACCTTGTCACATGTGATGGTTGTAAAATTATGTTAGCGTAAGCTCTGTGGCTGAGTGGTTACAGCGTTGGGCTTCCTACCAGCAGGAACCACGGTTAGACTCTGTCTGTTCTTCTGTTTAGCTTTGTCCTCGATAATGTGAGAGCTCACGAAAGCGATTGGAAGTTCACTATTTTTTCACAGTGGTCGTTTTGCATATTGTGATAATCACCTGTTTACAGTGATCGTATTGTGTATGTGTGTGGGGGGATTCATATAGGAAGAGCTTTACAAAAAGGTGATCTCGTCTAATTAATGTCTGGTTTCTCCTGGCTTACATAAATAATTCAGATAAGCAAACGCATTGTGTCAAAGGTATTGCAACTATTGTAGAGGTGTGCCAGCTATTTTGAAATCACCAAAAATATGTAACATATGTTGAAATTGTAGCAAAGATGTGTTCTGTGTTGCAGCTATAAATAACAAAGACGTTTCGTAACTAAGAAAAATACGTTGTGTGTAGTAACTTTGACAAAGATGTGTACCTGTATCAAAGATGTGTACCTGTATCAAAGATGTGTACCTGTATCAAAGATGTGTTGTAACTATTATAAAGTTGAGCTGTACCTATAAAAACGATATGTAAGCATATAATAACAATAACAATAATAATAATAATAATAATAAAGATTATAAATAGTTTTAACCTTACATTCATTAACAACAATGATGAAGCATCGACATAACGGTGTCTTGCACTTCACACTGAGCACACACCCTAGTCGATGTGCACACCTGCATACACACCAGACCTGACGAGCCCTACACAAGTTACTACACACCAGACCTGACGAGCCCAACACAAGTTACTACACACCAGACCTGAGCAGCCCAACACAAGTTACTACACACCAGACCTGACGAGCCCAACACAAGTTACTACACACCAGACCTGACGAGCCCAACATAAGTTACTACACACCAGACCTGAGCAGCCCAACACAAGTTACTACACACCAGACCTGACGAGCCCAACATAAGTTACTACACACCAGACCTGAGCAGCCCAACACAAGTTACTACACACCAGACCTGACGAGCCCAACACAAGTTACTACACACCAGACCTGACGAGCCCAACATAAGTTACTACACACCAGACCTGAGCAGCCCAACACAAGTTACTACACACCAGACCTGACGAGCCCAACATAAGTTACTACACACCAGACCTGAGCAGCCCAACACAAGTTACTACACACCAGACCTGACGAGCCCAACACAAGTTACTACACACCAGACCTGACGAGCCCAACATAAGTTACTACACACCAGACCTGAGCAGCCCAACACAAGTTACTACACACCAGACCTGACGAGCCCAACATAAGTTACTACACACCAGACCTGAGCAGCCAAACACAAGTTACTACACACCAGACCTGAGCAGCCCAACATAAGTTACTACACACCAGACCTGAGCAGTCCAACACAAGTTACTACACACCAGACCTGAGCAGCCCAACATAAGTTACTACACACCAGACCTGACGAGCCCAACATAAGTTACTACACACCAGACCTGAGCAGCCCAACATAAGTTACTACACACCAGACCTGAGCAGCCCAACACAAGTCACTACACACCAGACCTGAGCAGTCCAACACAAGTCACTACACACCAGACCTGAGCAGTCCAACACAAGTTACTACACACCAGACTTGAGCAGCCCAACACAAGTCACTACACACCAGACCTGACGAGCCCAACATAAGTTACTACACACCAGACCTGAGCAGCCAAACACAAGTTACTACACACCAGACCTGAGCAGTCCAACACAAGTTACTACACACCAGACCTGAGCAGCCCAACAAAAGTTACTACACACCAGACCTGACGAGCCCAACATAAGTTACTACACACCAGACCTGAGCAGCCCAACATAAGTTACTACACACCAGACCTGAGCAGCCCAACACAAGTCACTACACACCAGACCTGAGCAGTCCAACACAAGTCACTACACACCAGACCTGAGCAGTCCAACACAAGTTACTACACACCAGACCTGAGCAGCCCAACACAAGTCACTACACACCAGACCTGACGAGCCCAGCATAAGTTACTACACACCAGACCTGAGCAGCCAAACACAAGTTACTACACACCAGACCTGAGCAGCCCAACATAAGTTACTACACACCAGACCTGAGCAGCCCAACACAAGTTACTACACACCAGACCTGAGCAGCCCAACATAAGTTACTACACACCAAATCTGAGCAGTCCAACACAAGTAACTACACACCAGACCTGAGCAGTCCAACACAAGTTACTACATACCAGACCTGAGCAGCCCAACACAAGTAACTACACACCAGACCTGAGCAGCCCAACACAAGTTACTACACACCAGACCTGACGAGCCCAACATAAGTTACTACACACCAGACCTGAGCAGCCCAACACAAGTCACTACACACCAGACCTGAGCAGCCCAACACAAGTTACTACACACCAAATCTGAGCAGCCCAACACAAGTCACTACACACAAGACCTGAGCAGCCCAACACAAGTCACTACACACCAGACCTGAGCAGCCCAACACAAGTTACTACACACCAAATCTGAGCAGTCCAACACAAGTTACTACACACCAGACCTGAGCAGCCCAACACAAGTTACTACACACCAAATCTGAGCAGTCCAACACAAGTCACTACACACCAGACCTGAGCAGCCCAACACAAGTCACTACACACCAGACCTGAGCAGCCCAACACAAGTTACTACACACCAAATCTGAGCAGTCCAACACAAGTTACTACACACCAGACCTGAGCAGCCCAACACAAGTCACTACACACCAGACCTGAGCAGCCCAACACAAGTAACTACACACCAGACCTGAGCAGTCCAACACAAGTTACTACATACCAGACCTGAGCAGCCCAACACAAGTAACTACACACCAGACCTGAGCAGTCCAACACAAGTTACTACACACCAAATCTGAGCAGCCCAACACAAGTAACTACACACCAGACCTGAGCAGCCCAACACAAGTAACTACACACCAGACCTGAGCAGCCCAACACAAGTAACTACACACCAGACCTGAGCAGCCAAACACAAGTTACTACACACCAAATCTGAGCAGTCCAACACAAGTTACTACACACCAGACCTGAGCAGTCCAACACAAGTCACTACACACCAGACCTGAGCAGCCCAACACAAGTTACTACATACCAGACCTGAGCAGTCCAACACAAGTCACTACACACCAGACCTGAGCAGCCCAACACAAGTTACTACACACCAGACCTGAGCAGTCCAACACAAGTCACTACACACCAGACCTGAGCAGCCCAACACAAGTCACTACACACCAGACCTGAGCAGCCCAACACAAGTCACTACACACCAGACCTGAGCAGTCCAACACAAGTCACTACACACCAGACCTGAGCAGTCCAACACAAGTTACTACACACCAGACCTGAGCAGTCCAACACAAGTCACTACACACCAGACCTGAGCAGCCCAACACAAGTTACTACATACCAGACCTGAGCAGTCCAACACAAGTCACTACACACCAGACCTGAGCAGCCCAACACAAGTTACTACACACCAGACCTGAGCAGCCCAACACAAGTCACTACACACCAGACCTGAGCAGCCCAACACAAGTCACTACACACCAGACCTGAGCAGTCCAACACAAGTCACTACACACCAGACCTGAGCAGTCCAACACAAGTCACTACACACCAGACCTGAGCAGTCCAACACAAGTCACTACACACCAGACCTGAGCAGCCCAACACAAGTTACTACACACCAGACCTGAGCAGTCCAACACAAGTCACTACACACCAGACCTGAGCAGCCCAACACAAGTTACTACACACCAGACCTGAGCAGCCCAACACAAGTCACTACACACCAGACCTGAGCAGCCCAACACAAGTTACTACACACCAGACCTGAGCAGCCCAACACAAGTCACTACACACCAGACCTGAGCAGCCCAACACAAGTCACTACACACCAGATCTGAGCAGTCCAACACAAGTTACTACACACCAGACCTGAGCAGCCCAACACAAGTCACTACACACCAGACCTGAGCAGCCCAACACAAGTCACTACACACCAGACCTGAGCAGTCCAACACAAGTCACTACACACCAGACCTGAGCAGTCCAACACAAGTTACTACACACCAGACCTGAGCAGTCCAACACAAGTCACTACACACCAGACCTGAGCAGCCCAACACAAGTTACTACATACCAGACCTGAGCAGTCCAACACAAGTCACTACACACCAGACCTGAGCAGCCCAACACAAGTTACTACACACCAGACCTGAGCAGCCCAACACAAGTCACTACACACCAGACCTGAGCAGCCCAACACAAGTCACTACACACCAGACCTGAGCAGTCCAACACAAGTCACTACACACCAGACCTGAGCAGTCCAACACAAGTCACTACACACCAGACCTGAGCAGTCCAACACAAGTCACTACACACCAGACCTGAGCAGCCCAACACAAGTTACTACACACCAGACCTGAGCAGTCCAACACAAGTCACTACACACCAGACCTGAGCAGCCCAACACAAGTTACTACACACCAGACCTGAGCAGCCCAACACAAGTCACTACACACCAGACCTGAGCAGCCCAACACAAGTTACTACACACCAGACCTGAGCAGCCCAACACAAGTCACTACACACCAGACCTGAGCAGCCCAACACAAGTCACTACACACCAGATCTGAGCAGTCCAACACAAGTTACTACACACCAGACCTGAGCAGCCCAACACAAGTTACTACACACCAGACCTGAGCAGCCCAACACAAGTCACTACACACCAGACCTGAGCAGCCCAACACAAGTTACTACACACCAGACCTGAGCAGCCCAACACAAGTCACTACACACCAGATCTGAGCAGTCCAACACAAGTTACTACACACCAGACCTGAGCAGCCCAACACAAGTCACTACACACCAGACCTGAGCAGCCCAACACAAGTCACTACACACCAGACCTGAGCAGCCCAACACAAGTCACTACACACCAGACCTGAGCAGTCCAACACAAGTCACTACACACCAGACCTGAGCAGCCCAACACAAGTCACTACACACCAGACCTGAGCAGCCCAACACAAGTTACTACACACCAGACCTGAGCAGTCCAACACAAGTTACTACACACCAGACCTGAGCAGTCCAACACAAGTCACTACACACCAGACCTGAGCAGCCCAACACAAGTCACTACACACCAGACCTGAGCAGCCCAACACAAGTTACTACACACCAGACCTGAGCAGTCCAACACAAGTTACTACACACCAGACCTGAGCAGCCCAACACAAGTTACTACACACCAGACCTGAGCAGCCCAACACAAGTTACTACACACCAGACCTGAGCAGCCCAACACAAGTTATTATTGTAGTGTTTTAAAGCATTACAGGTTCAACAGTCAACATATTATCTGGGAACAGACATACTTCAGGGAAGCCATGCAATATTCGCTGAATGACCTATAATATTCTCCAAAAGACCTACAATATTCTCTGGAGAAGACATACAATACTCTTCAGATAAGACATACAATACTCTTCAGAGAAGACATACAATACTCTTCAGAGAAGACATATAATACTCTTCAGAGAAGACATACAATACTCTTCAGAGAAGACATACAATACTCTTCAGAGAAGACATATAATACTCTTCAGAGAAGACATACAATACTCTTCAGAGAAGACATACAATACTCTTCAGAGAAGACATACAATACTCTCCAGAGAAGACATACAATACTCTCCAGAGAAGATTATTCTATAAAAGACCTATAATATTCTCTAAGACCTACAATATTTTCCAAAAGACCTACAGTATTCTCCAGAGTGAATATTAACAGCTGTGTGGAGAGGATGAGCACAGAGGTGATAAACACTTATTCTTGACTCATATCATTAACTCTGCATGATGCTAAAAGATTTAATGTAAGGAGCTGGAGCAGCCCAGCCCTTGGATCAAACTTGATTATCTCCATTCACAAGGCACTGCATAAACTTGCTTCTTCCCCATGATGATGATGATGATGATGATGATGATGATGATGATGATGATGATGATGATGATGATGATGATGATGATGATGATGATGATGATGATGATGATGATGATGATGATGATGATGATGATGATGATGATGATGATGATCATGGTGGTGGTGGTGGTGGTGGTGGTGGTGGTGGTGGTGGTGATGATGATGATGATGATGATGATGATGATGATGATGATGATGATGATGGTGGTGGTGGTGGTGGTGGTGGTGGTGGTGGTGGTGGTGGTGGTGGTGGTGGTGGTGGTGGTGGTGGTGGTGGTGGTGGTGGTGGTGGTGGTGATGATGATGATGATGATGATGATGATGATGATGATGATGATGATGATGATGATGATGATGATGATGATGGTGGTGGTGGTGATGGTGATGATGATGATGATAATGACGATGATGATGATAATGATGATAATAATAATAACACCAAGATGTCTTATATAAAAGACAAAGCAGGACTCCCTTTCCAGCTAAGAAAAATCATCATAACTTTTCAAAGGCGCCAAACTGCTTCAAGAATGAAAAAAAAAGAAAGACAAGTTAGAGAAACAGAGAACACTGAGGAAACACTGAGAGCATCATACAACGTCCAGGAGACAAACAACAAGAATTATCAACAAAATAAAAAAAAACTACTTTTTCCCTCTCTTTTATGTCACATTATTGTAAATAATAATAAGACACGCGTATATTACGAACACACGTAGCAATTTCAGTTTCACGACCCGACCCAACCCGATATGACCAGATGCTTTTGAGAGGCTAATAACTATTCCCTATATAAGATAGAGACCTAATTCCTTTTGAATCTGATAGTCTCATGAAATAACTTATGTTATTAACCGTTAGTTTCGCTGATATTCCGTGGGAACCCCCCAGAAAACCACGGTATTTGAGGGGATGTTTGGACAAATTCGATGTTTGTTCAACTTCAGAAGCGAATTACGTGAGATTTTCTGTTGTGACATTATGTTTTCTTTAATGAAATCGAAAGAGAAAAAATGGGAGAATACGATTAAGAACTTACATTAACGTTTTTTTCAACTTTTAGTGGGAGAAATCAGCTGGGGAAAACACCCATTTTCAGTGATTTTTCAGTTGAATACATAGTCCAGTGGTTGGCAAAGGTCGATCAAAACCGACTATTTCTCATCCAAGAATTCATGACAAACACGTTGCTTTGTTTAAATCAAGTGGAACCTCCTCTTCAATGCACATATATTCCTCGCTCGTTTCGCGCTCAACAAAGTACTAAAAACTGGTTATTGATTCAGTCATTCTACATTCAGAGAAAATTGGAGCTATGCTATGCGAAAGAGGAACAAACATGAAAATTTCTTCAGTTTCTCTTCTGTCGGCGAGAGACGCCTTTTTGCGCGACCCCTAAAACTGAACGAAATTTACATACACAAATAACCCGCACATAAAAGACAGAAGCTTACGACGACGTTTCGGTCCGACTTGGACCATTGACAAAGTCACACTGAACGAAATTTCCTGAAAATTGGTCTGAATGTTACTTAGGAACAATGTAACTTGCGGAGGGAACAATTTTACAACTTTATTTTTATGCACCGGTCTAATATTATATATATATATATATATATATATATATATATATATATATATATATATATATATATATATATATATATATATATATATATATATATATATTATATATTTATTATCACACTAACCGATTCCCACCAAGGCAGGGTGGCCCGAAAAAGATAAACTTTCACCATCATTCACTCCATCACTGTCTTGCCAGAAGGGTGCTTTACACTACAGTTTTTAAACTGCAACATTAACACCCCTCCTTCAGAGTGCAGGCACTGTACTTCCCATCTCCAGGACTCAAGTCCGGCCTGCCAGTTTCCCTGAACCCCTTCATAAATGTTACTTTGCTCACACTCCAACAGCACGTCAAGTATTAAAAACCATTCGTCTCCATTCACTCCTATCAAACACGCTCACGCACGCCTGCTGGAAGTCCAAGCCCCTCGCACACAAAACCTCCTTTACCCCCTCCCTTTAACCTTTCCTAGGCCAACTCCTACTCCGCCTTCCTTCCACTACAGACTGATACACTCTTGAAGTCATTCTGTTTCGCTCCATTCTCTCTACATGTCCGAACCACCTCAACAATCCTTCCTCAGCCCTGTGGACAACAGTTTTGGTAATCCCGCACCTCCTCCAAACTTCCAAACTACGAATTCTCTGCATTATATTCACACCACACATTGCCCTCAGACATGACATCACTGCCTCCAGCCTTCTCCTCGCTGCAACATTCATCACCCATGCTTCACACCCATATAAGAGTGTTGGTAAAACTATACTCTCATACATTCCCCTCTTTGCCTCCAAGGACAAAGTTCTTTGTCTCCACAGACTCCTAAGTGCACCACTCACCCTTTTCCCCTCATCAATTCTATGATTCACCTCATCCTTCATAGACCCATCCGCTGACACGTCCACTCCCAAATATTTGAATACATTCACCTCCTCCATACTCTCTCCCTCCAATCTGATATCCAATATATATATATATATATATATATATATATATATATATATATATATATATATATATATATATATATATATATATATATATATATAGGAGAAGTGCATAAAAAGACTTCAAGGAAGAATATTTGGATTTCTTCCTGAAGCCGTTTGAATATTCCACTTCCCCTACCACCCCATCTTTTAGTATATTTTTTTTTTACCAATAGGAATATTTTATTACATAATATGGTACAGAAGATTTAAGAGATACATTGTTGATATAAAGGTGGCATATACGGTACATGTTGTTACGTGTGTATCACCGATTATAAGGCGAAAATCTCATCCAGCTCCTCAGAGCTGGGGCGTGTGCCCAAAATACAGCAGGCATTACCCCTTTGAACAGCCGCACTGAGCCGCTGGAACAGAAAACTAGCTGCCCTGGGATCCCTAGTTACCCTGATGAGTCTTTTTCCCAGCTCCTTAAGGAATTTAGATGCACTTTTTCCCCATGAGCCAAGGGTCTCTGAGCCTATGGGAACAAACATATAATGATGGGCAAGTTCTCCATATTTTCTAGACTTTTGGGACTCCCTGAAGCTGGCAGCTGCCCCTCCTTCCTCCCTGGTGTATTGGAGATAGGTATCAGCCAAGGTAGATGCACATGTATAGTCCCACACCACCTGCTTCCCATCTGTCCAGGCTTGAAGGGTGATACCATCTGGACGCTTCTGGCTGCCATCAGATCTGCATAGTTGGGGTGGCTCCCTTACTGCTGGGCATCCAGCTGTTGTGAGGCTCCTCTTGATAATGTTATTAACCTCTTCATGTCTTGCAATCTTTCCCTCGGATTTACGGCACACAAGACCATGGTACCCGAATCGGTCTGCTGCTTCACTGCCACAAATACACCTGTGTTCGGCGAGAATAGGGGCGGCAAGTCGAAGGGCAACACCGATGCGGATGGTCTGTGGGTCGAGACGTGTGCCAAGGCTGGAGTTGGGAACAGCCAACAGAAAGTCCCCAGCATGAGGGGTTCTCACTGCCAGGAGGCGGGCTCTATCCTTCCCTGACACACTCTGAAGCATTGTTGAGGCAATATTTTCCACTATTGGACCATCCCAGTGCGATTGTTTGTAGTTGTTGGGGGGAGGTCTGGCTCCAGAGCCCGTTAGATTATCCCAGATCATTTTATATATATATATATATATATATATATATATATATATATATATATATATATATATATATATATATATATATATATATATAATATAGGGAAGTACCACCTCTGTGGCTGGAATGGGGACCCTCATCCTCAGAGAAACAATAAACGTACTTCAGGGAAAACTCAAGGTTCTCCCTGGAGCTGTTTGAATAGCAACGCTCATCTTGCCATATAGGACAAGTGAAAATTTGTGTATGCAATAATTTCACCAAAATCATTCTGAACCTAACGAAAAAAATATATTTCACTGTGTTTGTTTAGTATTAAATTATTGTAAACAAATGTAAAATATATTTAGTTGGGTTAGGCTAAAATACACTGCTCTTGTTATAATAAGGTTAGGTAAGTTTTCTAAGATTCTTTTGGAGCAAAATTAAAATTTTTTACATCAACATTAATGTAAACAATATATATTTAAACGTATAAGAGAAAATTTCAGAAAGGACTTAATTTTAAATGAGTTCTTACTAATTCACCAGTTTTACATATTCGGCACGACATATATATATATATATATATATATAATCTCTGGCTGAAGGAGACTCGAACCTACAAACCTTGGAACAAGGTACGCAGTGCTATACCAATCTCACCACACTGGACCAATACCTTTGCGTCCAGCTTGCGCTAGACGTTTTGATCCAAGGCAGCCAGCTTTCAGGGAGAAGGCTTACAGCTTTTCATCTCATCCCCTGCATGCATCAGCCTTACTAGAGATTTTAACCTTGTTCCAAGGTTTGTAGGTTCGAGTCTCCTTCAGCCAGAGATCAGTGTTTGTGTATATTTCGCCTGATCTTGCGAATTCCTTGCATATATACATATACATACACACACACACACACACACACACACACACACACACACACACACACACACACACACACACACACACACACATATATATATATATATATATATATATATATATATATATATATATATATATATATATTAAATTGCGAGGATGTCAAACTGTCAGTGGAGAACACTTTCAACCTGTATATATTAAGGTAATACACATGTGGCCAGGAGCCGGAGATAACTACGTCAGAGTATCTCAGTGCCAACCCTGACTAACCACGTCAGAGTATCTCAGTGCCAACCCTGACTGTCAGTATCACTCGAGATTGTGAATGCCACCCCCACACTATCAGTGCCACCCCAGATTACCAGTACCACCACATACTGTCACTGTCACTACCACCATAGACTGCCAGCACCACCACAGACTGTCAGTGCCACCCCAGACTGTCAGTATCAGACTGTTACTACCACGACAGACTATCAGTGCAATCCCCAGACTATCAGTGCAATCCCCAGACTATCAGCACCACCACAGGCTGTCTGTGCCACCATCAAGGTCAATAAAGCCACCACCCAGGTCATCAGTGCCACAACAGTTCTGCTAGCAGTAACAGAACTAGCAGAGAGACAACTTGAAAGAAGTTTTTAATGAAGTTTTCACATTTTGATTTTTATCACAATTTACTCAGAGAGCATTTTACTGCAAGTGTTGCCACACCTGTCTGGCTAGTGTGCCACACCTGCCTGGTCAGTGTTGCCACACCTGGCTTAAATCTTCCAATATTACTTGTGGTTTGCGATATTTTCCTGTTTCTGGCTTAAAACGCAGTATAGGTATTATGTATTAAATACCATTTCATTTGTCTGGTTAATTCATGTACTAAACCCATGTAGGTCGTTCAGCGCAAGACGTGGTGAAGGCTTGATACTCCGTCTACTGAACGCGAGACAGGTGCTCTTCCTATTTGTACTCACCTATATCACCCAAAGGATATTTTCAGGAATCAACGCCTCCGAGGCCCGGTCCTAGACAGGCCTTTTCATGGCTCAAAGCCTAATCAAGCAGGCTGTTACTACTGCCAGCATGCAGTACAGTGTACGAAGTACAACCCAGCTGATCAGTAACTAACTTTAGGAACCTATAAAGTTCCCTCTGGAAGTCAGTCAAGGGTCTCTTTGGTAGTTCCCTTAATGCATTTGGGAGGCTGTTGAGAAGTCTTGAGACCCTTACTGTGTTATCCAAGTATAGTCATGGCACCCCGGTTTGTCATAGGTGGTGTTTTGCACCTTTCTGCTGACACTTTTACTTTGATAAGGAGTGATTTCTGTATGCAGATTTCGGACCAGTCCCTCTAGGGTTCTCCAGGTGTAAATTACGATGTATCTTTCTAAGGACTACAGGTCGAGGGACTTCAAACTTTCCCAGTAATTCTGATGCTTACTTGAGTAAAGGTTCTCTTTTACTTCTGATCTAAGCCCACAATTTCGCCCGCCTTGAAAGGGGAAGCTAATGTACAGCAATGTTCCAGCCCACACAGAAATAACAATAGAAGGCGAGAAGGTGCGTAGGTGTGAACACATGACAGCGCAAGTAATGTAATGTTATTTTTTCGTTGTTTTACGAGTGTATGTAACGTGATGGAGGTATATTAATTAAGCAGGTATTGCGTGTTAGTGGATGTGGTGTGAGGTGAACACCAGCCCAGATAACAGAATAATCACTGATAAGATACAAGGGTGGGTGCAGTCACCTTGTCTCGCTTGTACTGTACTGTTACATGCCTCCCCCTGCACCATCACCACCTCAACCTTCACCATCACCGCCACCCGAAGTGCCCCTTCACCACCAGCGCTTGAGTCACCTACGCCTGCGTTACTACTACCAGCCCCTTCACCACCAGCGCCTGCGTCACCACCACCTGCGCCTGCGTTACCACTACCTGCCCCGTCACCACCAGCGCCTGCGTCACGACCACCTGCGCCTGCGTTACCACTACCTGTCCCTTCAGCACCTGCGTCACCAACACCTGCGTTGCCACTACCTGCCCCGTCACCAACACCTGCGCCTGCGTTACCACTATACCAGCCCCTTCACCACCAGCGCCTGCGTCACCAACATCTGCGCCTGCGTTACCACTACCAGCCCCTTCACCACCAGCGCCTGCGTCACCACCACCTGCGCCTGCGTTACCACTACCTGCCCCGTCACCACCAGCGCCTGCGTCACCACCACCTGCGCCTGCGTTACCACTACCTGCCCCTTCACCACCAGCACCTGCGTCACCAACACCTGCGTTGCCACTACCTGCCCCATCACCAACACCTGCGCCTGCGTTACCACTACCAGCCCCTTCACCACCAGCGCCTGCGTCACCACCACCTGCGCCTGCGTTACCACTACCTGTCCCTTCACCACCAGCACCTGCGTCACCAACACCTGCATTACCACTACCTGCCCCTTCACCACCAGCGCCTGCGTCACCAACACCTGCGCCTGCGTTACCACTACCTGTTCCTTCACCACCAGCACCTGCGTCACCAACACCTGCGTTACCACTACCTGCCCCGTCACCAACACCTGCGCCTGCGTTACAACTACCAGCCCCTTCACCACCAGCGCCTGCGTCACCACCACCTGCGCCTGCATTACCACTACCTGCCCCTTCACCACCAGCGCCTGCGTCACCAACACCTGCGCCTGCGTTACCACTACCTGTCCCTTCACCACCAGCACCTGCGTCACCAACACCTGCGTTACCACTACCTGCCCCGTCACCAACACCTGCGCCTGCATTACCACTACCAGCCCCTTCACCACCAGCGCCTGCGTCACCAACACCTGCGCCTGCGTTACCACTACCTGTCCCTTCACCACCAGCACCTGCGTCACCAACACCTGCGTTACCACTACCTGCCCCGTCACCAACACCTGCGCCTGCATTACCACTACCAGCCCCTTCACCACCAGCGCCTGCGTCACCACCACCTGCGCCTGTGTTACCACTACCAGCTCCTTCACCACCTGCGCCTGCGTCACCACCACCTGCTCCTGCATTGCCACTACCAGCCCCTTCACCACCTGCGCCTGCGTCACCAACGCCTGCGCCTGGGTCACCACCACCTGCGCCTGCATTACCACTACCAGCCCCTTCACCACCAGCGCCTGCGTCACCAACACCTGCGCCTGCGTTACCACTACCAGCCCCTTCACCACCTGCGCCTGCGTCACCAACACCTGCGCCTGCGTCACCACCATCTGCGCCTGCGTTACCACTACCTGCCCCTTCACCTGCGCCTGCATCACCACCATCTGCGCCTGCATCACCACCATCTGCGCCTGCGTCACCACCATCTGCGCCTGCGTTACCACTACCTGCCCCTTCACCTGCGCCTGCATCACCACCATCTGCGCCTGCATCACCACCACCTGCGCCTGCGTCACCACCATCTGCGCCTGCGTTACCACTACCTGCCCCTTCACCTGCGTCTGCATCACCACCATCTGCGCCTGCGTCACCACCACCTGCGCCTGCGCCACCACCATCTGCGCCTGCGTTACCACTACCTGCCCCTTCACCTGCGCCTGCATCACCACCATCTGCACCTGCATCACCACCACCTGCGCCTGCGTCACCACCATCTGCGCCTGCGTTACCACTACCTGCCCCTTCACCTGCGTCTGCATCACCACCATCTGCGCCTGCATCACCACCACCTGCGCCTGCGTCACCACCATCTGCGCCTGCGTTACCACTACCTGCCCCTTCACCTGCGTCTGCATCACCACCATCTGCGCCTGCGTCACCACCACCTGCGCCTGCGCCACCACCATCTGCGCCTGCGTTACCACTACCTGCCCCTTCACCTGCGCCTGCATCACCACCATCTGCACCTGCATCACCACCACCTGCGCCTGCATCACCACCATCTGCGCCTGCGTTACCACTACCTGCCCCTTCACCTGCGTCTGCATCACCACCATCTGCGCCTGCATCACCACCACCTGCGCCTGCGTCACCACCATCTGCGCCTGCGTTACCACTACCTGCCCCTTCACCTGCGTCTGCATCACCACCATCTGCGCCTGCGTCACCACCACCTGCGCCTGCGTCACCACCATCTGCGCCTGCGTTACCACTACCTGCCCCTTCACCTGCGCCTGCATCACCACCATCTGCACCTGCATCACCACCGCCTGCGCCTGCGTCACCACCATCTGCGCCTGCGTTACCACTACCTGCCCCTTCACCTGCGCCTGCATCACCACCATCTGCGCCTGCGTCACCACCACCTGCGCCTGCGCCACCACCATCTGCGCCTGCGTTACCACTACCTGCCCCTTCACCTGCGCCTGCATCACCACCATCTGCACCTGCATCACCACCACCTGCGCCTGCGTCACCACCATCTGCGCCTGCGTTACCACTACCTGCCCCTTCACCTGCGTCTGCATCACCACCATCTGCGCCTGCATCACCACCACCTGCGCCTGCGTCACCACCATCTGCGCCTGCGTTACCACTACCTGCCCCTTCACCTGCGTCTGCATCACCACCATCTGCGCCTGCGTCACCACCACCTGCGCCTGCGCCACCACCATCTGCGCCTGCGTTACCACTACCTGCCCCTTCACCTGCGCCTGCATCACCACCATCTGCACCTGCATCACCACCACCTGCGCCTGCATCACCACCATCTGCGCCTGCGTTACCACTACCTGCCCCTTCACCTGCGTCTGCATCACCACCATCTGCGCCTGCATCACCACCACCTGCGCCTGCGTCACCACCATCTGCGCCTGCGTTACCACTACCTGCCCCTTCACCTGCGTCTGCATCACCACCATCTGCGCCTGCGTCACCACCACCTGCGCCTGCGTCACCACCATCTGCGCCTGCGTTACCACTACCTGCCCCTTCACCTGCGTCTGCATCACCACCATCTGCGCCTGCGTCACCACCACCTGCGCCTGCGTCACCACCATCTGCGCCTGCGTTACCACTACCTGCCCCTTCATCTGCGTCTGCATCACCACCACCATCAGTGTAGTTAACATTACTACACACAAAGTTGTCAGTAATCTGCCTGATGATGTAGACAATAAGGTGGCGTCACGTCCCCAGGGATGACTGAGTGACGTCACGTCCCCAGGGATGACTGAGTGACGTCACGTCCCCAGGGATGACTGAAACAAAATTTACAAAACATCTTCAACTTTCCTACTTTTCCTTACCAAAGTAAATCCCACATTCACCACTGGAGAATAATAAAGTTTTTTAATTAAATGTCAAAGGCATTTTGTCCCCTTGTGGGCGAAGAAGAGGACAGCAGTGTGATGGAGGTGGGCTGAAGTGGGTAAGGAGGGCAGGTAACCTTGAGGGTGTGGGGCAGCGGGTGGGTGGGCAGGGAGGGCAGTAATCCTCTCCCACACACTCACTTCTACCGGAACATACTCCATGACTCACACTCAACACATGACAAGTGGACCATCTATACAGAAATGTATTTGCTCCAAATACAACGCATAGCTATGTTACCAAAATTTAGACAATATACAAAGGATTTTGTGCAAAGCTTTTATGCACAGCGCTTAGGTCCTCTTAATCCAGCAGTTTTAACAAGGGTTGTAATAATTGAAAAACAAATTTGTTTTCGTCATATGATTCAAAATAAATGCACACTTTGATTTACCACGAGCATTCTGTGGTTAACCTGCGGAAGGTCATATACTGCTGCATAACCTAGTGGAAATTAATCAAAATACTTGCAGAACGGAAAAGAGATAATTTGATTGTCCTGTCTTCAGAAAAAAATTGACACAATTATTATATATTTTTTTCTAATTTATTTAATATTATACTGGTAATGTTATTTTAGTTAATAGCTGAAGCAAAAGTATCATGTTTTATAGTATTATTAACCTTATATAGTTAGTTAGCTATATTCATAGACAGGCTGTACAATATATATTCAAGTTCTGATTGGCTTCTCGTGCTGCTGAACTAATTGTTCACTTGTACATGAACGGTATACAATACCGACAAGATGAAAAGTAGACACATGTGCAACATCTGGGTATCTTTATTGTAGACGTTTCGCCATCCAGTGACTTGATCAATACAAATTCAAAGACATAATTGGAAAACAGTAGAACTATATACAAAAGATGAGGTAATCAGTCCCTCAGCCTTGGAGTTGGCGAAGATAACTGTAGTCTTGAAGAGTCTGGAGCAAATTAGATAAGTTTAGATTTAGAAAGGATATAGGAAAGTATTGGTTTGGAAATAAGGTAGTTGACGAGTGGAACAGTCTGCCTAGTAGGGTTATTGAAGCTAAAACCTTCGGTAGCTTCCAATTTAGGTTGGATAAATACATGAGTGAGAGGGGTTGGATTTGAGTGGAACTTGCACACGAGTTAGTGGATTTATCAGAGCTTAGTGTTAGGGTAGGATTAAAGTGGGTTGGGCAAATATTCTGTTAGTGGGTTGGATTTGTGAAGGACTTGTCCAGTATGGGCCAACAAGCCTACTGCAGTGTTCCTCCTTTTTTATGTTCTTCAAGGCAAGTATATATACGCCAGTATATAAATGCCAGCCTTCTTGCCTGTGCTCCAGACTCTTCAAGACTACGGTGATCTTCACTAACACCAAGGCTGAGGGACTGATTACTTCATCTTTAATATATAGTTCTACTGTTTTCCAATTATGTCCTTGAATTTGTATTGATAAAGCCACTGGATGGCGAAACGTCTACAGTAAAGATACCCAGATGTTGAACAAGTATCTAATTTTCTGCTTGTTCACTTGTTTGCCTTCTGGGACATGAGGCAAGGCAAGAGAGTATCTGACCTCACACCTACATCCACTGTTTCTTTCTTTTCCTGGCTGGACATCACGGAGGCAACACCTCTTCTCTCTATTCTAGTCTGGGAGAACACTGTTCTTTTTTGTCATGTAAACTCATTTTCTGGCAGACTATGTATCCGCTGGTGAGCCGGAACACACATTTGATTTTTTTAAATTTTCTGAGGTTGTGTTGTGAGACTATGCTTCAGGTCCCCAGTCTAACTCTAGACGTAACCTGTTCTGGCTGGCTTCTACGCACTGTCGTGGTCGGGGTCTGGAAGTGCGGAGTTCAGATCCAGTAATTTGGGAGTTTTTTTGTTTTTTTGTCTTGTATGGAGGATATGTATACCTTTTGTCCCCATTTAGGGTCGTTTTTGTGTCTCCTTCCTTATCTGACGCTGTGCTGTTCACGGCTGCTCTGTGCACTTTCTGTTTCGTGAACTGGTCGCAAGCTGTGCTTAGTGCCTCTGTTGGTCAGAAATTGATTTGGTATAAACCTTGGTAATATATACCGACAAGTTGGTAGTACCTCTGAGTACAATGAAGTACAATAACATACCAGATGGTACAGATTATCATCAATTACTGGGAGCGCTTGAGGTTTCTAAACCTGTATTCCCTGGAACGCAGGAGGGAGAGATACATGATTATATACACCTGGAAAATCCTAGAGGGACTAGTACCGAACTTGCACACGAAAATCACTCACTACGAAAGCAAAAGACTTGGCAGACGATGCACCATCCCCCCAATGAAAAGCAGGGGTGTCACTAGCACGTTAAGAGACCATACAATAAGTGTCAGGGGCCCGAGACTGTTCAACTGCCTCCCAGCACACATAAGGGGGATTACCAACAGACCCCTGGCAGTCTTCAAGCTGGCACTGGACAAGCACCTAAAGTCAGTTCCTGATCAGCCGGGCTGTGGCTCGTACGTTGGTTTGCGTGCAGCCAGCAGCAACAGCCTGGTTGATCAGGCGCTGATCCACCAGGAGGCCTGGTCACAGACCGGGCCGCGGGGGCGTTGACCCCCGAAACTCTCTCCAGGTAAACTCCAGGTAATAGTACTATACAGTATTCCGAGTGCTAAAAGTACAGATGAAATAAAATGTACAGAAATACTACATACTCATAATGATAAGTTAGAGGAGCTATGCACCTTGTGATGTGTAGGAGCCTAATACCAGAATTATTAATTTCGACTCTGTATGACCCTTATGGGATAGCGCTTAGTTTTAATTGTATTAATTAATTTTGACTAAATATTGTTAACTCTCAACAAACCTTTATTTTCATAAAAGTTCTCAAACTTTTTTGGTGATAATTATTTATACAGTTGTAATACTACGCTTACAGCCCAACAGCGCTATATAAAATATCAGTGTGGTATAGAATAACTGGGCCAGAATTACTACTAGTTACTTGTTACAAAGCCCAAAACAGGCTTGATACTATAGGTGTATCAAGAGGTTGACTTGGTATTCTCTGATAGATGTCTATGGTGACATCACATTTGTAACAATGATAATATATACTTGGAAAATGTTTGAGGGACAAGTCCCTAACCTACACACTGCTATGATTTAATGGAATGAAAGATGGAACAAAGTGTAGAATAAACTCAGTGAAGTGAAAGGCGGTCATGAGTTTAATTTTTAAACAGTGTGGACATAAATCACCCGATTATTTAACCTACCAGTAAATTATCAGAACTGCTGCCGGAAAGATGACCGTGAGGGAAAAGATAATTTTTACAAATCTAATTTTGTGTGCATGGGTGAATGACTATGAGGTAGATTATTTTTATGTGGAAGCACAAATTTGAGACATATTGACTTCAGCGCCTCTTGCCAGTTTTTCTTCACGCTACTCTCCTGGTTGGTAGGTGATGTGTGGCAATACGTAGGATCCTGTCGGTTTTGTTTAGCATATTACTGTATTTTTTAGCACCTGTTACCTGTTTTGCTTTGATACTTTGTAGGACTTTTTGCCTATCAAATGAGTAACATATCCGTGATGGTATTATTACAATCCAAACTAAGCGCTAAACCCACAAAGGTCACACAGTGTGGTGGCAACTGTTGATACTTCTACTCTATGTGTAGTTCATATCTACCATTTATATTACAGTATCGTCTGTCTGTATACTTACTGGTAAACGTATATTGTGATTGGTTATGTACGAGTGTAGTTGTTTAACTATTTTTTCGGTAAGACACATATGCAACAGTTAGGTATCTTTATTTCGAAACGTTTCGCCTACACAGTAGGCTTCTTCAGTCGAGTACAGAAAAGTTGATAGAAGCAGAAGATACTTGAAGATGTAATCAGTCCATCACCCTTAAAGTTTTGAGGTGGTCAGTCCCTCAGTCTGGAGAAGAGCATTGTTCCATAGTATGAAACAATATGGAGATGAAGTGACAGGATGGAGCCTTATATAGCACCAAGAGGTCAGACCTAGGTCACTAGAAGAGGTAAGAACTCAGATGTTGGGAGGTCAGGTCCCTCTCAAATCCAGCCGTTCTCACTAGTAGAGGTTGTCGAAGTTGATTGTAGGTCTGTACCAAGATACCCTTGTGTTGCAGTGTCTGACAGATTGAACATTAAAATGGTATAATACCGACAGGTTGTTAGGTAAGACACATATGCAACAGTTAGGTATCTTTATTTCGAAACGTTTCGCCTACACAGTAGGCTTCTTCAGTCGAGTACAGAAAAGTTGATAGAAGCAGAAGATACTTGAAGAAGATGTAATCAGTCCATCACCCTTAAAGTTTTGAGGTGGTCAGTCCCTCAGTCTGGAGAAGAGCATTGTTCCATAGTATGAAACAATATGGAGATGAAGTGACAGGATGGAGCCTTATATAGCACCAAGAGGTGAGACCTAGGTCACTAGAAGAGGTAAGAACTCAGATGTTGGGAGGTCAGGTCCCTCTCAAATCCAGCCGTTCTCACTAGTAGAGGTTGTCGAAGTTGATTGTAGGTCTGTACCAAGATACCCTTGTGTTGCAGTGTCTGACAGATTGAACATTAAAATGGTATAAAATACCGACAGGTTGTTAGGTAAGACACATATGCAACAGTTAGGTATCTTTATTTCGATCAACTTTTCTGTACTCGACTGAAGAAGCCTACTGTGTAGGCGAAACGTGTCGAAATAAAGATACCTAACTGTTGCATATGTGTCTTACCTAACAACCTGTCGGTATTTTATACCATTTTAATGTTCAATCTGTCAGACACTGCAACACAAGGGTATCTTGGTACAGACCTACAATCAACTTCGACAACCTCTACTAGTGAGAACGGCTGGATTTGAGAGGGACCTGACCTCCCAACATCTGAGTTCTTACCTCTTCTAGTGACCTAGGTCTCACCTCTTGGTGCTATATAAGGCTCCATCCTGTCACTTCATCTCCATATTGTTTCATACTATGGAACAATGCTCTTCTCCAGACTGAGGGACTGACCACCTCAAAACTTTAAGGGTGATGGACTGATTACATCTTCTTCAAGTATCTTCTGCTTCAATCAACTTTTCTGTACTCGACTGAAGAAGCCTACTGTGTAGGCGAAACGTTTCGAAATAAAGATACCTAACTGTTGCATATGTGTCTTACCTAACAACCTGTCGGTATTTTATACCATTTTAATGTTCAACTATTTTTTCATAGCACTAATAAGAACATAAGAAAGAGCACTGCAGCAGACCTACTCGTCCATGCTAGGCAGGTGCAAGTCACCTATTGGCCTAGGCCAGTCAGGTCAAAATCACATCCACTTGAGGGAGTAATGCATCAGACCCACTAGCTAGCCCAAGCCAGTCAGGTCTAACTCGCACCCACTCATGTATCTGTTTAAACTATTTTTAAAACTACACAACGTTTTAGCTTCAATGGCGCTACTCGAGAGTTTGTCCTACTCATCCATAACTTTATTACCAAACCAGTGCCTTCCTATATCCATCCTAAATCTGAATTTGTCCAACTTTAAACTATTGCTGCAAGTCCTGTCCTGGTCAGATACTTGCAGCACGTTCTTTACATCCATTCCCTTTATATATTCCTGTTTTCCATTTATACACCTCAATCTTATCTTCCCCTAATTCTACGCCTTTCTAGAGAGTGCAGATTCAGGGCCCTCAGTCTAACTTCATAAAGATTTTTGATACTTGGATCAACTTAATCATCCTTCTTCGTACGTTTTCCAGCGTATTTATATCCATTCTGTAATATGGTGACCAGAACTGTGCAGCATAATCTAAATGAGGCCTAACCAACGATATATAGAGATGAAGAATAACCTAAGAACTCCTGTTATTTATACTTCTTGATATGAAGCCAAGAATTCTATTTGCTTTATTGCGAACATTTGCGCACTGCTGTCTAGGTTTTAAATTACTGCTAACCAGAACTCCTAAATCTTTTTCGCAATCAGTGATATTAAGATCTACATTATTTAGTGTACAAGTGTCTTGGTTATTTTCATTTCCAACACAAAACTTTGCATTTGTCTAAATTAAACTACACCGGCTACTTCTCCTACCACTGCATCAGTCTATTCAATTTTCTTGCAGCGCTCTAGTGTCCTCGTCAGAATTAATTCGACGACCTATTTTCATGCCGTAAGCAAACTTGCTAATGCCGCTATTTATTCCTTCAGCTGGATTCGACCTCACTGCTGCATAATTACTGCTGGGTAAGTGAGACAACCTGCTGAATCAACAGTTAATTATAAACTGTATACAGAGTAAACGTCATATAAGTAAGCAGACATTCGGAAGACTGAGTTCGGCAAGATTAAGACCCGTGTTAGGTGATTTTTTTTTTTCCATGGTGAATAAACCTAAAAAAAAGTACAGTTTTTGTTAAACAGATGCCGGTGGACACGTAACTGACTCTTCTAAAGTTCTGTGTGAATGTTCTACAATTCTGTCAAATCTTCCTCGAGTTACACACGCCGTTCTATTTGTTGCGCCGCCACCAGTTTAGTGCGGCCCATCATGACAAGAGATGGACCAAGTGAACTGGCTCAGTCATTGTTCCAACTTGTCGACTATTGGGGCAACCACGGCGACCCACATGAAGTCAACTTGTCTGCGACATTTCTCATCAACAGCTCATTGCTACTGACATCTTGTCATTTTTTTTAATAGCTGAATATAAAACTATGTTCATTTCAAAGCCCAGCCCTAAGAAATACCAGCCACACTTTCCCGTCGTGATGGTACCCATAACAGTCAGCCAACATCCGCATACCTATTCACTACTAGGCGAACAGCAGTACGAGGCTTCCTCACACATCTCTACCCGACCAAAGATTGAACCAGAATCCTTCGGTTGTCAGCCGAAAATGTTACTAGTGAGCTACAAGCCACGTTTTATAGCTTGTTTTCCAACTCTAGCTTGAGTTAAACTGTACGAGTACCTGGCGAACCTCGCCCACCACACCCGACGTTACCTGACCCATCACACCTCTTGCCCTAATCTGACCTACATGACCCCGACGCGCCCTAGCCACTCAAAATCTCCACACACTCAGCTTGCCAAATAATAACACTAGTCAACAACTTTTGAAAAGTTGTATGCTTCTTAAATGAGATTAGTTAATTCTTATATATTTTAATGTCCTGAATCCAAATATCACCTTGAAAATTATAATCACGGGGGAGCGCTAAACCCGTAGGATTATACAGCGCATGTGAGGGAAGGATGGAAGGTATTCAGAAACAGTCCAGGGAACAGGAGCACAGATCCAACTCCAAGAGCCCCTCACCGGCGTCAAAGAACCTCCCTTGAGGGGAATATCACCTTGAAAAATGCTAACTGGTTATAGGTTTAAAGATATGAAACATGTAATATTTGATTATTTTACTATAACGTACAATATGTGTCAGTATGTTTTAAACTCTAATCCGTACCTATTCTCTGTCTTTTTGACTGACGCTTATAGCCCATGTCCAGCAATAGTCTACAAGCATTCTCGTGCCCCATTTGTCCTGGTACCATTTTTTCATGGTTGAAATATCTTGGTGAAACCTTTCACCATATTTGTCACTAACTGCCCCACAGTTCGCTGGAAAAAGTCTAAATGTAAGTCCAGAAAGTGGATTTTAAGTGACATATTACATCCATTGTTCTTGTAAGCCTTGATAAAGTTTTCCACCAATTCTTCATAGTTGCCTTCCGTTCTGTTTCCAAGAAATCCCTTCGCCACTAACTTGAATGCTTCCCAAGCAGCTTTCTCCTCCCCATGAAGGTCTGATTCAAAGTCACTACCTTTAAGAAGTTCTCGAATCTGGGGACCATTGAAGACTCTCTCATCTTAGCGTTGCTCAGTGAGGGGAATTTTGATGTTAAATACTTGAATCCCTGACCGGATTTGTCAATAACATTTACAAAGTTTTTCATGAGCCCCAGTTTTCTGTATCGTGGTGGTAGCAAAACTTTGTTTGGTTCAATGAGTTGTGGATGTTGAACATTTTTCATCCCAGGCTCCAATTATTGACGAGGTGGCCAGTCTCTCCTGATGTATTGGGAACCTTCTGCACGGCTGTCCCATTCACGTAGTGAATGTTTTGCTAAGAAAAACACCCACCTTTCACCTCAAAATATAAACTTGGACAGCACAACCATATTCTAGGACTACTGGAACAATAATGAAGGTCAGTGAGACTGTGAGTATGGTAAGAAACACTGCCGCAAGCCTGTTGGAACCTGTTGTGACACGTAGGTGTACATTGAAAAGTAGAGCTAACAAGCAATTTAACCATGATATTCATTATCAGTGACCTAAAATTAGTTGGAAATTGCTACTCTGGTCTCGGAAGCATTTTGATTGTTGACAAGTGTAATTTGTGCATCATGTCTATTAGCTATGAAATAACAACACAAACGTCACTTGTTACAGGTATGCTTCAAGTGTTTTCTTACCGATGTCTGTTTTAACGATTCTTACATTTATCTGTTTTAAAGCAAAAAGGTGTCACGTGCACGGCAGATAAACAGACGCTCGACAGATGACTATCAGAATCACTAAGACAACCCTGATGAGCCACGGCCATCAGTTCCGAGTCTCCCCAAACTCTCCTATACATTAAAAAAAAAAGGCATCTGAAAAAAATCAAAAGCCATTTGAAATAGAATGCCAAATTTCTGAGGTAATGGATGAAAAAAAAAGAACTTATAAATAAAGAAGTAAAATGGCTAATAGTGAACATGACATCACACATTGCTACGGAGGACACAACTTTGAAGTTGCAAAAAAAAAAAAAAGGTCACAGGAAAATAAGTAATACTTTAATGGCCAGAATTAACTATACTCAGTGTATCAGAACATATTTCTGATGTTTATTTAACCAGGAGGACTGGTCTGAGACCAGGCCGAGGGGTCATGATCAAAGACCATCAAAAGTAAGCAAGAAGCAAACATTCAGAAGATTGAAAGGTTCAAATGTTTGCAACGAGAACAATCCAGAGGAAATAACCTGCAGACTATTTCAAATGCAAAGACCAACACTAGGGAAACATTGAAGCTAAAAACATAGACGAGTCACTGAGGCGTTGGAGTATTTTTTTCTGGTTTTAGGGTACTTGCAAGATAAAAAAAAAAGTGAAAATGATGTATGAAAACTCTATACATAGCTTTAACTTCAGGTATGACAAGGATCAGGCGGTGAGAAATTAGTGCCCGGTAATACCATGGGCAAAACTTTAGAGTTGGGACTTGAGGTCAAAACTACCCCCACAAACACAACCTCCGCTTATGTGGTGAGGTAAAGGAGAGCCGTGTACTCTGGTCACCTAAGCATGCAGGAGACAACACATCAGAGATGCACTTATGTAGGCTGAGGAAAGTAAGTGAGCTAACTTTGTACCGTGCTCACATCAAGCATGCAGGAGAAAACAACGCTAAACAGAGGTATTCAAATCGTGAAGGAGCGAAGATAAATGTGGGTTGAGTCAGGCTCACTCTAACGAAACTGCACAATGGAAATATGTATTAATATACATATAACAAAGAAGCTATGTAGTAGGCCTACTTGCCCATGCTACTTCCATCTACTCCCAATTACCATTTGCATAACCTGGTTTGCAGCGCTGTATGACCCTTGTGGGTTTAGCGCTTAGTTTTGTTTAATCCAAGTTACCCAAAGTGCTCGATGCAATTACATTATTTTGGAGCTTATTCCACTCATTCACAACGATATCGCCTAATTAGTGTATGTTTCATCATTTTCAAGTTAAAATTTATATAAGTTGACTCCACTGTTGCGAGTTCTCTTGTTAGATATTTTAAGCATCTTTATATCCTCCTCATCTATTCCTAATTAGCATTTGCGCACCTGCATGTCTCAGAGAGAGCAGGTTCAGTGTTTTTAATATAATCCTCCTAAGATGTACGTACGACTCCAGACAACTATATATCATGTTTTTTATTGGCAGTCGGCCGATCTTCACCTCTGATATACCTGTAGTGAGTTTCGAGAGTTTTTCTACCCTCGGCGCCCAATCCTGAGCTTGCTGGCCCGCTTATCCATCACAGCCACTTATCCATCTTGGCCAAACAGAAGTCTTCTTAAACGTTCTTTTCTGCATTACTAGATGTTTCGTGAATTAATATATAGAAACTTTTAATTTTCCACCAAAACTAATTTAACAACCTCTTAACTTGCCTAAAATTAACGCATTACTGCATAATTTAATGTAATCCTGCCAGAACTCACTTAGACTCACCTAAATTTAATTAGTGGCATTTAATATCAACATAATATATTTGGTTCACACTGATTTTCGCGGAGTTACTGTTAAAATAACTTGGAACTTCCTTGTCTGGCAAAAGGCTCGTTGTTTATATAACTAAAATCCTCATCTTTGTCTTAAAAACGTAAGATTAATGAATTATCGCGACAGCAATGTGAATTTCTACTGTACACTAAGAACAATCTGTTGAGCCCCATGCTGTTCTTAACCTACAGACCACCTGAACTAGATGTGTCACAAGTCTGCTAAGGACACCCGAGAGCTTCAGCTTTCAAGAAAAGCTAGTTGTGCTCGGAAAAGTTGAAGATACAGTACATTTAACTGTGGGCACCTAGCTGTGCTTGGAAAATAGAATATGCTGTACAGTTAACTGTGGGAACCTACCTGTGCTTAAAAACGTAGAAGATACAGTACAGTTAACTGTGGACACTTAACTGTGCTTAAAAACGTAGAAGATACAGTACAGTGTTAAACGTGGATAAACGAACGTGCTAAGTTCATTTATCCCCATAAATGAACTAAATATAAAAATTACCGAAACCGGTGCATAAAAAAGCTCTCTTTATAAATTTAGTTAAGTCACAAAGATGTTATGAAACATGAGTAAGCTAATTCAGAATAGAAATATATACAATAACAAAATTTTAAAATGACCTAACGAGGACAATCTTACAACACACAAGTCTCGAGAGATTTGTTGTATTAGTTATAGTACCTTTCAACCCTAAGATGCCACCCATAATAGTCTACAAATGTCCAGATATCTACTGCTACATAGTAATGGCACAGAGAACTTTAGATCGTGAACTGACCTCTATAGTGTACTACCAAGCTATATGAAGTATGGCAAGGAATCACTTTAAAATGCGTGACTGCAATTATGCAAAAATGCCACCGAGAGCAATAAAAGATTAGAAAAACGCGAGAACTTGTGTGGAAAGATGGTAGTTTCTACTGGCAGGCGAATGAATAAGATATATACCTGAAGAACGTTTCCGAGGGTCAACACCCCAGCGGCCCGGTCCCAGACCAGGCCTGGAGGATCAAGGCTTGATCAACCAGGTTGTTACTGTTGGACGTACGCAGTTCAACGTACGAACCACAGACCGGCTGCTCTGGCACTGATCTGAGGAACTTGCGCAGTTCCCTCTTGCAGATCGTCAGAGATTTGTTGGTATTTCCCTACTTTTGTTTTTAGTGGAGGTATTTTGCACTGTCTGCCAAATCCGTCATACAGAATGATTTCAGTCCAACATTGTCGAAATTTTTCTCCTGCGCAGCAGATTTTAGTCAAAGACAAGTGGAGAGGTAATCTTAGGCGATCAGTCTCCTAGCCTTGATAAGTGGTTAGTCCCTTAGCTTAAGTGACTGACCGCTTTCTATCAAGGCAAAGGGACTGATCACTTCAAATTATCTCATCATGTCTATGTTTACTGTCTCCAGTGTTATGACTGTCTGTATTCGACTCGTTGTATACCATACATAATATGACGTTGCTGTTAAGAGCCTACGGTGGGCCACGGAAGAACGACCGCTGGCTTGCCTGTGAAACCGGTGCTCTTGAGTCAGGCACGAATTTGGTGAAGAAAAATATTGTTAGTTTATTCATCAGACGTATCACATGACCCAGGTGTTTACCATGCGATGATCCGCTCATTTCTTCATTAAGAGTCTTGTTAAAATGTTATTATGACCCCTGATTTTAAAGAATCACTCAAAACACGCTTCTGAAATGTGGTATAGCCCTTGGCTCTGCACAGCTACATTATAAGGTACAGCCCTTAGCTAGTATCGGTACTACTAGATTATTACATTATGGAGAAGTGATAAACTTTTAGGGTCATATGGAAAATGAGAGGCATTCAGGTTTCATTCAAGGAAGTGGACGGTAGATCAAATTCCCTAGATCAAGAGCCTTTCACAGGCTTCAAGGAACCCACGTTCCCCATATAAGCTATATACCTGTAGTCACTTTCAGGGGTCGCTGCCCACGCGGCCCGGTCCCAGACCAGGACTCCTGGCAGCTGGTCTGATCGATGAGGCTGTTGGTGCCCTGTGACCAGATTTGCGAGTTTTCCTACTCCCCCGGCCCGGCCCAGGCCTTCCTTTTAATTGCCTGGTCGACCAGACTGTTGCTGACCCACCTGCCTACATATCCATTACAACTTGGTTGATCTTGCGCACCTCATAGGCAATTTCTTCTTGAAGACGTCTACATTGGTTCCAGCAATATTTCTAAAATCTGCTGGTCGAGGGTTCAGAAGCTTTGACCGACGGGTAACGTGTTCTCGTTTTGTACGAGTGACTTCCCTGCTTTTCAATGGATCTATCTAACACTTCCTTACCTTTCATTCCAGACATTATGGTACTGATTAGATTTGGGACCAGGCCCTCCGGTATCTTCCACCTGCCTACCTGGAGGGTGTTCCGGGGGTCAACGTCCCCGCGACCCGGTCCATGACCAGGCCTCCCGAAGGATTAGGGCCTGATCAACCAGACTGTTAATGCTGCCCGTATACAATCCAACTTACGAACCATAGCCCACCTGGTCAGGTATTGACTTTAGGGATCTATCCAGTTCCCTCTTGAAGACAGCTAGCGGTCTATTGGTAATTCCCCTTACATATGCTGGGAGGCTGCTGAACAGTCTTGGGTGCCTGACAATTGTTTTCTCTTAGTGTACTCGTGGCACTCCTGCTATTCATAGGGGGTATGTTGCATCGTCTGCAAATTCTCTTGCTTTCGCAGGGGGTGATTTTGTATGCAGATTTGGGACCAACCCCTCTAGAATTTTCCAAGTGTAAATTATGATGCATTTTTCTCGCCTGTGTTCCAAGGAGTACAGGTCATGGGACATTAACGGTCCTAATAAGTGAGGTGCTTGACTGCACTTATACGTGCAGTGAAAGTTCTGTATATTCTCCAGATCTGCATTTTATCCTACCTTCAAAAAAACAGATGTTAGTGTACAGCATTAAGTTTTCCAGCCTAGAGAGAACAAGTGACTTAAAGTGGATCATTAATGGCTTGGCCTTCCTTGTTCTGACGGTTCTCATTATCCATCCTATCATTTCCTCGGAGTTGTGATAATGACACTGATGTGATCTTTGAAAATGAGATCTTCTGACAGTATCATTCCCAAGTCGCTCTATGTGTAATTATAATTTGTTTTATACTCCGATCTGGCATTTATTTCCTCAAATTTTCCATAACAGAGTAACTGAAATTTGTCTTCATTGAACTTCAGATTGTTCTCTGTGACCCAATGGAAGACTTGGCTTATATCCCCTTGGAGGTTTACAGTGTCCTCAATGGATGATGCTCAGGCAAATTCTAGTATCGTCGGCAGAGGAAGACACGGGGCTATGGTTTACATTTCTGTCTGTCATATATAAGGATGAGGAAAAGGATGAGAGTGAGTATTGTATTTTGTGGAACAGCTTTTCACTATGGCAGCCTCTAGTTTAATTTTGTTTACGGTTATTCTTTGTGTTCTACATTATAGAATGAATTACTAAAGGTACCACATCTATAAAAGTTAGGTGTTTAAATAAGCTGCGTAATATTAGATACACAATGGACCTGAAGAGGGCAATACAAACTAAAATTCGCCAGTTAAATTAGGTAGCAAATAACTTAAATCATGCAGTTCATTAGTTTTCACTGATACGTTTACACTAGGTAAAAGTAAGAGAAGATCCTAAACTTATATTTGGAAGAGCCTCGATAAAATTGTGTAGTAGTTCTTGTTTCTATCTTCAAGAACGTGTATAAATGCATTGGAACACACAGAGAGATTACACAGGGAGATTACGATACCGATACCGATATTTTGACATATAATTCTGAACTTACACACTGTTCAGAGGTGAAAGAATTGAATTCAGAACCGTGAAGATAAAGGAGATATAAATAATATGAATAAAAGATCTATTCAAGACAGAATTCACATAAGAACATAATAACATAAGAAAGAAGGAGCACTGCACCAGGCCTACTGGCCCATGCTAGGCAAGTCCAAGTCACTTATTGGCCCACAAGGGGATCGAACATGGGCAATTCAGATTTAAAAAAGGATATAAAAAAAAGTTTTAACAATGACTGTACATAACTAGGACAAATTGCGAAGTTGCGTCATGGAAGATAACATAAGTGGCCTTAAAACATCGATTGCAGATACATGTATGTTGTGCCGAATAAGCCGAACCGGCGTGCTTCGCCTAAAATGCAAGGGTCATTTCTTCCGAATAAGCAAAGTGAAAATTTTTTACGCAATAAATTTAGAAAAATCAATTTGAACATAACGAAAAATATATAATTAATTTTATGTAATATTAAATAAATTTGAACTGACCTATGATATATTTAGTAAAATTTGTTAAAAAAAATATCATTAGGTTAGGTTAGGTGAGGCTTCTAAATTAGGTTTGGTCCAAAAATGAAAAAATATAATCTGTAAAAATTTTTTTTAGAAAAGACTAATTTTTAAGGGAGTTCGACCTAATTGACCAATTAGGTTTATATATATATATATATATATATATATATATATATATATATATATATATATATATATATATATATATATATATATAATGGGACGAGACAAAAGTTCAGGGAAGAGACTAGTGAATAAGCGTAAACAGACACACAAGACACTAGGCATGGACCAGTAGGGAAGGCGAGCAAACACAAGACAAAGCGGCGACAAGAAGCGTAGCCACAGGATTGGAAAGCGGCGACACAGCAAGACGGGGGATGGTGGGGAGGAGGGTTGGTGTAGCAGCCGTGTCGACACTTCCTGGTCGTCAACACTTGCTTCACACCCTTAGGTGTTTCACAGGTGTGCCCTATGGTGGGAAAAGTCTTCAAGACAGTGATGACTGCAGCACCGGTGTGTCCCAGTGTAGATGGTCGCAGTACACCAACCCTCGGGCAACCTATGACGCAACCCAACCCTGCCTCGACCTCACCTTGGCGAGTGCAGGTGGTGGGCAGCCAGGAGCAGGGGAGGAAGGAGCGGAAGAGGTAGGTGGGAGTGAGAGTCAAGAGGGGGTTAGGGTGAGGGGCAAACGAAGGTATGGGGCAAGCAAAGGTAATGTGCAAGGCGGAATTTAGGGCAAGGTGGGGACGAGGTGGGCAAAAGGGGGAGGTATGGTATAGGGAGAGCATGGGTGAGGTAAGGAAACGTATGAAACGGGGTTGAAGGAATGGTTAGTTGGGGAGGGGGGGGGGTCAGGCGGAGGTGAAGGAGTAAAGTGAAGGAAAGGGAGGGGGACAGGGAGATGAGGTGGTGGTGAGGAAATAGTGGGGATGAGCAAGGGGTGAAGTGGAAATGAAGGCAGGGTAAGGGTGAGGTCAGGATGATGGAGGGGTGAAGTAGGTGGAGGGAGGAGAGGTTGGCATGAGGGAAGGGTTAGGTGCAGGTGAAGGAGGGGTGAGGTAGGGAGGAAGAGGTTGGCATGAGGGAGGGGTTAGGTGGAGGTGGGTGTGAAGGAGGGGTTAGGTGGAGGTGGGTGTGAAGGAGGGGTTAGGTGGAGGTTGGGGTTAAGGAAGGGTGAGATTGGGAAGAAGAGATTGGGATGAGGGAGGGGTAAGGTTGAGAGGTGATGTGGGGGAGGGAGAGGTTGGGATGAGGGAGGGGTGAAGGTGTGAGGTGGGGGTGTAAGGGAGTGAGAATCAGCTGACAAGTGGAATATTCAGGACAGCACCCCGCGCCGTGTTCCATCAACAATCTGGTGTTTCCTTCATCTTGTGAGTGTGGTCAGCTGGGTTGCCCACCACCCACCACCACCAAACATTCACATCAAGCCAGCATAAAACAACTACATAAACATGGAAGTGCTTCACATTTCTTGCAGAGTGGTGATTGAGGTGGTGTGTAGTGTTCCACACCACTTATCGATCCGTTCTGTGGTCTCTCCCTCACATAACATTCTCCTGCATCTCTGGGCGACGCACGGACCATTAAATGCGTCATGCCGGAGCACACGCACGTTAAGAAAGAAAATAAATATTTCATGGCCCAAGAAGCCAGACTGGGGAACTTCTCGCATTTTCAAATAGATTTATACTCTCTTAAGTACTATTGTGGAAAATTTACTTACCTCGCCGGTTGAAGGGCCGGACCCTCACAGCAACTCTTATCTTATCCATGACGAAGAATTGTTTGCGACACCAAGACACCGAGAATATTTTAAAAATTCACTCCATATTGAGAGTTTAAGTTATCAGGGACGACGTGACCTCCCTCCTCACTGGCTCATCACAGACTGAGTCAGAACATCCGGGGACCTGAGAACAAGTCGCTAGCGGCCACATATTACCAGAGCTCACCATAACAACATCATCTTACACTCTTATATACATTTCTGTATCTCCATTTGTATTTATAACTTTTATCACTGTTACATATTCTATACGTTATGCAGGCATTAATGATCTTCAAACTTTCAAGTGAATAAAAACTGCACGTAAGGATAATATGGAAGCATCATTATCAAGTCCATTTTCTGTTCAGAAGGACTCTGCCAGCGGTGACTTGTTCCTTCAGCAATGGCTGATGCTCGGCGTTAAATTCCAGTAAGAATCCAAAAAGCCTATTTATTTCGTATGAAGATAAAGCTGGAATGTTTTAAATCTTATGTTGGTGTATCGTCATTTTGCTCTTACACTGGCAGACAGAAAGTGTGAGCATCACCATGATCATGCTATTATTACACGTTTGCATTAACAGAACTGCACTATTACACCTCACGTGAAGATCTTTCATAAATATTCATAACAATGAATCGGGAACATTGCTTGGTAAACACAGGAACAACTTCTAACCTCTCATCTGGGAGGTTGTGTCTTCAAAACAATACTCATCTCTCCTCTTTGAAATAATTTTTGACATCAAGTGTTTTCTACGCATTTGCTTATGCTGACTTTAAAGGCATCATATACGTCGCCAGACAAATAAAAAACTCCATGGGAAAACTCACACTGCCTTTGTTGGATTACCTTAGTTTAAGTCTACTTAATATATTACTGTCTTTAATACCTATTTATTGCAACCTTTGCATAAATTTAAATACTATCTGTAAACCTAAAGGCAAGTCTGATTACTGTTCTTCCAGAATATTCATGTTGATGTTCGTGTCTTGTTTTTTAACATAGTTCACAATCTTGGCTTATAAAGCAACAGTTGTTTTACAAATCAAGCAACGAGTAAATTCATTGTTCTAAAAACTACGCGTAAAATCAGTGTGTATGTGATGAAGTTTCTATATTTCGTTAACGTCCAATAATTTAGGCTAACAGCCCTCTTCAAGGCAAACGAAATTACTGAGCTAGAAAATGCAGAGAACCTTCACAGCTCGTATAAACTCAGTCAAGCACCTAAATTACTGGGAGCGCCTTAAGTCTCTGCAACTATACTCATAGAACGTAGGAGAGAAAGATATATCATAATCTACGCATGGAAGATGCTGAGGCATTGGCCCCAAATCTGCACACCGAAATTACTACTTATGAACACAAGAGGCTTGGCAGATGGTGCAGGATACCTCCAATGAAAAGCAGGAGAACGATGATCATATGCACTGAGAGAGAACTCAATAAGTGTTAAGGGACCACGACTCTTCAGTATCCTCCCTTCATGCATAAGAGGGATTACCAACAACCCCCTAACTATCTTCAAGAGGGAACTTGACACATTTCTCAGAATAGTTCCTGATCAGCCGGGTTGTGGTGCATACTCTGGGCTGCGGGCGGTGGTCAATAGCAGCTAGAAGATGGAAAGCAAGATCGGGTTTGAAGACACTGATGCGCATACCTTCCATCTACTCACCAGATGACTATCAGTCCCCATATCCCTTAAACCTCACCTAATTTTTGTGGTGCTCCCTAGCCATCAACAATCCCAAACACAAGGAACACGACAACCTTCTACAGTCCATATTAGAAAACGTCCTGAACTTTTTCCTGGTGGCGAACAATGGATGCAAGCCTCACTTCCGGTTACGTAGACTTGATCCCAAATTGCCTTGCCATCTTTCACATCCTTCTACACGGTATCAAATTAACTAGCAATGCAAATTTTAGCAGGCCTCTGGGTGATTAGCCGAAGTGCGTAACTCCACCTTCACTAGCGCCATTACTGATTGGAAGACTCATTTCTTCAGCATAAAAAAACAGCTTCAGTTTTGACCTGGAAACAATCCAGCTGGGACACCCTCACTGCAAAAAAAAAAAAAATCATATATAGTTGTGTTTGTGGCCGCTACAGGGATATTGCCTTTCCCAAAGCTGTGAGCACATGTCACTCCAGAGACTTTCTTTCAACAGTACTTTTTCAGTAATGGATGCAAGTCTCGACTCACAGACCCTCTAAAGTGCAGTACTTCTCCACCTTGTACCAATTCACACTGAATTTGAGTATCTATGTGGAAAGGAACAAGATAAGCAGTGTGGTCCAGACTATTCAGGTTCCAAGGGTTGGCATGTAAGCCACAACGAATTCAACATCACAAGAGAAGCCTTGCCATGACTGAGTGCTCCGCTGAGAGGGAACGCCGGTACCTAACATCTGGTAATCTCAGTATTCCTGCTAAACAGACTGATGTGATCACAATCTGTTCCTGGCAGAGTGACAGACAGATGTGGGATTATACCTGTGTATCTACTCTGACACCTATATCCGCTTCAGTGTTGGGTTAACAAAGCGACTCGTCAAGGTACGATGACTTGGTTCATCAGTACCAATTTCTCCCAAGAGTATCGGTGGCCCATGGACTTGGGAAACAGTCTTCCCCAACGGACTGCTTTCCACACTCTTCAAAACTACCAGAGGTTCTAGCAATTTTATATTGCAATCCAGAGGAAGCATGTCTGTTGACTGTCTTAAGTCTGATGATGTCTCCTATACCTCAATCCTTTACACTCCAGAGACGCAGCAGCTACACCTCAGTCCCTAACACATTCCAGGGATGTAGCTACACCTCACAGTCCCTAAGACTGCCCAGGAACGCAGGTACACCTCGCAGTCCCTAACACTGTCCAGGGACGCAGGTACACCCCACAGTCGCTTACACTGTCCAGGGACACAGGCACACTTCACAGACCCTAAGACTATCCAGGGACGCAGGTACACCTCGCAGTCCCTAACACTGTCCAGGGACGCAGGCCACCAGCGCCAGGGAACAAAACTTTGATTAATTTTTAACCTACGATAGCACAACAAAGTCACATTGTATACTGTATTTCCACCATTGTTACCCAGCTGCCCCCAGGCTGCTAACCACGACACCTAACACCCAGATACATATTTACTGCCGGGTAAACAGTCAGCAGATGTATGGATACTAACAAAAAGACACTAGATAAAAAGTCAGCAGGTGTTAGGAGACTTACATGCCACAATGCGCCCAGGAATTAACCCGGGTCCTTCGGTTAGTTTTCACCATAATTATTATCTCACTTCTGCACATAATTTACATAATTTTGTTTACTGTTTCCATCTGAGAGATTTTAATGATGAGATCAATACTTTCTTATATATGATGCTGTGGTAAACCCAGGTGTAGCGCGCACACACACCTGTGTACATGCAGGTGTAGCGTGCACACACACCTATGTACGTGCAGGTGTAGCGTACACACACACACCTGTGTGTACGTGCAGGTGTAGCGTGCACACACACCTGTGTGTACGCGCAGGTGTAACGTGCACACACACCTATGTACGTGCAGGTGTAGCTACGCACACAGGTGTAGCTACACCCGCATGTACACACCTGTGTGTACATGCAGGTGTAGAGTGCACACACGCCTGTGTGTACGTGCAGGTGTAGCTTGCACACATACCTGTATGTACGTGCAGGTGTAGCTTGCATACACATCTGTGTGTAAGTGTAGGTGTAACGTGCACACACACAAATGTGTGTGCGTGCAGGTGTAGCTTGCATACACATCTGTGTGTACGTGCAGGTGAAGCATCCACACACACACACCTGTGTGCACAGTGTAGCGTGCACACACACACACACCTGTGTGCACATACAGTGTAGGGTACACACACACATCTATGTACACGCACAGTGTAGCGTGCACACACACACACACACCTATGTGCACGTACAGTGTATCGTGCACACACACACACCTGTGTGCACTTACAGTGTAGCGTGCACACACACACACCTGTGTGTACGTACAGTGTAGCGTGAACACACACACACCTGTGTGCACGTACAGTGTAGCGTGCACACACACACACCTGTGTGCACGTACAGTGTAGCGTGCACACACACACACACCTGTGTGCAAGTAGTGTAGCTTGCACACACACACATGTGTGCACGTAGTGTGTAGCGTGCACACACATACCTGTGTGCACGTACAGTGTAGCGTGCACACACACAGACACCTGTGAGCACGTACAGTGTAGCGTGCACAAACACACATGTGTGCACGTACAGTACAGCGTGCACATACACACATACCTGTGTGCACGTACAGTGTAGCGTGCACACACACACACACCTGTATGCACGTACAGTGTAGCGTGCACACACACACACCTGTGTGCACGTACAGACAGTGTAGCGTGTACACACACACACACACACCTGTGCGCACGTAGTGTAGCGTGCACATACACACACACCTCTGTGCACGTAGAGTGTAGCGTGCACTCACATACACCTGTGTGCACGTACAGTGTAGCGTGCACACACACAGACACCTGTGTGCACGTACAGTGTAGAGTGCACACACACACACACAGACACCTGTGTGCACGTACAGTGTAGCGTGCACACACAGATACATGTGTGCACGTACAGTGTAGCGTGCACACACACACACCTGTGTACACGTACAGTGTAGCGTGCACACACAGACACCTGTGTGCACGTGCAGTGTAGCGTGCACACACCTGTGTGCACGTACAGTGTAGCGTGCACACACACAGACACCTGTGTACACGTACAGTGTAGCGTGCACACACACAGAGACACCTGTGTGCACGTACGGTGTAGCATGCACACACACACACACAGACACCTGTGTGCACGTACAGTGTAGCGTGCACACACACACACACACCTGTGTGCACGTACAGTGTAGCGTGCACACACAGACACCTGTGTGCACGTAGTGTAGCGTGCTCACACACACACACACCTGTGTGCACGTACAGTGTAGCGTGCACACACACACAGACACCTGTGTGCACGTACAGTGTAGCGTGCACACACAGACACCTGTGTGCACGTACAGTGTAGCGTGCACACACACACACACACCTGTGTGCACGTACAGTGTAGCGTGCACACACACATAGACACCTGTGTGCACGTACAGTGTAGCGTGCACACACACCTGTGTGCACGTACAGTGTAGCGTGCACACACACATAGACACCTGTGTGCACGTACAGTGTAGCGTGCACACACACCTGTGTGCACGTACAGTGTAGCGTGCACACACCTGTGATAATACATAAAAACAGTTTTTATTGTAAGACTCTAAATTTAAAAGAAATATTATATGAATATACTTGGGGTTGGGGGGAGGGGAGGTATGGGGGAATGTGAGGGGAGGGGGCGAGGGGAAGGGGCGAGGGAAGGGGGCGAGGGGAGGGGGCAAGGGGAGTTAGCGAGAGGAGGGGTCGAGGGGAGGGGTCGAGGGGAGGGGTCGAGGGGAGGGGTCGAGGGAGGGGTCGAGGGAGGGGGCGAGGGGAGGGGGCGAGGGGAGGGGTCGAGGGGAGGGGTCGAGGGGAGGGGTCGAGGGAGGGGGCGAGGGGAGGGGGAGCGCCGACCAGGTGCCTATCATCACACAAATTGTTAATTAGGTAAGTCAGAGCTGGGACACACCTGGTCACTCAGGCACTTAGTATCACCTCACCACTCAGTGTGTCACCACTCAATGTGTGTTATCACCACTAAGTGTGTGCTGTCACCACTAAGTGCGTGTTGTCACCACATTCTGTGATCACCATACAGTATATGTCACCATGCAGTGTATGCTGTCACCACAGAGTCTGTTACCACACAGTATATGTTGTCAGTACAGAGTAGGTTATCACCACAGTGTATATTGTCACCACATAGTGCATGTTGTCGCCACAGTGTGTGTTATCACCATACAGTGAATGTTGTCACCAGTGTATGTTGACACCACAGTTGTTAGGTAAGACACATATGCAACAATTAGATATCTTTATTTCGAAACGTTTCGCCTACACAGTAGGCTTCTTCAGTCGAGTACAGAAAAGTTGATAGAAGCAGAAGAGACTTGAAGACGATGTAATCAGTCCATCACCCTTAAAGTTTTGAGGTGGTCAGCCCCTCAGTCTGGAGAAGAGCATTGTTCCGTAGTCTGAAACAATATGGAGTTGAAGTGACAGGATGGAGCCTTATATAGCGCCAGGAGGTGAGACGTAGGTCAATTTGGGAGGTCAGGTCCCTCTCAAATCCAGCCGTTCTCACTAGTAGAGGTTGTCGAAGTTGATTTCAGGTCTGTACCAAGATACCCTTGTGTTGCAGTGTCTGACAGATTGAACATTAAAATGGTATAAAATACCGACAGGTTGTTAGGTAAGACACATATGCAACAGTTAGATATCTTTTTTTCGAAACGTTTCGCCTACACAGTAGGTATTTTATACCATTTTAATGTTCAATCTGTCAGACACTGCAACACAAGGGTATCTTGGTACAGACCTGAAATCAACTTCGACAACCTCTACTAGTGAGAACGGCTGGATTTGAGAGGGACCTGACCTCCCAAATTGACCTACGTCTCACCTCCTGGCGCTATATAAGGCTCCATCCTGTCACTTCAACTCCATATTGTTTCAGACTACGGAACAATGCTCTTCTCCAGACTGAGGGGCTGACCACCTCAAAACTTTAAGGGTGATGGACTGATTACATCGTCTTCAAGTCTCTTCTGCTTCTATCAACTTTTCTGTACTCGACTGAAGAAGCCTACTGTGTAGGCGAAACGTTTCGAAATAAAGATATCTAACTGTTGCATATGTGTCTTACCTAACAACCTGTCGGTATTTTATACCATTTTAATGTTCAATCTGACACCACAGTGCATGCCGTCATCAGTATATGTCACCAAAGCGTATGTTGTCACTAGTGTATGTCACCATAGTGAACGTTGTCACCATTGTAAGTCACCACAGTGTATGGTGTCACCAGTGTTTCTCACCACAGTATATAGTGTCACCAGAGTGTCACCACAGTGTATGGTGTCAGCACACAGCATATGGTGTGTGTGTGTGGGGGGGTACATTGAGTACATTACAGGAGACGTACATCACACACAAAACACTTGTGTCGACCGTCAATAACCAGCTTAAAGCACACTAGTTCACTGTGTATTCGAATACGTGGATACACTGGGACCTCTAGTGCTGGATGTCTGCCAGCCAAAGTGAGAGAAGTCTCAGGGTCAACTACCTTCTATGCAGGGACAGCACTGTAGTATCAGATCCTCATGAGCCTGGAGCTGGCTGACACCAAACTATAGCCTGTCCTCTGTATGGGTGTTCAGAGCTGTAGCACTGAAAGTTATCATATATTTTCTCTCAGTCAGCTCACATTATGGTATGTATTTGGTAAACCTATTGTACATCTGTTTGTTGGTGGGAATATATGGTAAAAAATGCTAACATCTGGCATATACCTTATTCCTCATTCTGTGACTTGATTTATTGTGTTTGTACTGGTATCCTGCACCACCAGGTACGACACGCCTCTGAAAGTACCTGTGTTTCATATAAATGCTACTGAGTCTACTGTCAGGACTAGTATATCGATATGTTAGTAAGAAGTATCCTGCTAAGTCTGGTATATCAACAATAATGAGTATGCTGCTAGGCCGGGTATATCAATATAACACTAAAGGATATGCTGGCATATTAGATATACCAATACAAAACTATGTTGGTATACTGGACATACCAACACAACAAGTTAGTATGCTGGGTACACCAACACAATACTCTTGGTATGCTAAGCATGGCAACACAATACCGTTCGCATGCTGGGTATACCAACACAATGTTGTTGTTATGCTGGGTAGGTATACCAATACAATACTGCTGGAATGCTGGGTATACCAACCCAATACTGTAGGTATGCTGGGTATACAGACATAATGCTGTCGGTATGGTGGGTATGACAACACCATACTGTTGGTATGCTGGGTATGCGACACAATATCGTTAGTATGCTGAGTATACTGATATCGTTAGTATGCTGAGTATACTGACAGTACTGTTGGTATACTGGGTATACCAACACAATACTGTTGGTATGCTGGGAATACCGACACAATACTGTTAGTATGCTGCGTATACTGACAGAGTACTGTTGGTACACTGGGTATACTAACAAAATACTGTTGGTATGCAGGGTATATCGACACAATACTGTTAGTATGCTAGGTATCCTGACACAGTACTGTTGGTATACTGGGTATACCAACACAGTACTTGTTATGCTGGTATACCTACAAAAGACACAACTACTGAGGTAAGTTTCATGAGCAAGAACTTTCAAGCTGACCTTGTTGGTGTGTTGGTGTGTTGGTGTGTTGGTGTGTTGGTGTGTTGGTGTGTAGGTGTGTAGGTGTGTTGGTGTGTTGGTGTGTTGGTGTGTTGGTGTGTTGGTGTGTTGGTGTGTAGGTGTGTTGGTGTGTTGGTGTGTTGGTGTGTTGGTGTGTTGGTGTGTAGGTGTGTTGGTGTGTAGGTGTGTTGGTGTGTTGGTGTGTTGGTGTGTTGGTGTGTTGGTGTGTAGGTGTGTTGGTGTGTTGGTGTGTTGGTGTGTTGGTGTGTAGGTGTGTTGGTGTGTTGGTGTGTAGGTGTGTTGGTGTGTTGGTGTGTAGGTGTGTTGGTGTGTTGGTGTGTAGGTGTGTTGGTGTGTTGGTGTGTTGGTGTGTTGGTGTGTAGGTGTGTTGGTGTGTTGGTGTGTAGGTGTGTTGGTGTGTTGGTGTGTTGGTGTGTAGGTGTGTTGGTGTGTTGGTGTGTTGGTGTGTTGGTGTGTTAGTGTGTTGGTGTGTTGGTGTGTTGGTGTGTTGGTGTGTTGGTGTGTTAGTGTGTTGGTGTGTTGGTGTGTTGGTGTGTTGGTGTGTAGGTGTGTTGGTGTGTTGGTGTGCTGGTGTGTTGGTGTGTTGGTGTGTTGGTGTGTTGGTGTGTTGGTGTGTTGGTGTGTTGGTGTGTTGGTGTGTTGGTGTGTTGGTGTGTTGGTGTGTTGGTGTGTTGGTGTGTTGGTGTGTTGGTGTGTTGGTGTGTTGGTGTGTTGGTGTGTTGTTGTGTGTGTTGGTATGTTGGTGTGTTGTTGTGTTGTTGTGTTGGTGTGTTGGTATGTTGTTGTGTGTGTTGGTGTGTTGTTGTGTTGGTGTGTTGTTGTGTTGGCGTGTTGGTATGTTGTTGTGTGTGTTGGTATGTTGTTGTGTTGGTGTGTTGGTGTGTTGTTGTGTTGGTGTGTTGTTGTGTTGGTGTGTTGTTGTGTTGTGCGTGTTGGTATGTTGTTGTGTGTGTTGGTATGTTGGTGTGTTGGTGTGTTGGTGTGTTGGTGTGGTGGTGTGTTGGTGTGTTGGTGTGGTTGTGTGTTGGTGTGTTGGTGTGGTGGTGTGTTGGTGTGATTGTGTGGCGTGTTGGTGTGTTGGTATGTTGGTGTGTTGTTGTGTTGTTGTGTTGGTGTGTTGGTGTGTTGTTGTGTGTGTTGGTATGTTGGTGCGTTGGTGTGTTGGTGTGTTGTTGTGTGTGTTGGTATGTTGGTGCGTTGGTGTGTTGGTGTGTTGTTGTGTGTGTTGGTATGTTGGTGTGTTGGTGTGTTGGTGTGTTGGTGTGTAGGTGTGTTGGTGTGTTGGTTTGTTGGTGTGTTGGTGTGTTGGTGTGTTGGTGTGTAGGTGTGTTGGTGTGTTGGTGTGTGGTGGGTTGGTGTGTTGGTGTGTTGGTGTGTTGGTGTGTTGGTGTGTTGGTGTGTAGGTGTGTTGGTGTGTTGGTGTGTTGGTGTGTTGGTGTGTTGGTGTGTTGGTGTGTTGGTGTGTAGGTGTGTTGGTGTGTTGGTGTGTTGGTGTGTTGGTGTGTTGGTGTGTTGGTGTGTTGGTGTGTTGGTGTGTTGGTGTGTTGGTGTGTTGGTGTGTTGGTGTGTTGGTGTGTTGGTGTGTTGGTGTGTTGGTGTGTTGGTGTGTTGGTGTGTTGGTGTGTTGGTGTGTTGGTGTGTTGGTGTGTTGGTGTGTTGGTGTGTTGGTGTGTTGGTGTGTTGGTGTGTTGGTGTGTTGGTGTGTTGGTGTGTTGGTGTGTAGGTGTGTAGGTGTGTTGGTGTGTAGGTGTGTTGGTGTGTAGGTGTGTTGGTGTGTTGGTGTGTTGGTGTGTTGGTGTGTTGGTGTGTTGGTGTGTTGGTGTGTTGGTGTGTTGGTGTGTTGGTGTGTTGGTGTGTTGGTGTGTTGGTGTGTTGGTGTGTTGGTGTGTTGGTGTGTTGGTGTGTTGGTGTGTTGGTGTGTTGGTGTGTTGGTGTGTTGGTGTGTTGGTGTGTTGGTGTGTTGGTGTGTTGGTGTGTAGGTGTGTTGGTGTGTTGGTGTGTTGGTGTGTTGGTGTGTTGGTGTGTTGGTGTGTTGGTGTGTTGGTGTGTTGGTGTGTTGGTGTGTTGGTGTGTTGGTGTGTTGGTGTGTTGGTGTGTTGGTGTGTTGGTGTGTTGTTGTGTTGGTGTGTTGTTGTGTTGGTGTGTTGTTGTGTTGGTGTGTTGTTGTGTTGGTGTGTTGGTGTGTTGGTGTGTTGGTGTGTTGTTGTGTTGGTGTGTTGTTGTGTTGTTGTGTTGCTGTGTTGGTGTGTTGGTGTGTTGGTGTGTAGGTGTGTTGGTGTGTTGTTGTGTAGATGTGTGGTGTGTTGGTGTTGGTGTGTTGGTGTTGGTGTATTGGTGTCTTGGTGTGTTGGTGTGTTGTGTTGTGTGTTGGTGTGTTGGTGTGTTGTTGTGTGTTGTGTTGTGTGTTGTTGTGTTGTTGTGTTGTGTGTTGTGTGTTGTTGTGTGTTGGTGTGTTGGTGTGTTGGTGTGTTGGTGTGTTGGTGTGTTGTTGTGTTGGTGTGTTGGTGTGTTGGTGTGTTGGTGTGTTGGTGTGTTGTTGTGTTGGTGTGTTGTTGTGTTGGTGTGTTGTTGTGTTGGTGTGTTGGTGTGTTGGTGTGTTGGTGTGTTGGTGTGTTGGTGTGTTGGTGTGTTGTTGTGTTGGTGTGTTGGTGTGTTGGTGTGTTGGTGTGTTGTTGTGTTGTTGTGTTGTTGTGTTGTTGTGTTGTTGTGTTGTTGTGTTGGTGTGTTGTTGTGTTGTTGTGTTGTTGTGTTGGTGTGTTGGTGTGTTGGTGTGTTGGTGTGTTGGTGTGTTGGTGTGTTGGTGTGTTGTTGTGTTGTTGTGTTGTTGTGTGTGTTGGTTTGTTGGTGTGTTGTTGTGTGTGTTGGTGTTTTGGTGTGTTGGTGTGTTGGTTTGTTGGTGTGTTGGTGTGTTGGTGTGTTGGTGTGTTGGTGTGTTGGTTTGTTGGTGTGTTGGTGTGTTGGTGTGTTGGTGTGTTGGTGTGTTGGTGTGTTGGTGTGTTGGTGTGTTGGTGTGTTGGTGTTCGTGTGTTGATGTTCGTGTGTTGGTGCGTTGGTGTAGGTGTGTTGCTGTGTTGGCGTGTTGGTGTGTTGCTGTGTTTGTGTGTGTATGTGTGCGTGCGTGCGTGTGTGTGTGTGTGTGTGTGTGTGTGTGTGTGTGTGTGTGTGTGTGTGTGTGTGTGTGTGTGTGTGTGTGTGTGTGTGTGTGTGTGTGTGTGTACTCACCTAGTTGTACTCACCTAGTCGAGGTTGCAGTGGTCGAGTCCAAGCTCCTGGCCCCACCTCTTCACTGGTCGCTACTAGGTCACTCCCACTGACCCGTGAGCTTTATCATACCTCTGCTTAAAGCTGTGTATGGATCCTGCCTCCACTACATCGCTTCCCAAACGATTCCACTTACTGACTACTCTGTAGCTGAAGAAATACTTCCTAACATCCCTGTGATTCATCTGTGTCTTCAACTTCAAACTGTGTCCCCTTGTTGCTGTGTCCCAGCTCTGGAAAATCCTGTCTTTGTTCATCTTGTCAATTCCTCTCAGTATTTTGTATGTCGTTATCATGTCCCCCCTATCTCTCCTGTCCTCCAGTGTCGTCAGGTTGATTTCCCTTAACCTCTCCTCATAGGACATACCTCTTAGCTCTGGGACTAGTCTTGTTGCAAACCTTTCCACTTTCTCTAGTTTCTTTACGTGCTTGGCTAGGTGTGTGTGTGTGTGTGTGTGTGTGTGTGTGTACTCACCTAGTTGAGGTTGCGGGGGTCGAATCCGAGCTCCTGGCCCCGCCTCTTCACTGATCGCTACTAGTGTGTGTTGGTGTGTTGGTGTGTTGGTGTGTAGGTGTGTAGGTGTGTTGGTGTGTTGGTGTGTTGGTGTGTAGGTGTGTTGGTGTGTTGGTGTGTAGGTGTGTTGGTGTGTTGGTGTGTTGGTGTGTTGGTGTGTAGGTGTGTTGGTGTGTTGGTGTGTTGGTGTGTTGGTGTGTTGGTGTGTTGGTGTGTTGGTGTGTTGGTGTGTTGGTGTGTTGGTGTGTTGGTGTGTTGGTGTGTAGGTGTGTTGGTGTGTAGGTGTGTAGGTGTGTTGGTGTGTAGGTGTGTTGGTGTGTAGGTGTGTTGGTGTGTTGGTGTGTTGGTGTGTAGGTGTGTTGGTGTGTGTATGTGTGCGTGCGTGCGTGTGTGTGTGTGTGTGTGTGTGTGTGTGTGTGTGTGTGTGTGTGTGTGTGTGTGTGTGTGTGTGTGTGCGTGTGTGTTTGGCTGTGAAACTTGAAAGCAGAAACAGTAACTTCAACGGTAGTAACAGAAGCAACAACATCGGTAGCAACAGATTCAACCAATTACAGCAATTTCCGCTGCAGCGCAGTCGACAGCATTAGCAGCAGGAGCAGCAGACACAGCGCTGGTATTAATAGCAACAGCAGCAAGCATATCGAGTGATAGCAGCAACAGCGGACACAGCAGGCAATATTAACAGCAGCAGCCATTTCGACAGTAGCAGAAGCAAGTAGCAGTAGCAGTAATCACAGTGAGCGTATAACGCCAGCAGTAACATCATAAGCAATAACAGCAAAAGGTGCATTAGCAGCCATAGCAACAGCATAACCGCAGAAGTAGCAGCCACAACAATATTCAAGCAGCACTATGACGTGCAGCAGCAGTTACACGACTAACAGAAACGACAACAGTAATAGCAGCAGCCGTTGAGTGTGCAGTCTGCATGACTCTTGTCTTCTCTTGCATGACCGTGTTAGTAACTGTACACTCAAGACAACACAACACTCAAGACAACACTCAAGACAACACAACACTCAAGACAACACTCAAGACAACACAACACTCAAGACAACACTCAAGACAACACAACAGTCAAGACAACGCAACAGTCAAGACAACACAACACTCAATATAACACTCAAGACAACACAACAGTCAAGACAACACAACACTCAATATAACACTCAAGACAACACAACACTCAATATAACACTCAAGACAACACAACACTCAATATAACACTCGAGACAACGCAACACTCAAGAAAACACTCAAGACAACACAACACTCAAGACAACACAACACTTAAGACAACACAACATTCAAGGCAACACAACACTCAAGACAACACAACACTTAAGACAACACAACATTCAAGACAACACAACACAACACTCAACACAACATAACAATGAAGACAACACAACACTCAACACAACACAACACTCAGAACAACACAACACTTAGAACAACACAACAATCAAGGAAACACAACACTCAACACAACACAACACTCAGAACAACACAACACTCAACACAACACAACACTCAACACAACACTCAACACAACACTCAACACAACACTCAACACAACACTCAACACAACACTCAACACAACACTCAACACAACACTCAACACAACACTCAACACAACACTCAACACAACACTCAACACAACACTCAACACAACACAACATTCAGGACAACACAACACTCAACACAACACAACACTCAACACAACACAACACTCAACAGAACACAACACTCAACACAACACAACACTCAACAGAACACAACACTCAACACAACACAACACTCAACAGAACACAACACTCAACACAACACAACACTCAACAGAACACAACACAACACTCAACACAACACAACACTAAACACAACACAACGCTAAACACACAACACAACACTCGACACAACACAACACAACACTCAACACAACACAACACTGAACACAACACAACACTCAAAACAACACCCAGGGCAAAACAACACTCAACACAACACTCAGGACAAAAAACACTCAAAACAATACAACACTCAGCACAACTCTGAACACAACACAACGCAACACTCAGGACAACACAACAATCAAGGCAACACAACATAACACTCAACACAACACTCAACACAACACAAAACACAAAACAACACTCAACACAACACAACAGCCAACACAACACTCAAGACAACACAACAATCTAGGAAACACAGCACTCAACGCTACACAACACAACACTCAACACAACACAACACAACACTCAACACAACTCAACACAACACTTAACACAACACAACACTCAACACAACACAGCACTCAACACAACACAACACTCAACACAACACAACACTCAACACAACACAACACTCAACACAACACAACACTCAACACAACGCAACACAACACTTAACACAACACTCAATACAACACAACAATCAACGCAACGCAACAATCAACAGAACATAACACTTAACACAACACAACACTCAACACAACACAGCACTCAACACAACACAACACTCAACACAACACAACAATCAACGCAACACAACGCTCAACACAACACAACAGTCAACACAACACAACACTCAACACAACACAACACTCAACACAACAGCACTCAACACAACACAACACTCAACACAACACAACACTCAACACAACACAGCACAACACAACACTCAACACAACACTGAACACAACACAACAGTCAACACAACACAACACTCAACACAACACAACACTCAACACAACAGCACTCAACACAACGCAACACTCAACACAACACAACACTCAACACAACACAACACTCAACACAACACAGCACAACACAACACTCAACACAACACAACACTCAACACAACACAACACTCAACACAACACAACACTCAACACAACACAGCACAACACAACACTCAACACAACACAACACAACACTCAACACAACACAACACTCAACAGAACACAACACAACACTCAACACAACACAACACTCAACACAACACAGCACAACACAACACTCAACACAACACAACACTCAACACACACTCAACACAACACAACACTCAACACACACTCAACACAACACAACACTGAACACAACACAACACTGAACACAACACAGCACTCAACACAACACAGCACCCAACACAACACAACACTCAACACAACACAACAATCAACGCAACACAACGCTCAACACAACACAACAGTCAACACAACACAACACTCAACACAACACAACACTCAACACAACACAGCACTCAACACAACACAACACTCAACACAACACAACACTCAACACAACACAGCACTCAACACAACACAAAACTCAACACAACACAGCACTCAACACAACACAGCACTCAACACAGCACAACACAACACAGCACTCAACACAACACAAAACTCAACACAACACAGCACTCAACACAACACAGCACTCAACACAGCACAACACAACACAACACTCAACACAACACAGCACTCAACACAACACAGCACTCAACACAACACAACACTCAACACAACACAACACTCAACACAACACAACACTCAACACAACACAACACTCAACACACACTGAACACAACACAACACTCAACACAACACAACACTCAACACACACTGAACACAACACAGCACTCAACACAACACAACACTGAACACAACACTGAACACAACACAGCACTCAACACAACACAACACTGAACACAACACAACACTCAACACAACACAACACTCAACACAACACAACACTCAACACACACTGAACACAACACAACACTCAACACAACACAACACTCAACACACACTGAACACAACACAGCACTCAACACAACACAACACTGAACACAACACTGAACACAACACAGCACTCAACACAACACAGCACTCAACACAACACAGCATTCAACACAACACAACACTCAACACAACACAGCACTCAACACAACACAACACTCAACACAACACAAGACTCAACACAACACAACACAAGACTCAACACAACACAACACTCAACACAACACAAGACTCAACACAACACAACACTCAACACAACACAACACGCAACACACACTCAACACAACACAACACTCAACACAACACAACACAACACAACACAACACTCAACACAACAATCAACACAACACAACACTCAACACACACTCAACACAACACAACCTCAACACAACACAACACTCAACACAACACAACACTCAACACAACACAACACTCAACACAACAATCAACACAACACAACACTCAACACAACACAACACTAAACACAACACAACACTCAACACAACACAACACTCAATACAACACAACACTCAATACAACACAACACTCAATACAACACAACACTCAATACAACACAACACTCAATACAACACAACACTCAACACAACACAACACTCAACACACACTCAACACAACACAACCTCAACACAACACAACACTAAACACAACACAACACTCAACACAACACAACACTCAATACAACACAACACTCAACACAACACAACACTCAATACAACACAACACTCAACACAACACAAGACTCAACACAACACAACACTCAACACAACACAAGACTCAACACAACACAACACTCAACACAACACAACACTCAATACAACACAACACTCAATACAACACAACACTCAACACAACACAACACTCAACACACACTCAACACAACACAACCTCAACACAACACAACACTCAACACAACACAACACTCAACACAACACAACACAACACAACACTCAACACAACACAACACAACAATCAACACAACACAATACTCAACACAACACAACACTAAACACAACACAACACAACACTCAACACAACACAACACAACACTCAACACAACACAACACAACACAACACAACACAACAATCAACACAACACAACACTCAACACAACACAACACTAAACACAACACAACACTCAACACAACACAACACTCAACACAACACAACACTCAATACAACACAACACTCAATACAACACAACACAACAGTCAACACAACACAACACTCAACACAACACAACACTCAATACAACACAACACTCAATACAACACAACACTCAATACAACAGAACACTCAAGTTAAGAATCGTTTTTACTATTCCATATTTCATTTCTTTTTTTCCATAGCGGAGAAACTTAAATTTGTCCTCGTTGAACTTCATATTGTTTTCTGTGTTCCTCTGGAAGACATGGTTTATGTCTGCGTGCAGGTTTTCTGTGTCCCTCTGGAAGACATGGTTTATGTCTGCGTGCAGGTTTTCTGTGTCCCTCTGGAAGACATGGTTTATGTCTGCGTGCAGGTTTTCTGTGTCCCTCTGGAAGACATGGTTTATGTCTGCGTGCAGGTTTTCTGTGTCCCTCTGGAAGACATGGTTTATGTCTGCGTGCAGGTTTTCTGTGTCCCTCTGGAAGACATGGTTTATGTCTGCGTGCAGGTTTTCTGTGTCCCTCTGGAAGACATGGTTTATGTCTGCGTGGAGATTTTCTGTGTCCCTCTGGAAGACATGGTTTATGTCTGCGTGGAGGTTTTCTGTGTCCCTCTAGAAGACATGGTTTATGTCTGCGTGGAGGTTTTCTGTGTCCCTCTGGAAGACATGGTTTATGTCTGCGTGGAGGTTTTCTGTGGCCCTCTGGAAGACATGGTTTATGTCTGCGTGCAGGTTTTCTCTGTCCCTCTGGAAGACATGGTTTATGTCTGCGTGGAGATTTTCTGTGTCCCTCTGGAAGACATGGTTTATGTCTGCGTGGAGGTTTTCTGTGTCCCTCTGGAAGACATGGTTTATGTCTGCGTGGAGGTTTTCTGTGTCCCTCTGGAAGACATGGTTTATGTCTGCGTGGAGGTTTTCTGTGTCCCTCTGGAAGACATGGTTTATGTCTGCGTGGAGGTTTTCTGTGGCCCTCTGGAAGACATGGTTTATGTCTGCGTGGAGGTTTTCTGTGTCCCTCTGGAAGACATGGTTTATGTCTGCGTGGAGGTTTTCTGTGTCCCTCTGGAAGACATGGTTTATGTCTGCGTGCAGGTTTTCTGTGGCCCTCTGGAAGACATGGTTTATGTCTGCGTGGAGGTTTTCTGTGGCCCTCTGGAAGACATGGTTTATGTCTGCGTGGAGGTTTTCTGTTGCCCTCTGGAAGACATGGTTTATGTCTGCGTGGAGGTTTTCTGTGTCCCTCTGGAAGACATGGTTTATGTCTGCGTGGAGGTTTTCTGTGGCCCTCTGGAAGACATGGTTTATGTCTGCGTGGAGGTTTTCTGTGGCCCTCTGGAAGACATGGTTTATGTCTGCGTGGAGGTTTTCTGTGGCCCTCTGGAAGACATGGTTTATGTCTGCGTGGAGGTTTTCTGTGTCCCTCTGGAAGACATGGTTTATGTCTGCGTGGAGGTTTTCTGTGTCCCTCTGGAAGACATGGTTTATGTCTGCGTGGAGGTTTTCTGTGTCCCTCTGGAAGACATGGTTTATGTCTGCTTGGAGGTTTTCTGTGTCCCTCTGGAAGACATGGTTTATGTCTGCGTGGAGGTTTTCTGTGTCCCTCTGGAAGACATGGTTTATGTCTGCGTGGAGGTTTTCTGTGTCCCTCTGGAAGACATGGTTTATGTCTGCGTGGAGGTTTTCTGTGTCCCTCTGGAAGACATGGTTTGTCTGCGTGGAGGTTTTCTGTGGCCCTCTGGAAGACATGGTTTATGTCTGCGTGGAGGTTTTCTGTGTCCCTCTGGAAGACATGGTTTATGTCTGCGTGGAGGTTTTCTGTGTCCCTCTGGAAGACATGGTTTATGTCTGCTTGGAGGTTTTCTGTGTCCCTCTGGAAGACATGGTTTATGTCTGCGTGCAGGTTTTCTGTGGCCCTCTGGAAGACATGGTTTATGTCTGCGTGGAGGTTTTCTGTGTCCCTCTGGAAGACATGGTTTATGTCTGCGTGCAGGTTTTCTGTGTCCCTCTCGAAGACATGGTTTATGTCTGCGTGGAGGTTTTCTGTTGCCCTCTGGAAGACATGGTTTATGTCTGCGTGCACGTTTTCTGTTGCCCTCTGGAAGACATGGTTTATGTCTGCGTGCAGGTTTTCTGTGGCCCTCTGGAAAACATGGTTTATGTCTGCGTGGAGGTTTTCTGTGTTCCTCTGGAAGACATGGTTTATGTCTGCGTGCAGGTTTTCTGTGGCCCTCTGGAAGACATGGTTTATGTCTGCGTGCAGGTTTTCTGTGGCCCTCTGGAAGACATGGTTTATGTCTGCGTGCAGGTTTTCTGTGGCCCTATGGAAGACATGATTTATGTCTGCGTGGAGGTTTTCTGTGGCCCTCTGGAAGACATGGTTTATGTCTGCGTGCAGGTTTTCTGTGGCCCTCTGGAAGACATGGTTTATGTCTGCGTGCAGGTTTTCTGTGGCCCATTGGAAGACATGATTTATGTCTGCGTGGAGGTTTTCTGTTGCCCTCTGGAAGACATGGTTTATGTCTGCGTGCAGGTTTTCTGTGTCCCTCTGGAAGACATGGTTTATGTCTGCGTGGAGGTTTTCTGTGGCCCTCTGGAAGACATGGTTTATGTCTGCGTGGAGGTTTTCAGTGTCCCTCTGGAAGACATGGTTTATGTCTGCGTGGAGGTTTTCTGTGTCCCTCTGGAAGACAAGGTTTATGTCTGCGTGGAGGTTTTCTGTCTCCCTCTGGAAGACATGGTTTATGTCTCCATGGAGGTTTTCTGTGTCCCTCTGGAAGACATGGTTTATGTCTGCGTGGAGGTTTTCTGTCTCCCTCTGGAAGACATGGTTTATGTCTGCAAGAAGGTTTTCTGTGTCCCTCTGGAAGACATGGTTTATGTCTGCGTGGACGTTTTCTGTGTCCCTCTGGAAGACATGGTTTATGTCTGCGTGCAGGTTTTCTGTGGCCCTCTGGAAGACATGGTTTATGTCTGCGTGCAGGTTTTCTGTGGCCCTCTGGAAGACATGGTTTATGTCTGCGTGCAGGTTTTCTGTGGCCCTCTGGAAAACATGGTTTATGTCTGCTTGGAAGTTTTTTGTGGCCCTCTGGAAGACATGGTTTATATCTACTTGGAAGCTTTCTGTTGCCCAATACAAGACATAGTTTATGTCTGCTTGGAGGTTTAATGTCTTCAACTGTTGCCACTCTCATACAAAGTTCAGTAAAGAAGAAAGAGGATGATACATCGCCATGGTTTGTCTCTGTTTGTCAGATATGACAATAATGGAATCGAGTACTGTGTTAAGAAGAACTTGTTACTGTGTTAAGAAGCAGAGCTTGTTACTATGTTAAGAAGCAGAACTTGTTACTGTGTTAAGAAGCAGTACTTGTTACTGTGTTAAGAAGCAGAGCTTGTTACTATGTTAAGAAGCAGAACTTGTTACTGTGTTAAGAAGCAGTACTTGTTACTGTGTTAAGAAGCAGAGCTTGTTACTGTGTTAAGAAGCAGAGCTTGTTACTATGTTAAGAAGCAGTACTTGTTACTGTGTTAAGAAGCAGAGCTTGTTACTGTGTTAAGAAGCAGAGCTTGTTACTATGTTAAGAAGCAGAACTTGTTACTGTGTTAAGAAGCAGTACTTGTTACTGTGTTAAGAAGCAGAGCTTGTTACTGTGTTAACAAGCAGAGCTTGTTACTGTGTTAAGAAGCAGTACTTGTTACTGTGTTAAGAAGCAGAGCTTGTTACTGTGTTAAGAAGCAGAGCTTGTTACTATGTTAAGAAGCAGAACTTGTTACTGTGTTAAGAAGCAGTACTTGTTACTGTGTTAAGAAGCAGAGCTTGTTACTGTGTTAACAAGCAGAGCTTGTTACTGTGTTAAGAAGCAGAGCTTGTTACTGTGTTAAGAAGCAGAGCTTGTTACTGTGTTAAGAAGCAGAGCTTGTTACTATGTTAAGAAGCAGAGCTTGTTACTGTGTTAAGAAGCAGAACTTGTTACTGTGTTAAGAAGCAGAGCTTGTTACTGTGTTAAGAAGCAGAGCTTGTTACTATGTTAAGAAGCAGAACTTGTTACTGTGTTAAGAAGCAGTACTTGTTACTGTGTTAAGAAGCAGAGCTTGTTACTGTGTTAACAAGCAGAGCTTGTTACTGTGTTAAGAAGCAGAGCTTGTTACTGTGTTAAGAAGCAGAGCTTGTTACTATGTTAAGAAGCAGAACTTGTTACTGTGTTAAGAAGCAGAACTTGTTACTGTGTTAAGAAGCAGAACTTGTTACTGTGTTAAGAAGCAGTACTTGTTACTGTGTTAAGAAGCAGAGCTTGTTACTGTGTTAACAAGCAGAGCTTGTTACTGTGTTAAGAAGCAGAGCTTGTTACTGTGTTAAGAAGCAGAGCTTGTTACTATGTTAAGAAGCAGAGCTTGTTACTGTGTTAAGAAGCAGAACTTGTTACTGTGTTAAGAAGCAGAACTTGTTACTGTGTTAAGAAGCAGAACTTGTTACTGTGTTAAGAAGCAGAACTTGTTACTGTGTTAAGAAGCAGAACTTGTTACTGTGTTAAGAAGCAGAACTTGTTACTGTGTTAAGAAGCAGAGCTTGTTACTGTGTTAAGAAGCAGAACTTGTTACTGTGTTAAGAAGCAGAACTTGTTACTGTGTTAAGAAGCAGAACTTGTTACTGTGTTAAGAAGCAGAACTTGTTACTGTGTTAAGAAGCAGAACTTGTTACTGTGTTAAGAAGCAGAACTTGTTACTGTGTTAAGAAGCAGAGCTTGTTACTGTGTTAAGAAGCAGAACTTGTTACTGTGTTAAGAAGCAGTACTTGTTCCTGTGTTAAGAAGCAGAACTTGTTCCTGTGTTAAGAAGCAGAACTTGTTACTGTGTTAAGAAGCAGAGCTTGTTATTGTGTTAAGAAGCAGAGCTTGTTACTGTGTTAAGAAGCAGAACTTGTTACTGTGTTAAGAAGCAGAACTTGTTACTGTGTTAAAAAGCAGAACTTGTTACTGTGTTAAGAAGCAGAGCTTGTTACTGTGTTAAGAAGCAGAACTTGTTACTGCGTTAAGAAGCAGAGCTTGTTACTGTGTTAAGAAGCAAAGCTTGTTACTGTGTTAAGAAGCAGAACTTGTTACTGTGTTAAGAAGCAGAACTTGTTACTGTGTTAAGAAGCAGAGCTTGTTACTGTGTTAAGAAGCAGAACTTGTTACTGTGTTAAGAAGCAGAGCTTGTTACTGTGTTAAGGAGCAGTACTTGTTACTGTGTTAAGAAGCAGAACTTGTTCCTGTGTTAAGAAGCAGAACTTGTTACTGTGTTAAGAAGCAGAGCTTGTTACTGTGTTAAGAAGCAGAACTTGTTACTTTGTTAAGAAGCAGAGCTTGTTACTGTGTTAAGAAGCAGACCTTGTCATTGTGTTAAAGAGCAAACCTTATCACTGTGTTAAAGAGCGAACCTTGTCACTGTGTTAAGGAGCAGACCTTGTTACTGTGTTAAAGAGCAAACCTTATCACTGTGTTAAAGAGCGAACCTTGTCACTGTGTTAAGGAGCAGACCTTGTCATTGTGTTAAAGAGCAAACCTTATCACTGTGTTAAAGAGCGAACCTTGTCACTGTGTTAAGGAGCAGACCTTGTTACTGTGTTAAAGAGCAGACCTTGTCACTGTGTTAAAGAGCAGACCTTGTCACTGTGTTAAAGAGCAGACCTTGTCACTGTGTTAAGAGCAGACCTTGTCACTGTGTTAAGAGCAGACCTTGTCACTGTGTTAAAGAGCAGACCTTGTCACTGTGTTAAAGAGCAGACCTTGTCACTGTGTTAAGAGCAAACTTTGTCACTGTGTTAAAGAGCAGACCTTGTTACTGTGTTAAGAGCAGACCTTGTTACTGTGTTAAGAGCAGACCTTGTCACTGTGTTAAGAGCAAACTTTGTCACTGTGTTAAAGAGCAGACCTTGTCACTGTCTTAAGAGCAGACCTTGTCAATGTGTTAAAGAGCAGACCTTGTTACTGTGTTAAAGAGCAGACCTTGTCATTGTGTTAAGAGCAGACCTTGTCACTGTGTTAAGAGCAGACCTTGTCACTGTGTTAAAGAGCAGACCTCGTCACTGTGTTAAGAGCAGACCTTGTCACTGTGTTAAAGAGCAGACCTTGTCATTGTGTTAAAGAGCAGACCTTGTCACTGTGTTAAGAGCAGACCTTGTCACTGTGTTAAAGAGCAGACCTTGTTACTGTGTTAAGAGCAGACCTTGTCACTGTGTTAAAGAGCAGACCTTGTTACTGTGTTAAGAGCAGACCTTGTCACTGTGTTAAAGAGCAGACCTTGTCATTGTGTTAAGAGCAGACCTTGTCACTGTGTTAAAGAGCAGACCTTGTCACTGTGTTAAAGAGCAGACCTTGTTACTGTGTTAAGAGCAGACCTTGTCACTGTGTTAAAGAGCAGACCTTGTTACTGTGTTAAGAGCAGACCTTGTCACTGTGTTAAAGAGCAGACCTTGTCATTGTGTTAAGAGCAGACCTTGTCACTGTTAAAGAGCAGACCTTGTCACTGTGTTAAGAGCAGACCTTGTCACTGTGTTAAGAGCAGACCTTGTCACTGTGTTAAGGAGCAGACCTTGTTACTGTGTTAAGAGCAGACCTTGTCACTGTGTTAAAGAGCAGACATTGTCACTGTGTTAAGAGCAGACCTTGTCACTGTGTTAAAGAGCAGACCTTGTCACTGTGTTAAGAGCAGACCTTGTCACTGTGTTAAGAGCAGACCTTGTCACTGTGTTAAAGAGCAGACCTTGTCACTGTGTTAAAGAGCAGACCTTGTCACTGTGTTAAAGAGCAGACCTTGTCACTGTGTTAAGAGCAGACCTTGTCACTGTGTTAAGAGCAGACCTTGTCACTGTGTTAAGAGCAGACCTTGTCACTGTGTTAAGAGCAGACCTTCTCACTGTGTTAAAGAGCAGACCTTGTCACTGTGTTAAAGAGCAGACCTTGTCACTGTGTTAAAGAGCAGACCTTGTCACTGTGTTAAAGAGCAGACCTTGTCACTGTGTTAAGAGCAGACCTTGTTACTGTGTTAAGAGCAGACCTTGTTACTGTGTTAAAGAGGAGACCTTGTCACTGTGTTAAGAGCAGACCTTGTTACTGTGTTAAGAGCAGACCTTGTTACTGTGTTAAAGAGCAGACCTTGTCACTGTGTTAAGAGCAGACCATGTTACTGTGTTAAGAGCAGACCTTGTCACTGTGTTAAAGAGCAGACCTTGTCACTGTGTTAAAGAGCAAACCTTGTTACTGTGTTAAGAGCAGACCTTGTCACTGTGTTAAGAGCAGACCTTGTTACTGTGTTAAGAGCAGACCTTGTCACTGTGTTAAAGAGCAGACCTTGTCACTGTGTTAAAGAGCAGACCTTGTTACTGTGTTAAAGAGCAGACCTTGTCACTGTGTTAAGAGCAGACCTTGTTACTTTTAAAGAGCAAACATTGTTACTGTGTTAAAGAGCAGACCTTGTCACTGTGTTAAAGAGCAGACCTTGTCACTGTGTTAAGAGCAGACCTTGTCACTGTGTTAAAGAGCAGACCTTGTCACTGTGTTAAGAGCAGACCTTGTCACTGTGTTAAAGAGCAGACCTTGTTACTGTGTTAAAGAGCAGACCTTGTCACTGTGTTAACAGCAGACCTTGTCACTGTGTTAAAGAGCAGACCTTGTCACTGTGTTAAGAGCAGACGTTGTCACTGTGTTAAGAGCAGACCTTGTCACTGTGTTAAGAGCAGACCTTGTCACTGTGTTAAAGAGCAGACCTTGTCACTGTGTTAAAGAGCAGACCTTGTCACTGTGTTAAGAGCAGACCTCGTGACTGTGTTAAGAGCAGACGTCGTCACTGTGTTAAGAGCAGACCTTGTCACTGTGTTAAAGAGCAGACCTTGTCACTGTGTTAAGAGCAGACCTCGTCACTGTGTTAAGAGCAAACCTTGTTACTGTGTTAAGAGCAGACCTTGTCACTGTGTTAAGAGCAGACCTTGTTACTGTGTTAAGAGCAGACCTTGTCACTGTGTTAAAGAGCAGACCTTGTCACTGTGTTAAAGAGCAGACCTTGTTACTGTGTTAAAGAGCAGACCTTGTCACTGTGTTAAGAGCAGACCTTGTTACTTTTAAAGAGCAAACATTGTTACTGTGTTAAAGAGCAGACCTTGTCACTGTGTTAAAGAGCAGACCTTGTCACTGTGTTAAGAGCAGACCTTGTCACTGTGTTAAAGAGCAGACCTTGTCACTGTGTTAAGAGCAGACCTTGTCACTGTGTTAAAGAGCAGACCTTGTTACTGTGTTAAAGAGCAGACCTTGTCACTGTGTTAAGAGCAGACCTTGTCACTGTGTTAAAGAGCAGACATTGTCACTGTGTTAAGAGCAGACGTTGTCACTGTGTTAAGAGCAGACCTTGTCACTGTGTTAAGAGCAGACCTTGTCACTGTGTTAAAGAGCAGACCTTGTCACTGTGTTAAAGAGCAGACCTTGTCACTGTGTTAAGAGCAGACCTCGTCACTGTGTTAAGAGCAGACGTCGTCACTGTGTTAAGAGCAGACCTTGTCACTGTGTTAAAGAGCAGACCTTGTCACTGTGTTAAGAGCAGACTTCGTCACTGTGTTAAAGAGCAGACCTTGTCATTGTGTTAAAGAGCAGACCTTGTCACTGTGTTAAAGAGCAGACCTTGTTACTGTGTTAAAGAGCAGACCTTGTCACTGTGTTAAGAGCAGACTTCGTCACTGTGTTAAAGAGCAGACCTTGTCATTGTGTTAAGAGCAGACCTTGTCACTGTGTTAAGAGCAGACTTCGTCACTGTGTTAAAGAGCAGACCTTGTCATTGTGTTAAGAGCAGACCTTGTCACTGTGTTAAAGAGCAGACCTTGTTACTGTGTTAAGAGCAGACCTTGTTACTGTGTTAAGAGCAGACCTTGTTACTGTGTTAAAGAGCAGACCTTGTCACTGTGTTAAGAGCAGACTTCGTCACTGTGTTAAAGAGCAGACCTTGTCATTGTGTTAAGAGCAGACCTTGTCACTGTGTTAAAGAGCAGACCTTGTTACTGTGTTAAGAGCAGACCTTGTCACTGTGTTAAAGAGCAGACCTTGTTACTGTGTTAAGAGCAGACCTTGTCACTGTGTTAAAGAGCAGACCTTGTCATTGTGTTAAGAGCAGACCTTGTCACTGTGTTAAAGAGCAGACCTTGTCACTGTGTTAAAGAGCAGACCTTGTTACTGTGTTAAGAGCAGACCTTGTCACTGTGTTAAAGAGCAGACCTTGTTACTGTGTTAAGAGCAGACCTTGTCACTGTGTTAAAGAGCAGACCTTGTCATTGTGTTAAGAGCAGACCTTGTCACTGTGTTAAAGAGCAGACCTTGTCACTGTGTTAAGAGCAGACCTTGTCACTGTGTTAAGAGCAGGCCTTGTCACTGTGTTAAGGAGCAGACCTTGTTACTGTGTTAAGAGCAGACCTTGTCACTGTGTTAAAGAGCAGACATTGTCACTGTGTTAAGAGCAGACCTTGTCACTGTGTTAAAGAGCAGACCTTGTCACTGTGTTAAGAGCAGACCTTGTCACTGTGTTAAGAGCAGACCTTGTCACTGTGTTAAAGAGCAGACCTTGTCACTGTGTTAAAGAGCAGACCTTGTCACTGTGTTAAAGAGCAGACCTTGTCACTGTGTTAAGAGCAGACCTTGTCACTGTGTTAAGAGCAGACCTTGTCACTGTGTTAAGAGCAGACCTTGTCACTGTGTTAAGAGCAGACCTTCTCACTGTGTTAAAGAGCAGACCTTGTCACTGTGTTAAAGAGCAGACCTTGTCACTGTGTTAAAGAGCAGACCTTGTCACTGTGTTAAAGAGCAGACCTTGTCACTGTGTTAAGAGCAGACCTTGTTACTGTGTTAAGAGCAGACCTTGTTACTGTGTTAAAGAGGAGACCTTGTCACTGTGTTAAGAGCAGACCTTGTTACTGTGTTAAGAGCAGACCTTGTTACTGTGTTAAAGAGCAGACCTTGTCACTGTGTTAAGAGCAGACCTTGTTACTGTGTTAAGAGCAGACCTTGTCACTGTGTTAAAGAGCAGACCTTGTCACTGTGTTAAAGAGCAAACCTTGTTACTGTGTTAAGAGCAGACCTTGTCACTGTGTTAAGAGCAGACCTTGTTACTGTGTTAAGAGCAGACCTTGTCACTGTGTTAAAGAGCAGACCTTGTCACTGTGTTAAAGAGCAGACCTTGTTACTGTGTTAAAGAGCAGACCTTGTCACTGTGTTAAGAGCAGACCTTGTTACTTTTAAAGAGCAAACATTGTTACTGTGTTAAAGAGCAGACCTTGTCACTGTGTTAAAGAGCAGACCTTGTCACTGTGTTAAGAGCAGACCTTGTCACTGTGTTAAAGAGCAGACCTTGTCACTGTGTTAAGAGCAGACCTTGTCACTGTGTTAAAGAGCAGACCTTGTTACTGTGTTAAAGAGCAGACCTTGTCACTGTGTTAAGAGCAGACCTTGTCACTGTGTTAAAGAGCAGACCTTGTCACTGTGTTAAGAGCAGACGTTGTCACTGTGTTAAGAGCAGACCTTGTCACTGTGTTAAGAGCAGACCTTGTCACTGTGTTAAAGAGCAGACCTTGTCACTGTGTTAAAGAGCAGACCTTGTCACTGTGTTAAGAGCAGACCTCGTCACTGTGTTAAGAGCAGACGTCGTCACTGTGTTAAGAGCAGACCTTGTCACTGTGTTAAAGAGCAGACCTTGTCACTGTGTTAAGAGCAGACCTCGTCACTGTGTTAAGAGCAGACCTTGTCACTGTGTTAAGAGCAGACCTCGTCACTGTGTTAAGAGCAGACCTTGTCACTGTGTTAAAGAGCAGACCTTGTCACTGTGTTAAGAGCAGACCTTGTCACTGTGTTAAGAGCAGACCTCGTCACTGTGTTAAAGAGCAGACCTTGTCACTGTGTTAAGAGCAGACCTTGTCACTGTGTTAAGAGCAGACCTCGTCACTTTGTTAAGAGCAGACCTTGTCACTGTGTTAAGAGCAGACCTCGTCACTGTGTTAAGAGCAGACCTTGTCACTGTGTTAAGAGCAGACCTTGTCACTGTGTTAAGAGCAGACCTTGTCACTGTGTTAAAGAGCAGACCTTGTTACTGTGTTAAAGAGCAGACCTTGTCACTGTGTTAAGAGCAGACCTTGTCACTGTGTTAAAGAGCAGACCTTGTCACTGTGTTAAGAGCAGACATTGTCACTGTGTTAAGAGCAGACCTTGTCACTGTGTTAAGAGCAGACCTTGTCACTGTGTTAAGAGCAGACCTTGTCACTGTGTTAAGAGCAGACCTTGTCACTGTGTTAAGAGCAGACCTTGTCACTGTGTTAAGAGCAGACCTTGTCACTGTGTTAAGAGCAGACCTTGTCACTGTGTTAAGAGCAGACCTTGTCACTGTGTTAAGAGCAGACCTTGTCACTGTGTTAAGAGCAGACCTTGTCACTGTGTTAAGAGCAGACCTTGTCACTGTGTTAAGAGCAGACCTTGTCACTGTGTTAAGAGCAGACCTTGTCACTGTGTTAAGAGCAGACATTGTCACTGTGTTAAGAGCAGACCTTGTCACTGTGTTAACAGCAGACCTTGTCACTGTGTTAAGAGCAGACCTTGTCACTGTGTTAAAGAGCAGACCTTGTCACTGTGTTAAAGAGCAGACCTTGTCACTGTGTTAAAGAGCAGACCTTGTTACTGTGTTAAGAGCAGACCTTGTCACTGTGTTAAGAGCAGACCTTGTCACTGTGTTAAGAGCAGACCTTGTCACTGTGTTAAGAGCAGACCTTGTCACTGTGTTAAGAGCAGACCTTGTCACTGTGTTAAGAGCAGACCTTGTCACTGTGTTAAGAGCAGACCTTGTCACTGTGTTAAAGAGCAGACATTGTCACTGTGTTAAGAGCAGACATTGTCACTGTGTTAAAGAGCAGACCTTGTCACTGTGTTAAGAGCAGACCTTGTCACTGTGTTAAGAGCAGACCTTGTCACTGTGTTAAGAGCAGACCTTGTCACTGTGTTAAAGAGCAGACCTTGTCACTGTGTTAAGAGCAGACCTTGTCACTGTGTTAAGAGCAGACCTTGTCACTGTGTTAAGAGCAGACCTTGTCACTGTGTTAAGAGCAGACCTTGTCACTGTGTTAAGAGCAGACCTTGTCACTGTGTTAAGAGCAGACCTTGTCACTGTGTTAAGAGCAGACCTTGTCACTGTGTTAAAGAGCAGACCTTGTCACTGTGTTAAAGAGCAGACCTTGTCACTGTGTTAAGAGCAGACCTTGTCACTGTGTTAAGAGCAGACCTTGTCACTGTGTTAAGAGCAGACCTTGTCACTGTGTTAAGAGCAGACCTTGTCACTGTGTTGAGAGCAGACCTTGTCACTGTGTTAAGAGCAGACCTTGTCACTGTGTTAAGAGCAGACCTTGTCACTGTGTTAAGAGCAGGCCTTGTCACTGTGTTAAGAGCAGACCTTGTCACTGTGTTAAAGAGAAGACCTTGTCACTGTGTTAAAGAGCAGACCTTGTCACTGTGTTAAGAGCAGACCTTGTCACTGTGTTAAGAGCAGACCTTGTCACTGTGTTAAGAGCAGACCTTGTCACTGTGTTAAGAGCAGACCTTGTCACTGTGTTAAGAGCAGACCTTGTCACTGTGTTAAGAGCAGACCTTGTCACTGTGTTAAGAGCAGACCTTGTCACTGTGTTAAGAGCAGACCTTGTCACTGTGTTAAAGAGCAGACCTTGTCACTGTGTTAAAGAGCAGACCTTGTCACTGTGTTAAAGAGCAGACCTTGTCACTGTGTTAAAAGCAGACCTTGTCACTGTGTTAAAGAGCAGACCTTGTCACTGTGTTAAGAGCAGACCTTGTCACTGTGTTAAGAGCAGACCTTGTCACTGTGTTAAGAGCAGACCTTGTCACTGTGTTAAGAGCAGACCTTGTCACTGTGTTAAGAGCAGACCTTGTCACTGTGTTAAAGAGCAGACATTGTCACTGTGTTAAGAGCAGACCTTGTCACTGTGTTAAAGAGCAGACCTTGTCACTGTGTTAAGAGCAGACCTTGTCACTGTGTTAAGAGCAGACCTTGTCACTGTGTTAAGAGCAGACCTTGTCACTGTGTTAAAGAGCAGACCTTGTCACTGTGTTAAGAGCAGACCTTGTCACTGTGTTAAGAGCAGACCTTGTCACTGTGTTAAGAGCAGACCTTGTCACTGTGTTAAAGAGCAGACCTTGTCACTGTGTTAAGAGCAGACCTTGTCACTGTGTTAAGAGCAGACCTTGTCACTGTGTTAAGAGCAGACCTTGTCACTGTGTTAAAGAGCAGACCTTGTCACTGTGTTAAGAGCAGACCTCGTCACTGTGTTAAGAGCAGACCTTGTCACTGTGTTAAGAGCAAACCTTGTCACTGTGTTAAGAGCAGACCTTGTCACTGTGTTAAAGAGCAGACCTTGTCACTGTGTTAAGAGCAGACCTTGTCACTGTGTTAAGAGCAGACCTTGTCACTGTGTTAAGAGCAGACCTTGTCACTGTGTTAAAGAGCAGACCTTGTCACTGTGTTAAGAGCAGACCTCGTCACTGTGTTAAGAGCAGACCTTGTCACTGTGTTAAGAGCAGACCTTGTCACTGTGTTAAGAGCAGACCTTGTCACTGTGTTAAAGAGCAGACCTTGTCACTGTTCCTCTTTCCTAAAAAGTTTTTGGTACAACTGTTCAGCAGTGTTTGTGATAGTGAGAATAATTTTTGAAATGGTGAGTTGGTGATTATAACATACTTGCATGGTGTGAACTATTGCACCATAATTATAACATACTTGCATGGTGTGAACTATTGCACCATAATTATAACATACTTGCATGGTGTGAACTATTGCACCATAATTATAACATACTTGCATGGTGTGAACTATTGCACCATAATTATAACATACTTGCATGGTGTGAACTATTGCACCATAATTATAACATACTTGCATGGTGTGAACTATTGCACCATAATTATAACATACTTGCATGGTGTGAACTATTGCACCATAATTATAACATACTTGCATGATGTGAACTATTGCACCATAATTATAACATACTTGCATGGTGTGAACTATTGCACCATAATTATAACATACTTGCATGATGTGAACTATTGCACCATAATTATAACATACTTGCATGATGTGAACTATTGCACCATAATTATAACATACTTGCATGGTGTGAACTATTGCACCATAATTATAACATACTTGCATGATGTGAACTATTGCACCATAATTATAACATACTTGCATGGTGTGAACTATTGCACCATAATTATAACATACTTGCATGATGTGAACTATTGCACCATAATTATAACATACTTGCATGATGTGAACTATTGCACCATAATTATAACATACTTGCATGGTGTGAACTATTGCACCATAATTATAACATACTTGCATGGTGTGAACTATTGCACCATAATTATACTTTTTACAAAGTGTATATTATATTTTGCTTGTTTTCGAGTGGTTGCAGTGTTACATCAGCTGGGAGGTAGGACTGACCTACTTGCAGTGTTACATCAGCTGGGAGGTAGGATTGACCTACTTGCAGTGTTACATCAGCTGGGAGGTAGGATTGACCTACTTGCAGTGTTACATCAGCTGGGAGGTAGGACTGACCTACTTGCAGTGTTACATCAGTTGGGAGGTAGGACTGACCTACTTGCAGTGTTACATCAGCTGGGAGGTAGGATTGACCTACTTGCAGTGTTACATCAGCTGGGAGGTAGGATTGACCTACTTACAGTGTTACATCAGCTGGGAGGTAGGACTGACCTACTTGCAGTGTTACATCAGCTGGGAGTTAGGACTGACCTACTTGCAGTGTTACATCAGCTGGGAGGTAGGATTGACGTACTTGCAGTGTTACATCAGCTGGGAGGTAGGACTGACCTACTTGCAGTGTTACATCAGCTGGGAGGTAGGACTGACCTACTTGCAGTGTTACATCAGCTGGGAGGTAGGATTGACCTACTTGCAGTGTTACATCAGCTGGGAGGTAGGATTGACCTACTTGCAGTGTTACATCAGCTGGGAGGTAGGACTGACCTACTTGCAGTGTTACATCAGCTGGGAGGTAGGATTGACCTACTTGCAGTGTTACATCAGCTGGGAGGTAGGACTGACCTACTTGCAGTGTTACATCAGCTGGGAGGTAGGATTGACCTACTTGCAGTGTTACATCAGCTGGGAGATAGGACTGACCTACTTGCAGTGTTACATCAGCTGGGAGGTAGGATTGACCTACTTGCAGTGTTACATCAGCTGGGAGATAGGACTGACCTACTTGCAGTGTTACATCAGCTGGGAGGTAGGACTGACCTACTTGCAGTGTTACATCAGCTGGGAGGTAGGATTGACCTACTTGCAGTGTTACATTAGCTGGGAGGTAGGACTGACCTACTTGCAGTGTTACATCAGCTGGGAGGTAGGACTGACCTACTTGCAGTGTTACATCAGCTGGGAGGTAGGACTGACCTACTTGCAGTGTTACATCAGCTGGGAGGTAGGATTGACCTACTTGCAGTGTTACATCAGCTGGGAGGTTGGATTGACCTACTTGCAGTGTTACATCAGCTGGGAGGTAGGACTGACCTACTTGCAGTGTTACATCAGTTGGGAGGTAGGACTGACCTACTTGCAGTGTTACATCAGCTGGGAGGTAGGACTGACCTACTTGCAGTGTTACATCAGCTGGGAGGTAGGACTGACCTACTTGCAGTGTTACATCAGCTGGGAGGTAGGACTGACCTACTTGCAGTGTTACATCAGTTGGGAGGTAGGACTGACCTACTTGCAGTGTTACATCAGCTGGGAGGTAGGACTGACCTACTTGCAGTGTTACATCAGCTGGGAGGTAGGATTGACCTACTTGCAGTGTTACATCAGCTGGGAGGTAGGATTGACCTACTTGCAGTGTTACATCAGCTGGGAGGTAGGATTGACCTACTTGCAGTGTTACATCAGCTGGGAGGTAGGATTGACCTACTTGCAGTGTTACATCAGCTGGGAGGTAGGATTGACCTACTTGCAGTGTTACATCAGCTGGGAGGTAGGACTGACCTACTTGCAGTGTTACATCAGCTGGGAGGTAGGACTGACCTACTTGCAGTGTTACATCAGCTGGGAGGTAGGACTGACCTACTTGCAGTGTTACATCAGGTGGGAGATAGGACTGACCTACTTGCAGTGTTACATCAGCTGGGAGGTAGGATTGACCTACTTGCAGTGTTACATCAGCTGGGAGGTAGGATTGACCTACTTGCAGTGTTGCATCTGTTGGGAGGTAGGACTGACCTACTTGCAGTGTTACATCAGCTGGGAGGTAGGACTGACCTACTTGCAGTGTTACATCAGTTGGGAGGTAGGATTGACCTACTTGCAGTGTTACATCAGCTGGGAGGTAGGACTGACCTACTTGCAGTGTTACATCAGCTGGGAGGTAGGACTGACCTACTTGCAGTGTTACATCAGTTGGGAGGTAGGACTGACCTACTTGCAGTGTTACATCAGCTGGGAGGTAGGACTGACCTACTTGCAGTGTTACATCAGCTGGGAGGTAGGATTGACCTACTTGCAGTGTTACATCAGCTGGGAGGTAGGATTGACCTACTTGCAGTGTTACATCAGCTGGGAGGTAGGACTGACCTACTTGCAGTGTTACATCAGTTGGGAGGTAGGACTGACCTACTTGCAGTGTTACATTAGCTGGGAGGTAGGATTGACCTACTTGCAGTGTTACATCAGCTGGGAGGTAGGACTGACCTACTTGCAGTGTTACATCAGCTGGGAGGTAGGATTGACCTACTTGCAGTGTTACATCAGCTGGGAGGTAGGACTGACCTACTTGCAGTGTTACATCAGCTGGGAGGTAGGACTGACCTACTTGCAGTGTTATATCAGCTGGGAGGTAGGACTGACCTACTTGCAGTGTTATATCAGCTGGGAGGTAGGATTGACCTACTTGCAGTGTTATATCAGCTGGGAGGTAGGACTGACCTACTTGCAGTGTTACATCAGCTGGGAGGTAGGATTGACCTACTTGCAGTGTTATATCAGCTGGGAGGTAGGATTGACCTACTTGCAGTGTTACATCAGCTGGGAGGTAGGACTGACCTACTTGCAGTGTTATATCAGCTGGGAGGTAGGACTGACCTACTTGCAGTGTTACATTAGCTGGGAGGTAGGACTGACCTACTTGCAGTGTTACATCAGCTGGGAGGTAGGATTGACCTACTTGCAGTGTTACATTAGCTGGGAGGTAGGACTGACCTACTTGCAGTGTTACATCAGCTGGGAGGTAGGATTGACCTACTTGCAGTGTTGCATCAGCTGGGAGGTAGGATTGACCTACTTGCAGTGTTGCATCAGCTGGGAGGTAGGACTGACCTACTTGCAGTGTTACATCAGCTGGGAGGTAGGACTGATTTACTTGCAGTGTTACATCAGCTGGGAGGTAGGATTGACCTACTTGCAGTGTTACATCAGCTGGGAGGTAGGATTGACCTACTTGCAGTGTTACATCAGCTGGGAGGTAGGATTGACCTACTTGCAGTGTTACATCAGCTGGGAGGTAGGATTGACCTACTTGCAGTGTTACATCAGCTGGGAGGTAGGATTGACCTACTTGCAGTGTTACATCAGCTGGGAGGTAGGATTGACCTACTTGCAGGTTTACATCAGCTGGGAGATAGGACTGATTTACTTGCAGTGTTACATCAGCTGGGAGGTAGGATTGACCTACTTGCAGTGTTACATCAGCTGGGAGGTAGGATTGACCTACTTGCAGTGTTACATCAGCTGGGAGGTAGGACTGACCTACTTGCAGTGTTACATCAGCTGGGAGGTAGGACTGACCTACTTGCAGTGTTACATCAGCTGGGAGGTAGGACTGACCTACTTGCAGTGTTACATCAGCTGGGAGGTAGGATTGACCTACTTGCAGTGTTACATCAGCTGGGAGGTAGGACTGACCTACTTGCAGTGTTACATCAGCTGGGAGGTAGGATTGACCTACTTGCAGTGTTACATCAGCTGGGAAGTAGGATTGACCTACTTGCAGTGTTACATCAGCTGGGAGGTAGGATTGACCTACTTGCAGTGTTACATCAGCTGGGAGGTAGGACTGACCTACTTGCAGTGTTACATCAGCTGGGAGATAGGACTGATTTACTTGCAGTGTTACATCAGCTGGGAGGTAGGATTGACCTACTTGCAGTGTTACATCAGCTGGGAGGTAGGATTGACCTACTTGCAGTGTTACATCAGCTGGGAGGTAGGATTGACCTACTTGCAGTGTTACATCAGCTGGGAGGTAGGATTGACCTACTTGCAGTGTTACATCAGCTGGGAGGTAGGATTGACCTACTTGCAGTGTTACATCAGTTGGGAGGTAGGATTGACCTGCGTTAATCCTTTGGTGACATTTTTTGCTTTTTATTTGCTAGGATGTCGTGTGTCTACTTTTTCTCTCTATCTGGTATTTTATGAAAACGATTTCATCTGGATTCTTTGATGAATATGCATATGAAGAATCTGGGCTTTGTGCACAGTACATGGGCATGCTGTCGATGCCTTATTAAAAATCCAGTAGTGTTAGGATTATAATATGTATTAAATGTTGATAAGATTTAGTGTTACGTTCATGATAAATTCATTAGGGGTTGTTAGTCATGACACTGTTTAACAGCTTCAATAAAGTCTCCATTCATCGTAAGAAATGGACCAAGAATAAAGATTAATTATGCCTGGCCATTGCCCAGAAGTACGTAATATTAAGTGACTTTCAGTTCCACTTATGGGTTTAGTGTTCTCTTTGTCTTCCCTGAGCAGTAAGTGTATAAGTTTTATCTCGATATTTTCTCTTTCTGACCAATATTCCTTTTCGTTGTTAAGAAAGTTTGGAATTTTTCACAAGTTTCTCCAGTGTATTCAGAGAGAGAAAATGTCTTCCAGTTTACATCTCTTTCTTTTTTAATTCTGCTTGTAAAACATAAATTGTCAAGAGTTCTCTATCTGTTACTAGGAGAAAAAGATTTCTGTAAATATATAAAGACATCAAATTTAGGAGACAATAATAAATGTCACAGTGACTTTAAGAATTCACCAGTAACAACATCTGCTCTAACACAAACATTTAGTAACGCCTCTCTTTACAGGACATCACTTACGTGTGAGTTCTATAAAACTTACTTTTTAAAAAACTTGAGCATAACGATCGCGTAAGTGTTTAAAGCTGTGTTCCTCCAGATACAGTACCTTTCTATTGACACAGAGAGAGATAGATCATTACATAGTATGTAATCTTTCACCTTCTACTAGAACTGGTATGAGGGCGGCATCAAGCTTACAAGTCTGGATCAGGTCTTCCAGACATCAAGCTTACAAAGGACCCCAATGGAAATAAGTCACTCTGTCTGACTTTTTTGGGTTATCCTAGGTTCTCTACACATATGCTGCTATGTATGATAATTCTATGTAACTGTATTTGTGTATACCTGAATAAACTTACTTACTTACCAGGTCTTCCAGGCATCAAGCTTACAAGCCTTGACCAGGTCTTCCAGACATCAAGCTTACAAGTCTGGACCAGGTCTTCCAGACATCAAGCTTGTAAGTCTGGACCAGGTCTCCCAGACATGAAGCTTACAAATCTGGACCAGGTCTTCCAGACATCAAGCTTACAAATCTGGACCAGGTCTTCCAGACATCAAACTTATAAGTCTGGGCCAGGTC
>NC_091300.1:19271646-19549146 GCF_038502225.1 Cherax quadricarinatus
CTCCAGCCCGTCGCGTTAGCCACTAGACCAGCTAGCCACAATAAGATTCATCCAACTAGGTATATTTCTACACCATAGGAAGGTTAGCACAGGCACCTCTGTGACCACAAATGCAAGTTTTTACAGACGAATCTCCAGCTAGCGTGGCCGTGACGAACTCTAGCTCAAGTCCCTTCACTGCCGTCAACATGACTTAAGAAATCCCGGCCGGGGGTATGGTTTGTTTGCAATCGTGTCATTACGATTTCTTAAGTTATTCAGAGATTGCTTCAAGTGTTTCTGAATTCAGAGACGTTGTATGGGAGACAATATTGGAAATGGTAGGGGGAGGATGAGTAAAGATTGGAACTGTATTGGACTGTACCAAGGTAGGGGGGGGGGTGAAAGGGTGGAGGGAACTGGAGAAGCATGGCAGGGGACAGAAGAGGCAGGAACCTGGGAGGTGGCAGAAGAGGAAGAAACTTGGGAGGGAACAGGGTAGGAAGGTACAGTACGAAGAGGAGGGTGAACCTCTACACTTGTAACTGAGCCAGTGAGAGGGGGAGAACCAGGGACAGAGACAGGGAGGGTAAAAAGAGGAGGTGGAAGATGGGTAGGAGGTGTTAACGGACCTTTTTTTGACTTTTGAGAAGTAGAGGGACGATTGGGAGGAGGTGTCGTACGAGGTCTCGTCGATACTGAGGCTTGTGAGAGAGAACTCGAAGAAGCGAGATCAGACTGAGGCGTTGAAGTAGGGACGTCTGAGCCGAGGACAGCAAAAGGATTAGATACAGGAGTGACTATGGGAGAGGTAACCACAGAGGTGGGTGTAGAAGATGGGATACCAGAAGTGGGGGGACGTTTTGAAACACGGGAATAAGAAACACGTGGGAGTCTCCCTTGGAGGCGGAGATGAGAAACTGCCATGGCATAAGGGAGACCTTCTGTCTCTTTGAGGTAACGGATTTCCCGCTCGTTTAAATAGACTTGACAACGGCGAGAGTACGAAGGGTGAGCCTCATGACAGTTAAGGCAAGAGGGAGATCGATTGCAAGACGTATTAGAATGGTCATCGGCACCACAGACTGGGCATTCGGCGATAGATCTGCAATATTTCGCTGGATGGCCAAATCGCCAGCAATTTCTACACTGTTGTGGTGTAGGGATCACCTTTCGAACTTGTAACCGATGTCCTGCTATATAAACTGAGGATGGGAGTTCTCGGCTGTCAAAAGTTAAACGAGCCACATTGCTAGGGTATCGTCTCCGCCCGCGGGCAGGAAGAACGTAAGTGTCTACCTTGAGAATTGAGAGATCTTGGAGTTCCAGCTGTTCAAGAATGTCAGTGCCACATGTCTGGAAATTTTGTTGAACTATGGTATGGGGCAGAATGACGGTACCACTACAAGAATTGAGGGAATGATGTTTTTCAAGAGTGACAGGAACAGTATCGATATGGGAAAGACGAGAGAGCTCATGAGCCTGGGTAGCATTCTGTACGGTAATGATGCGCGTACCGCTCTTAAGAGCATGAAAAGAAATATCTTTACCAACATGGCGTAGGAGTGCCTTGCCAATACTGTGGTCAGAAAGATAGGCAGTAGAGGAAGTCGGTCATAAAGTGAAGAATTTAGTCCATTGTTCAGTCTGAAACTGAGCGTGGAAAGGTAGTGAAGGACGTGTTGATCGTTTCTGAGAAGAACGAGAAGGTGGAGAAGTATCATCAGCAAGTAATTGTCGTTGGCGTTTAGGTGTGGGACCAGAGTTGGTCCGACGTGGAACGGGTCGGCGATTTGAAAATTGCCGCACCATAGAGGGAGAGGCCGGAAGCATAGTCAGAGGAGAGCGAAGGTCCGATAAATCGAAGGAGTCAGTCGAGGCCTCAGTACCTGAAGCGGGTGAGGAAACAGCACCAGCAATAGGTACAGAGGTATGAGGAGTGTCTGAAGAGTGGTCCAAAGACGAGGCGGGGTCAGAACGGGGTGCGGTATCAAGAAGGGGCCCGGGGGTAGTAGGTTCATGGACTAGGGCTGCCATGGTTAGGTTACTTCTTTCTTTTTGTTTTTAAGAAAAAAAAAGAAAGAAGAAAATAAAAATAAAAAAAAAAATAAAAAAAGGGGGGACCGGGGAGGGATAGTTCCTAGGAGGAATGAAAGGGCCAGAAATCTCCCTCCGTGCCCAAGAGGACCTCAGCACCGCAAGTAGCGCAGATGCAGCATGGAACCCGTGCCATACCCTACCCATCATGCTAGTAAACTAACAATCCGGGATAGCAACCTCACATCTGCCGAGCTACCTTGGTGGACAAAAGAGAGGGCGGCCGGATATCCGCCACAAAGCATACCTCCTTCGGCCACCACCCCCGGAATCCGAAAGGTGGCTTCCAGAGATACACCCGTCACCCGAAAGACACCCAAAGCTACTCCGGGATACCGGAGAGGGATCGGGACATCCCCAGGCGATCCAGATTCCACGGCAAACTACGCCACCGCCAAGAACCTCAACGGATTGGGATAGACCCTGGTATCCTTTCCCCTACCTAGGAACTACTGCGCCTGTGGGAGAAATCCCAAAGGCCAAAAAGAGGAAGGGCAAAAGGGAGGGGTGGGGAGGAGGAGGAGGAAAGGAAAAAGGGGAGGATGGGATAGGGGAGGGGAGATTGGGGGGTAATTAGGTTCGGTCTGAGGAAGAAGACCGACAGGTCTAATTCCTCAGACCAAGAGCCTCTTCACCACGCCAAGGAGCCCCCCTTGAAGAGGTACAATTCCAGTAGCGACAGCAAGGAGGAATATTCTCCAGTGAAGCGGCAATATATATGACACATGCATGCATTCTGGTAGTGTGCCATATGCTATTCTAAGGGGAAGGAGTACATCTTGGAGTACATCCCATGGCACTACATCAGGAACAGATAGTGAAAATGACAATGATATTGTTACAATTGGGATGGATAATGTGCATGCATCACCAGATGGTAGTGGTGCCATGCACCTTGAGGCAACAGCAGTGGCCTATGCTGGTAGCCATGCTGCTGACTCAGCACAGCTACAACAAAGGCCACCCTCACCCACCCAACACACCAACCTGCACAATCACAACCACCTGTCAATATCCAGTACCCACCAGCAGACCGCATCTGAGACTGCCAGCAATGTGCCAATTTTGTTCCCAATCCCCATCACTTTGATGAAACTCAAAGTGGAATATGGCCATCTTGTACACTTGGGAACAATGCCACTGAACTGGAATGTTTGTACACCATGGCTAACACAATTATTTCACCAAAATCAAGTCTATTCCAGTGGAAGGAAACAACTGTGGCTGAGATGTATCTGTTCTTTGCCACAATAATGCTTATGCCACATGTGTATAAGCACATTGTCACATCATACTGGTCGACAGACTGCCTGATTTCAACCTCAGCTTTCAGTAATATAACACCAGTCAATCGATTTGTGCTACTGTTATGTATGCTACACTTCTCAGACAAAACATGGCCTGACAGAAACGACAGGTTATATAAGATCAGGAATGTGTTTATGTATCTGAAACAAAAATTCTGTATGTATTTTTATCCCTTCGGGAAGCTTGTTATTAATGAGTCTTTGTTTCTGTTCAAAGGTAGACTATCGTTCAAGCAGTATATACCAAGCAAGAGGAAATGCTTTGGTATAAAATTGTTTGAACTTTGTGACTGCTACAGTGGTCTTGTATTAGATATAATTGTGTACAATGGAAGTAATACACTGCAAGATACCAGGAAGTTATTGGGTATCTCTGGTGATGTGGTTAGAACAATGATGGAACCATGTCTTGGTAAGGGGCATATACAATGGACAATCAGGTAAAGGCTTCATCGGCTAGCGCCAAAATCGACTAATGGCTCACTCTGGCATAAAAATATTGACTCAGCTAACGCCAAATAACTCAGCTAAGGGCTTTTGTCCCGAATGTGTCTGTGCGGCCTGAACGGGCCCGGCCACTCCACGACTTCGTGCACAGCCAGTGTGCCATTGTTTACAAGCCAGGGAGGACAATTCCATGCATAGAAGCGATATATTTAGTATTATTCCATTGTTTTTAGTGCTTGTAACTGCTAAATAAGCCACAATGGGCCCAAAGAAAGCTTTTAGTGCCATCACTGTGATAAAGAAGGAAAGAAACAATAAAATTCAAGAAAAAACTTGTAGCAAAGTACCAAAGTGGAGGAGGAAGAGAGAGGGGAGAATGTGCCTTCTGCAGTGATTCTATGATATGTACAATACTAAAGCAGCAGGCATCGATAAAGGCTATAGTGCCAGCCAGTGATAAAGTGTAGAATTAACAGTGTAGCAAGTAAGTTAAGAGAGTAAGTGATAGAAAAATAACTTGAAAGTAACTCTCCAATGTTGCTGGATGTGTGTAAGGCCGCTAAATATATGCCACCCTGCTATCTTCCACCACTCTAAACCTCTGCCAGCATCTCCTCCATCAAACTAATTAAACTAACATCTCCTCCAAGGTAAGTGTAAATATAAAAGTGTAAGTATAAAAGTAATTTTTTTTTTCCCAACAAACCGGCCATATCCTACCAAGGCAGGGTGGCCCAAAAAGAAAAACGAAAGTTTCTCTTTTTAAATTTAGTAATTTATACTAGAGAAGGGGTTATTAGCCCCTTGCCCCCGGCATTTTAGTCGCCTTCTACAATACGCATGGCTTATGCAGGAAGAATTCTGTTCCACTTTTCCCCATGGAGATAAGAGGAAATAAACAAGAACAAGAACTAGAAAGAAAATAGCAGAAAACCCAGAGGGGTGTGTATATATATGCTTGTACATGTATGTGTAGTGTGACCTAAGTGTAAGTAGAAGTAGCAAGACGTACCTGAAATCTTGCATGTTTATGAGACAGAAAAAAGGACACCAGCAATCCTACCATTATGTAAAACAATTACAGGCTTTCGTTTTACACTCGCTTGGCAGGACAGTAGTACCTCCCTGGGTGGTTGCCGTTTACCAACCTACTACCTAAATAAAAGTAAATACATGTTTAAGTGTAAATATAAAAGGACCCCAATGGAAATACGTAAGTCACTCTGACTTTTTTGGGTTATCCTAGGTACTTTACACATATGCTGCTATGTATGATAATCTATGTGCATAACTGTATTTGTGTATACCTGAATAAACTTACTTATTTATAAATTAAAATGTAAGTATTTCTTATTTATAAATTACAGTGGAGCCCCGACTTACGATGTCCTCAACCTATGTTAAAACCGACTTACGATGCTTGTCAGCATAAAAATTTGACCCCGACCTACACTGAAAAACTCAACTTATATCATTCGTCCCGAACGTGGCCGTCTGGTCTGTCTGGCCTGAGCGCCTCAGCTGAACTAGTGTGACATTGTTTACAAGCCGGGGCGGACGGTTGCACGCATACATTCAATAAATTTTGTATTATTCCAATGTTTTTAGTGCTTGTAGCTGCTAAATAAGCCACCATGGGCATAAAGAAAGCTTCTAGTGTCAACCCTGTGGTAAAAAGGGAGCGAAATACTATCGAAATAGTGTCATACCACGGTCAGCTGCTGCTGCTACTGTAGCACTGTCAGCTGCTGCTGCACCATGGTCAGCTGTACTACTCGAAGATGTGGAGAGACTGTTATTGGTGTGGCTTATTGAGAATACCGAGAAGCAATTAACCCCAGAGGGTTAGCCACCCAGGAAAACCCAAAAAAGTCAGTGTGTCATCGAGGACTGTCTAACTTATTTCCAGTGGGGTCCTTAATCTTGTCCCCCATTATGCGACTCACACCGGTCGACTAACACCCAGGTGAACAGGAAAAAATGCCTGGAACTAGTGCTCATATTGGTGAATTTAAGGCCAGCAAAGGTTGGTTTGAGATACTTGAGAATTGTACTGGCATAGACAGTATGATAAGGCCTGTTCTGGAAGAAAATGCCAAACAGGACCTACATTACTCAGGAGGAAAAGACACTCCCAGGACAGTGTCTCATCACTCATCACTACATCTTCAATAAAGGTAAGGTTCATTTATTCTTCATTTAGTACACTAGTACATGCACAATATATATTGTGCATGTATCCTCCTTTTTGTGTGTAGGAAAATGTATATTTCATGCGGTAAAATTTTTTTTTTTTTTCAGACTTTTGGGTGTCTTGAACGGATTAATTTGATTTCCATTATTTCTTATGAGGAAAATTAATTCAACTTACGATAATTTCGTCTTACGATGTGCTCTCAGGAACGGATTAATATCGTAAGTCATGGGTCCACTGTACATATATTGTTTAAGTGTGATAATGTTGGTGGATTCTGCTGGTGCATCCACCACCACTATGTACAGCTTCTCTCAGTGGCCCTTATAAATCCAACAACAACACTTACACCATTTACTCCTCTCATACACTATGACATATTTTATTCATTCTAGAGCATGCATCATGTTTCTAGGTTATTAACCCTTTCAGGGTCCACAGGCCTTCTTAGAGACTTGTTCTCAGGGTCCCCAAAATTAAAAAAAAAAAAAAAGATAGAGAATCTTTTCCCGATCATAATGACACCAAAAGTATGAAATTTGACGGAAAACTTACGGAATTATGCTCTCGCGAACTTAGTGGTCTCGACGATGTTTACGCATCGGCGATTTTGCCCACTTTGAGCCCTATTTTTGGCCAATTCCAATTTACTAGTTGACAAAATCATAACTATTTCGCCAGAACTCCATTTTTTTTCTATCAAATGAGTACAAGAAACCAACAATTTACCTATTTAAACTATCCAATACAGTGGTCAGAATTTAGCAATTTTGCCAATTTCACACAAATTTCAAGATGCCAATTTCCAAATAGGGTTCAGAATAAACAAGAAAGACATTCCTGGCACTAAAATAATATTTCCTCTGTTTATTAGTCACGTCCCCAGGCCCCTCTTACATTTCTTTTGCTCTCCACTTTGAATTTTTCTCACAAAAAATAGATTTACTGTTTTGCAGACTACTGCATTAGTGTAGAAATGGTATAAATAATATCGGCGCACTTGTGAAAGAATATTAGACTCACCAGTTGACGTGTATTGGACGCTTAGCATGATTTGTTTACTTTTGAACTTTGGTAAAAATCGAACATTTCTGCTACTTTGAATTCAATTTCAAGGTACTTTTCATTGTAAAACCAGTCAAAATCATCTCAATTTCTGTAATATGTCTTCCATTCTATACAATGAGACCAGGAAAACTAGAATACAACAATAAATATCATACAAAAATATAGTGCAAAAGTCGCTGTTTTAATCCAAAAACACAGTCAAAGTTTTTTTTCTCATTATGCACTGTGTGCTGTAGGATTTTTTTTTATACTGTGCACACTGACCACACAGACCCATTCTTTCATATGTAGGCCTACCAGCTTTCTCTCACTAGATTTGAAGGCGCTAGAATTTATGAGTACTAGTATGTCATGGACCCTGGAGCGTAAGCCGCACTAGTACGGCCGAAAACCTGAAAGGGTTAATATTGTTTATAATGTCATATTAGATGAATTGTTATAGATAAATAAGCTGTAGAGATGATATTAGCATCATACTGAAGCATAATAAACTTGCCTTCCTCTTGTCTCCTGTGTGTCTACCATACACCAAGAAGTCAAGTCAATAAAGGTAAGTGTGATGTTAAATGTTCATTTATCCATTTTATTAGTGCATTATATTTATTTATCACTGTTTTCTGTATGTATATTTATATTTAATCTTTAAAAATATTTTTTGTTAATACTTTTGGCTGTTTAAAGTAAGTAAGTAAGTAAGAGTGTGAGTGAGTGAGTGTGTGTGTGTGTGTGTGTGTGTGTGTGTGTGTGTGTGTGTGTGTGTGTGTGTGTGTGTGTGTGTGTGTGTGTGTGTGTGTGTGTGTGTGTGTGTGTGTGTGTGTGTGTGTGTGTGTGTGTGTGTGTGTGTGTGTGTGTGTGTGTGTGTGTGTGTGTGTGTGTGTGTGTGTGTGTGTGTGTGTGTGTGTGTGTGTGTGTGTGTGTGTGTGTGTGTGTGTGTGTGTGTGTGTGTGTGTGTGTGTGTGTGTGTGTGTGTGTGTGTGTGTGTGTGTGTGTGTGTGTGTGTGTGTGTGTGTGTGTGTGTGTGTGTGTGTGTGTGTGTTAGCACAGACAATAAACTGGTGAAGATGGCCTGTAACTCGGGGAACAATGAAAACAGACAAGTTCTGGTGTGACCACTGTGGCCATACAAGACAAATGTCGGAATCATTGGACTTGGTCTGATAATTTAGAAGACCACTGAACACTGTCACTACAAAAAATCCAGAATTATGGACTTTGTTCCATTTTTCCCAATGATTATGGTAGCCCAACCAATTTTTTTGACTGTAATTTCCAAAACCCATTAAATGGGAGTCTGTTAATTAGAGGTTTTACTGTAATAACGACTTTTTATAAAAATCTACCTCAGTGATTATTCTGTATGTTAATATTTACCTTAAACAGCATAATATTTTGCCTTGGTTAGAATATAGTAATATTAACTGATAGAGATATTATCAAGCAATAAAATATATGTAATGACTAAAACTGGAGACATAAAAAAGGCTTATGGGCAGTCAAGCCTGTTAGTTTTTTGGTCTTTTATGGACTATTGAAAAAAAAAATTTAAGTGAATTAAAGAAAATTAGTGACAACTGCTGAAAACAATAACAATGATGCAAAATACTCACAGGTGTCAGGTATGGCAGACAGATATCAAAGACCTGTTCAAATCTGTCAATTTGGTAGGTGTCAAGGACTGTAGAGAGGGCTTTAATGGCATGAATCTTATATTCCATCTTTTCTTTGCTGGCCTCCCTGGTCAGTACCTTAACAATGTCTTCCATTAGTAGTTCATCTCTGTCTGGGTGTTTCAAGGTGCTAAGTATTGACTTTGTGTGCATGGCTACATTTGAGAGTGCTGTAACAAGGGATTCTTTACCAATCCATGTTCTGCCTTGCAGACTGCTGATTAGAAGTGTGATTAAGGATGTGACAAGATCATTATTCATACTTGATCCCAGTTTCTGAGACATTGTTGACAAGGCTCTGCCAGCCTGAGCTTTCATTGCCCAATTTGAACTTTGTAAAGCTTGTTCACAAATTAAAATAATTTCATTTAAATAAAGCCTCACTCCAGATTCTGTTCCAGGTGTATTATCCGACCAAATTTCTTCCCAGATTTCAACGCCACTAAGGTCACCCTCAGCAGTTTTCTCAGCATGCATTGCCAAAAATGCCAGAGGCATAGCCTGGCAAGCATGCTGTTTCATTATATCACTATTTTGAGCATGCATACTACGGAGAGTAAGAGCACTACTCATCCTTACGGTATCCTCATCTTTCTCTAAATACCAAGTCTGTAATTTTGTCAGGATCTTTTCTACACTTGAAGTTTTTGCAGTTTTAACTAGATTACCTATGGCATTAGCATATACCTTCCTCACCACTGCATTTCTATCACTCAGACCATTAACAAGTGCAGCCAAGAGTTTTCCTGTATATTTTTCCAATGGAGCAGGACAGGTATGAGTCAGTGTCTCTACAACATGAGCAGCACCTGCACGGCTTGCAAGGCCAACGGAGCTCTTAAGAACATCCACCAGACCTCCCACTAACTTCTCCATGGTACTTTCATCAACAAACTGCAAGACATAATTTAATGTATCCATCATAGGTGTGCTTCTTGCTGCAGCAACTCGAGCCACATCTAGCTTCTCTCTATCATCATCATTTAACCTCACTGAAGTATAGCTAAGAGCTTGAGATTCAAGTCCTGAAAGAGCTTCGAGCAGAGCTGGAACTAACGTGCCTAAGTGTGGCCTCACTAGGGAGCCTCCTGTACGGCATAATTTGGACACAGTCTGCAGGCTCACATTCCTTACTTCAGGCACAGTACTAGTAATGCCTGATGTCAGTAGAGTGGGCAGGACTTCCTTAAGCATCTTCTCACTTTCCTCACCAGTACTCTCACACACCTGACAAATATATAAATTTTTGTATATACAAAAATAACTTTTATATAATAAGTAACTGCAGTATATTCACATGCTGAATATATGATAAAGCAGAGATTATAAGTTATATCTGATTTGGAAAATACACACACATTCATGCACACATAAATATGAATGCAAATTCACTTAAAGTTTGCAATAAACACAGAAATGGTACACAAATAAGTCAAAGATAAACAACATGAATATGGCCTTTTTGAAGACAAACAGCACCTGGAAAAAAAAATGGAAGCACAAACTTCTGCCCCACATTCTAATACTGCATTTTTAAAATTATCCCATTCCTCTGCAACATCCCCACTACCCATACTTGAACTAGCCCACCTTTCTGCCAAAAGTTGCTTATATCTCACCCTAACTTCCTCCTCCCTTACCTACCCATCAACCCTTCATCCACCAATACATAATCTAACAAACTACTTTTGTTACGTGCTATATCGTATCCTGTATTCTTATTTATATTCTTTTTCATAAAATATGTATTACTTATTGCCAAACCTCCTTCTACACATAGTTCAATTAAAGGGTTCCCATTTTCATTTACCCCTTGAACCCCAAATTTACCTATTACTCCCTCTACAACATTTTTACCCACTTTAGCACTGAGATCCCCCAACTGCAAGTACTCTCACACTTGGTTCAAAACTCCCCATGCACTCACTCAGTATTTCCCAAAATCTCTCTCTCTCTCTTCTACACTTCTCTCTTCTCCAGGTGCATAAACACTTACTATAACCCACTTTTCACACCCAACCCTTATTTTACTCCACATAATCGTTGAATTTATACATTTATATTCCTTCTTTTCCTACCAAAACTTTTCCTTCAATATTATTGCTACTCCTTCCTTAGCTCTAACTCTTATTAGCAACCCCTGACCTAATCCCATTTATTTCTCCCCACTGAAACTCTCCTACCCTTTTCAGCTTTGTTTCACTTTAAGAGCAAGGACATCCAGCTTCTTTTCATTCATAACAACCACAATCATCTCTTTCTAATCATTCGCACATTCAAACATCCCACTTTGACGATTTTCTTCTTTTTCTTTTTAGTAGGCTATACAGGAAAAGGGGTTACTGTGATGTAGTCCACTATGCTTGTGAGGTCTCTGAGGGAGACCTAATTAACCAGTAAATGGTCACACCTTGCCTTGGTAAATAACTGTCAGACATGCCTTTCGGCTTAGGTCTCAGGTCTTTTGTTCTTGACAGCGTCAGATCTCAGTGTCAGATCAAAACACATGGTCTATGCCTTATGGGGAAGGGGAGTGCTTTGAGGATCATATAAGCTCAAGGAACAGCTGAGCAGGAGATTCGAGTGAAGCTGCTGCTGGTGTGCAGAGCTCTGAGCAGCAGAGATTCGAGCGGAGCTCTGGCCTGTGTGCAGAGCTCGGGAGAGGGCTGCTGGAGTCTCTGGAGGGGAGACTCTGTTGGAGACTCTGGGCAGAGTACTGGTTGGAGCAGTGCTTGGCTGTGTAGGTCTTGGGACCTGTGGCTAGAGTGTGACTGAGTTCCTGTGGTGAACTGTCCTCTGAACAATATTGTAAGTTATATTCTGTTTCGTCAGTTGATTGTATTCCCTGTCTCATTGCTTATATGTACCATCCCCATTTATCTAAACCCAATAGTGTTCTCCTGTTCCCAAATATATTATTGTACAAGGACTTAATAATAATAATAATATTCACTGTTTGTTTGAGTGGAATAGTAATATTCACTTTCCCTAATATTTATTCTTTTATTCATTATTTTATTTCAAGTACTGAGAAGGTGAGTAGTGTGGTAGAGATAATGATGTAGTCACCAGTGATCTCACATTACCTCCGCTCCTGTCATTCGACTCACCTCTCTTGCCTATCCCCTGCCTACTCCCTCTGATTACTCTCTTATTCCCCAATTATCCATACATTCCATTACCCCCCTACATGACATTACTAGGCCATTGAAGATAAAACACAATGAGCTTAACTTTTCTCATATAGCTACATATAAGTAATTACAATATATGAACATAAAGAATTTTTTTTTTTTCAACAAGTCGGCTGTCTCCCACCGAGGCAGGGTGACCCAAAAAAAGAAAGAAAATCCCCAAAAAGAAAATGCTTTCATCATCATTCAACACTTTCACCACACTCACACATAATCACTGTTTTTGCAAAGGTGTTCAGAATACAACAGTTTAGAAGCATATACGTATAAAGATACACAACATATCCCTCCAAACTGCCAATATCCCAAACCCCTCCTTTAAAGTGCAGGCATTGTACTTCCCATTTCCAGGACTCAAGTCCGACTATATGAAAATAACCGGTTTCCCTGAATCCCTTCACTAAATATTACCCTGCTCACACTCCAACAGATCGTCAGGTCCCAAGTACCATTCGTCTCCATTCACTCCTATCTAACACGCTTGCTGGAAGTCCAAGCCCCTTGCCCACAAAACCTCCTTTACCCCCCCTCTCCAACCCTTTCGAGGACGACCCCTACCTCGCCTTCCTTCCCCTATAGATTTATGTGCTTTCCATGTCATTCTACTTTGATCCATTCTCTCTAAATGACCAAACCACCTCAACAACCCCTCTTCTGCCCTCTGACTAATACTTTTATTAACTCCACACCTTTTCCTAATTTCCACACTCTGAATTTTCTGCATAATATTTACACCACACATTGCCCTTAGACAGGACATCTCCACTGCCTCCAACCGTCTCCTCGCTGCTGCATTTACCACCCAAGCTTCACACCCATATAAGAGTGTTGGTACTACTATACTTTCATGCATTCCCTTCTTTGCCTCCATAGATAACGTTTTTTGACTCCACATATACCTCAATGCACCACTCACCTTTTTTCCCTCATCAATTCTATGATTAACCTCATCCTTCATAAATCCATCCGCCGACACGTCAACTCCCAAGTATCTGAAAACATTCACTTCTTCCATACTCCTCCTCCCCAATTTGATATCCAATTTTTCTTTATCTAAATCATTTGATACCCTCATCACCTTACTCTTTTCTATGTTCACTTTCAACTTTCTACCTTTACACACATTCCCAAACTCATCCACTAACCTTTGCAATTTTTCTTTAGAATCTCCCATAAGCACAGTATCATCAGCAAAAAGTAACTGTGTTAATTCCCATTTTGAATTTGATTCCCCATAATTTAATCCCACTCCTCTCCTGAACACCCTAGCATTTACTTCTTTTACAACCCCATCTATAAATATATTAAACAACCATGGTAACATTACACATCCCTGTCTAAGACCTACTTTTACCGGGAAGTAGTCTCCCTCTCTTCTACACACCCTAACCTGAGCCTCACTATCCTCATAAAAACTCTTTACAGCATTTAGTAACTTACCACCTATTCCATATACTTGCAACATCTGCCACATTGCTCCCCTATCCACTCTATCATATGCCTTTTCTAAATCCATAAATGCAATAAAAACTTCCCTACCTTTATCTAAATACTGTTCACATATATGCTTCAATGTAAACACTTGATCTACACATCCCCTACCCACTCTGAAACCTCCTTGCTCATCCGCAATCCTACATTCTGTCTTACCTCTAATTCTTTCAATTATAACCCTACCGTACACTTTTCCTGGTATACTCAATAAACTTATTCCTCTATAATTTTTACAATCTCTTTTGTCCCCTTTCCCTTTATATAAAGGGACTATGCATGCTCTCTGCCAATCCCTAGGTACCTTCCCCTCTCATACATTTATTAAACAAAAGTACAAGTACCAACCACTCCAACACTATATCCCCCCCTTCTTTTAACATTTCTGTCATCATCCCATCAGTTCCAGCTGCTTTACCCCCTTTCATTCTACGTAATGCCTCGCGTACCTCCACCACACTTACATTCTGCTCTTCTTCACTCCTAAAAGATGGCATACCTCCCTGACCAGTGCATGAAATTACCGCCTCCCTTTCTTCCTCAACATTTAAAAGTTCCTAAAAATATTCTCGCCATCTACCTAATACCTCCCTCTCCCCATCTACTAACTCCCCTACTCTGTTTTTAACTGACAAATCCATACTTTCCCTAGGCTTTCTTAACTTGTTTAACTCACTCCAAATTTTTTTGTTATTTTCATTTAAATTTCTTGACAGTGCCTCTCCCACTCTATCATCTGCTCTCCTTTTGCACTCTCTCACCACTCTCTTCACCTTTCTTTTAATCTCCATATACTCTGCTCTTCTTATAATACTTCTGCTTTGTAAAAACCTCTCATAAGCTAACTTTTTCTCTTTTATCACACCCTTTACTTCATCATTCCACCAATCACTCCTCTTTCCACCTGCCCCCACCCTCCTATAACCACAAACTTCTGCCCCACATTCTAATACTGCATTTCTAAAACTATTCCAACCCTCTTCAACCCCCCCCCCCACTACTCATCTTTGCACTAGCCCACCTTTCTGCCAACAGTCGCTTATATCTCCCCCGAACTTCCTCCTCCCTTAGTTTATACACTTTCACCTCCCTCTTACTTGTTGTTGCCACCTTCTTCTTTTCTCATCTACCTCTTACTCTAACTGTAGCTACAACTAAATAATGATCCGATATATCAGCTGCCCCTCTATAAACATGTACATCCTGGAGCCTACCCATCAACCTTTTATCTTCCAATACATAATCTAACAAACTACTTTCATCACGTGCTACATCATACCTTGTATATTTATTTATCCTCTTTTTCATAAAATATGTATTACTTATTACCAAATCTCTTTCTACACATAGCTCAATTAAAGGCTCCCCATTTACATTTACCCCTGGCACCCCAAATTTACCTACTACTCCCTCCATAACATTTTTACCCACTTTAGCATTGAAATCCCCAACCACCATTACTCTCACACTTGATTCAAAACTCCCCATGCATTCACTCAACATTTCCCAAAATCTCTCTCTCTCCTCTACACTTCTTTCTTCTCCAGGTGCATACATGCTTACTATAACCCACTTTTCACATCCAATCTTTATTTTACTCCACATAATCCTTGAATTAATACATCTATAGTCCCTCTTTTCCTGCCATAGCTTATCCTTCAACATTATTGCTACTCCTTCTTTAGCTCTAACTCTGTTTGAAACCCCTGACCTAATCCCATTTATTCCTCTCCATTGAAACTCTCCCACCCCCTTCAGCTTTGTTTCACTTAAAGCCAGGACATCCAGCTTCTTCTCATTCATAACATCCACAATCATCTCTTTCTTATCATTTGCACAACATCCACGCACATTCAGACTTCCCACTTTGACAATTTTCTTCTTCTTATTCTTTTTAGTAATCTTTACAGGAAAAGGGGTTACTAGCCCATTGTTCCCGGCATTTTAGTTGACTTTTACAACACGCATGGCTTACGGAGGAAAGATTCTTATTCCACTTCCCCATGGATATGAAAGGAAAAGTAATAAGACCAAGAGCTATTAAGATAAAATCAAAGAAAACTCAGATGAGTGTGTATAAATAAACGTGTACATGTATGTGTAGTGTGACCTAAGTGTAAGTTGAAGTAGCAAGACATACCTGTAATCTTGCATATTTATGAGACAGACAAAAGACACCAGCAATCCTACCATCATGTAAAACAATTACAGGCTTTTGTTTTACATTTTGTTTTACTTTTATATATTTGTTAGGTTTTGTATGCAAAGGGCTTAGACACACAGCAGGCATGTGTGAACATGTCAGATAGGAATGAGTGGAGACTTGAGACTTTACAGGCTATTGGAGTGTGAGCAAGGTAATATTTTGTGAAGGAATTCAGGGAAACTAGTTAGCCAGACTTCGAGTCCTGGAGGTAGGAAGTACAGTTCCTACACTCTAACGGAGGGGTTTGGGATATTTGCTGTTTAGAGTGACATCTAAACTGTCACATCTGCATACCTCTGGCAAGACAGTGATAATGTGAATGATGGTTTAAGTGTTTCTTTTTCGGGTCACCCTGCTTTGGTAGGAGACAACCGTGTTAAAAAAAAAAATTGTATCCCTGTGCAGTATTAATTTGAACACAATTCTTTAACACTCTTTTTACTCACAGCAAATATTTTCCTGTCTTTGCCTTTAAAGGATACTTTGAATCTGATGAATAATACTTTTAACATTAGTAAGATAAATGTGAGTACACTGCTCAGAAAGGTGTATGGGAAAATGAAGTTATGAATGGTATAGTATCAATATGTAATGAAAAAGAGATTTTAAATGTTAACTCTCATTTACTTTATAAGACTTGCACACTTCTCAAATTGTGAAAGAATATAAAGTATTTTAATTTTTAGAAAAGTCTTTTTCAAGGTGATAACAATACATACTCGAAACACATTAGCATTACCTTGATGCAACTCTTGCTTAAAGCATGTAAAGTTTTCTCTGCTGCCTGTCTAACAGATTCTTTGATGTCATCTCGCACTCTAAATAGTGTTGTCCATATTTCCTTGATACGATGTATAGCTTTGGCAGCCGATTGTCTCCGCAGTAAGTCTGTGAGAGCATGGCAAGATGATTCACGCACTCTCCACATACTATGAGTCAAGTTGTTTATCAGGTCACACAGGATTGGGTCATAATACTTTTCAATCTGTAAAAAAAAAAAAAGAAAAAATCTACACCACTTTCTTCAGTTCTTATGAGTGATGAATAAAGAGGAAAATGCATAAATAAATAGTAAGTAGGTTCCAAAATTATAAGGTATGGCCTCATGATCTACAGGTTCGTCATAATCATGAAACTTTGTTAGCCTACTTGATATCCATGGTTGGATTCCCTAATCTGTACGTCATAGATAGTAATATGACATTACCAGTGAACTAAGTTCCATGAATTGCAAAATGACATCATGTATTATCCATTTGTTGATATGTACAACTGACCCAAAACTGTGTAAAATGTTTAAATATATCTAAGTACTGTAAACACTGGCCCTACCATATAAAAATCATAAAATGCATTCAGTTAGTAAATGAAAGCCAATCAGTGTTAAAAGAAGTAATTTAAGTCACTTGAAGGTCTGTAAGGAACTGAATGATACACAATTAGACTATATTCTTACGTAATACATGCTATTTATTTTTTAACGTTCCAGCCATCTCCCACTGAGGTAGGAGTTGGCATTTGTGAAGAGGATGCATGGCAAATATATAGTACATACTCTATATAGTTACAGAAAAAAAACTGTCTGGAGTTTTATGACTCTCTGATCGTGGGTTCTAACCCCATCCATGGTATGGTTTATTTATGCAACATGAGAGAACTTTAAAGATTTTTAAAATTACTATAATTTAGTACAGGATTTACATTAATTAGCAATACTGTATATACAATAGTATAAAATTTAAATAAAATATTTGACACATGTTTGCCTTTCTTCACAACCTTAAATCTCACAATATATAGTGGTGGCACCAAGGGAAGGCTGAAACCTCCCAAAACTTCCCCAGCACCCTAAATAAAAATAGTAATTATAATAATGCTGGTTCATAACAAGTCTCCTAGCCTCCCTTTCTAACCAGACAGCCACTCCTAAGCCAACCCGGTACACAAATTCTAGTGCCACCCCTGCAATAATGTGAAATCAAAATCAAATATTGAAAGTGTACTTGCAGGATTGGAATTTGGTGCAGAGGATTTTCAGGACAACATGCAGACTAGAGACCCTCCACACTCCAATTAAAATCCCACAAACACGCTCAAATTTAAATTCAATATTTGTTTTATACAAATTCTGGGTATAGAGGATAGTTTATGATGAAATTTTATTATAAAATGTACAAGTTAAATAAATATAAAATGTAATGCTTGAAATAAAGGTAGAAATAATAAAAGAAAATGGTAGATAATAATGAAGGAAGAAACTAATTTGCTACTTAAACTGTTAAACTTATCAAGTAAACAAAGTGCTGTAACATGGTTTAAAACTTCCATTAACTGGTACTTTGTTGGTCAAAAGTTACAGGCCAATTTCTGTGAAAAATTTTCTAGGAGTATCTGGGGTAGCAAATTATTTTAAATATAGAATTTCACTATGAGCTGAGAGACAGTAATCATCTTTGTAACTTATAACAATTCTTCATATAATTAATACATAGTTTGTATAGTCCATTTTCCCAATGCCTTGGAGGTTCTATATTCACTAAGAATCTAAGAAGAAAGATGGAGATATTACAGCCAAGTTTGCCGGAAGGTGTTACTCCTGCACCGTTGCCACAAATTTCCTGTGTATCCATACTACTGGGTTTGGAAATTTAATTGTGACCAGAGCAATAGTTTTAAAATAAACAAAAATGAAAACCTAACCTATGTACATTTTGGCTTGAGACTAACAACTCACACAGCCAAATATCCGATATTGTGGAGGATAAACATTACAAATGACTCTGAAGTAACTGACAAAAAGGAATAAAAAGCATACTGATATACAATTAAGGCATGAATGTTTTTGCTCAATTCCATAAATTTACCATTTATGTTTAATATAAAAAGCTTACTTTAGCTTTATGGAGAAACAGTATGCATATAATTGCTCCAAAAATATTATTAAACTATCCAATATTTTTTAATTTTTATCTACAGTGATTCCAGATGTAATATGTAGCTATTTCGAGAAGTAAAGTACATAAACTACTCACAGTTTTTGCATTATCGGTGACTAAGGCATTCCAGATAGCAGCCATGGGTTGTTGGATCTTGGGTGTTGGATCATGCTGGTATCTATATAGCTTTGGAACAATTTGGGGTAGATATGGTTCCAGCTGGGCACCAGCTTGGGTTGCAAGAGTGCCAAAACCAAATGCAGCTCCCTAAAATCAATTAGAGTATTAGAGTTAGGATTTTTGAGTATAGAGCCACCTGTCTTGCTAAGAGATAGATGTTTGTTTATGTGCATTACTAGCCCCAGCTTAGATTAACAGATCAAGGGCAATAACACAAGTAAAAGCAAGCAAGTAATCAATTCTGGTAGAATCAGAGATATCTAACAAATATTTTACATGACCTTTCCCCCATCAGATGTCATTATCTAGGTCACCCATTTCAATGTCTTTACTAATGGGAACATTACACAAACTTACTTCTCAGGTGTCACTAATTCACCAATTTCTATATCTCTATTAATGAGTAATTTATATGGCCTTGATACTGCATTATTCTCTGCATTATTCCCCCAAAAGCCATTAACTTTACTGTCCAAAGTGCCTGCCAAATCTCATTAATATCAATAAAGTAATTTTTGAGGTACTATACTGCTTTTTCACATTTCTGGTGAAGGATAACAAGAGAATACAATTCTATTATAACACATTGTTTTATTCAATACTTGAATGCAAGGTCACAATAGTATTTCTTATTATTTCAATTACCATTTGTGTACAAACATCACCAAATAAATGTCCAAAACAAATGATTATCAATTGTTGCAACATTCAATAATTTCATTTACTTAAGAGCAACTGCTGTTTCCTTGAACATTGCCAGTACTTAAATACACTCACAAACCCCACAAATCAACTATGTATATGCAATAAATATTTATATGTAAGGAACTTAATTTAATACATTACCTTTTTTGAATTCCAAATTGAATTATGGTTGGCAAGATTCATAAACTTGTAGATAAGATCAGGCTGATTGAGATCTGTTGCCAAGGAGCACAGTTCACGATATGTTGACAGGTGTGCTCTGAAATTAAACGTTCTTTTCAATTTATAAATTAAGAAACAATGAAGCTTAAAATGTGTCTTTGTGGAAACATACAGTAGGGCCTCACTTATACGGCGGGTTAGGTTCCAGGCTATCACCGGAAAGCAGACATTGTCGGAAAGCAGAACGTCATTTTTTCCATTTATAAGTGCATAGAAATGCCAGACAAGTTTACACTAAATTATATTAAGTTAGTAATAGAACTAGGCATTAAAAACAAAAAGTAAAATACAGACACAGTACATTCATTACTTATCTTAAAGTATTTGTAATCTTAATGTAAGGCGAGAGGTGAGTAGTACTTATTTGTAGGAAGTCAGGTGTAGGTAGCCCTGGCTCCCCATCTCATACTTAATATACAATATTTAAAACATCCCAGAGTTAAAATACACATACAGTACACTCACTATTTACCTTAAAATACATGTAGTCTTAATGTAGGAAGAGGTGAGTAGTACTTATTTGTAGGAAGTCAGTGTAGGTAGCCCAGAGCCATATTATTAGCATTGACATACCTTGTTCACTGAATTTAATTGTGCATGTGGTGAAAGTGTTGAATGATGATGAAAGTATTTTCTTTTTGGGGATTTTCTTTCTTTTTTTTTGGGTCACCCTGCCTCGGTGGGAGACGACCGACTTGTTGGAAAAAAAAAAAAAAAAAAAAAAAAAACTACCTTTAGATGCCATCATAAATGAAGGGAGAAGTAATGAATAATTCATGCCAAAAATTGTAAACAAAAGTGGAGTGGGAGAGTGGCTGGGCCAAACGCAGATTCATACATGTTTTCTCTGGTGCCTGACCAGAGAAAACATAATGTTGTCCCTCCGCCTGGCTACCACACAGGTCCACAAGTATTATTATCAGAGCACATATAAAATATGCAATAAATGCCAGACAACAAGTTTACACTAACTTATATTAAATTAGCAATAGAAACAGGCATTAAAAACACAATAAAAGGTAAGATACACACAGAGTACACTTATTACTTACCTTAAAATATTAATATTAATGTGTGAGAGGTGAGTGGCAGGGTGTTTATTGAATAAAATCAGAATGGCATACCATCATCCTCTAACTTGGCACTTAAAGCAAGAGGCTTACGACTCCTCTTTTTATCACAGCTAAGCTTAGATGCCATCGTCAATGAGAGCCAACTAGTTAACGGAAGAGTAAACGAGAGAGAGAATGAGATACAGAGTTCAGACAATGTAAGAACACAAACTGAACAGGTAGTGGGCGATTACTTTGTCAGGCAAAATAAATGCGTATTAATATGTGTCTGCTTTTAGTTCATTCACGTACGTTTGTAAGAGTTTGTAAAACTTTTACCTCACAATATTTTTTTTGTTATAATAATAATTACCTCACAATACTCTTACATTATGTACAAGTTGTACAAGTTAGTACAGAATAAACAAACAGCAACACTCCCATTCTCATGCAACACACCATTTTTAGAGTGAATGAAAATTATATTATTATTATCATAATAAAAAGTGTTAAACCCACAAGGGTCATGAACTGCTATATATAGAGTGAAGGCATACGAAAGGAATATTTTTCTACAGTTATCCCCCAGTGTATGACTAGAGAAAATGTAATTCTTCCAACACTATCTACACAGCCGCTTTGTAAATAAATCTCATATTTTTTATTCTGCGAGTGTATGTATCATGTTTATATGCTATGTAACGTGTTTCTTATATAATTTTGAGGAAAACATCATAGATGGATTAATGAAAATGTCTATATTTATGTAAAATAAGGCATTTAATGTGCCCAAGAGTGATAATTATTACGTACTACTGGCGTCATGAGTAGAGAGAGACTTAGCGATTTTAATGTGTACCTGCACACCAGCACAATGTGTAAGTATATTTAGGTACAGGTACAAATAAGTATAATTATCAGAGTACATATAAAATGCACAATAACTGTAAAACACTTGAAATTTTGGAAAGTTTCCAGAAAGAATAGATGTGGTCAAGGCGAAATGCCGTTAAGCAGGGCCCTACTGTATTTTGTGTTGATCACTTTAATTCATCTATCCTAGGTTACTATTTAGGGCTTGTTAGGTGGCATTTGGTACATACACTTGCATAACAGTGTTACATACATATAGCACCATACTAATGCTTTTTTCAGGACCCAATTAACTATACAGACAAGAGTGTATATAAACCTTCACCCTAAAAATAGGACCAATTCACCACAAGGAAAAGAGCTTATATAAACTTTCACCCTAAGAATAAGAGGAAGGATGATTGGAAATCTTCACAAATGATTGCTGGAACTGATGAATTTGGTAATCCACTTTAATTTTTCTTAAGGATAATTTTAGTGCAATGTACATTTTTTTTTTTTTTTTTTAACATATTGGCCGTTTCCCACCAAGGCAGGGTGACCCAAAAAGAACGAAAAACCTAAAGAGAAGGAAAAAAAAACTTTCATCATCATTCAACACTTTCACCATCACACATACATAATCACTGTCTTTGCAGAGGTGCTCAGATACGACAGTTTAGACGTCCCTCCAAGGTGCCAATATCCTATACCCCTCCTTTAACCCCTTGACTGTTGAAACCCCAAATCCTGAAGTGTCTCCTGGTGTCGAAAAATTTAAAAAAAAAAAAATTATGAAATGATAGAGAATCTTTTCCCAATGGTAATGACACCAAAAGAATGAAATTTGATGGAAAACTTAGGGGATTATGCTCCCGCAAAGTTAGCGACCTTGGCGAAATTTATGAATCGGCAATTTCGCCCACTTTGAGCCCTATTTTTGGCTGATTCCATTGTTCCAGTCGACCAAACTCATAGCTATTTCTTTAGAACTCCATTTGTTCTATCGATTGAGTACAAGAAACTGCCCATTTACTGATTTCAACTACCCAATAACGTGGTCAGAATTTTGAAATTTGGCCAATTTCACGCAAATTAAAAAATATGCCAATTTCAAAATAGGGTCCAGAATGAACAATGCAGACATTCCTGGCTCTAAAATAACATTTTCTTTGTTCATCAGTCACATCTCCAGGCCCCTCTGATATTACTCTTGCTTTCTATTTTGAATTTTTATTCAAACAAAAAATAGAAGATTTACTGTTATGCCATATTGTAAAAATTGCATAAATAATGTTAACCCATTTGTGACTGCACATCAGAATGGCTAGTTGGACATTTATTGGACAATGACATCATTTGTTTACTTTTCAACATCGGCAAAAATCAAACATTTCCCCTACTTTGAGCTCCATTTCAAGGTTCTTTTTCATAGTAAAACCAGTCAAAATCACCTCTATTTCTATAATATGTTTTCCATTCTATCAAATGAGACCAAGAAAATGAGAATACAACCATAAATACTATACGAAAATACACCACAAAGTCGGCGTTTTAATAAAAAATACGGTCGGAGTTTTGTTTTCTCATTATGCACTGGGTGCTGCAGGATTTTTTTTTATATGGTGCACACTGACCACACAGACCCATTCTCTCACATGTGGGTCTACCAGCTTTCTCCTGCTTGATCTGAAGCCTCTAGAATTTTTGAGTATATATATGTCAAACACGGTGGCTTGTAAGACGTATATATACGACCGAAACAGTCAAAGGGTTAAAGTGCAGGCACTGTACTTCCCATTTCCAGAACTCAAGTCCGGCTAACCGGTTTCCCTGAATCCCTTCACAAAATATTACCCTGCTCACACTCCAACAGCTCATCAGGTCCCAAAAACCATTCGTCTCCATTCACTCCTATCTAACACACTCATGCAGTTGCTGGAGAAATGCTCATGTTTAATTAGAGCATTGAAAGGAATGAAACAATAATCTTGACCTAATAAAAAATTAAAATCAGACATTAGTTATTACCGAGTGAAAGAGACTAAGCAGATGCATGTAGATAGCTTAATTATAGACACAATTTTCTATCACATTAAACACAAAAGCATATCAAAGGGTCATTCAACACTCATTTGTTGAAACCTGTGAGTTTATACAGTCATTTTATTCTTCTAGTATTACTGAAACATGGAGAAAAGGTAGACAAAAATACTGAAACTGATAAGGGTCATAATGCACTTATAAAAAGCTCCTCACTTCAACCTACCATTATTATCATTGACAAAGAAATAACACAATGCAGATATGAAGAACATGTTCACACAGCAAGCAACTATTAATAATCAACCATGTAACATACCCTGATGGAGCCTTGCCTAGCTCTCCTTCCTGGAAAATTTTTGTGTCATCAGTAACATTCTGGATGGTGCGTTTTCCTTCTGTCAAAGTCTGGACTAGCCCTTCTACCATGGACTGCCGTGTTGCCTCTGAACAACACTCGTATACAACACCCAAGCCCTTGGAAGCAGCATCCTGCACTAAATCTGGGAACAAGGAGCATCTTAAATTTCGTTTTTGTCAACGAATTGGCCAAATCCCACCAAGGGGGTGACCCAAGAAAGAAGACCTAACTTTATAAGATTCATCTACTTAACCACCTATACACCATAGGAGGTTAGAGCTAATGGCCGAGTGGTTAACACACTGGCCTGTGAGTTTTAGGACTCTAGCCTTACCTGTTTTAGGGTTCAAGCCTTACCTGTTCCCTGATTTGCTTGTAATTATGTTGTCATGATTTTGAGTCATAATGGCAACTTTGAAGCGACACGAGCTAGTGTGTGCCACAGCTACTCTGGTGTGGGACTCGTCTGTAAAAAACCTCCATTTGTGGTCCCAGTGTTGGCCCATGCTAACCTCCCTATGGTGTACAGAAATATACCTAGTTAGATGAACCTTATTAGGGCCAACTGGCCAAGTGGTTAGTGTACTGGCCTATGAGTTTTAAGAATCACTTGTCATGGGTTCAAGCCCTACATGTTCTGTGATTTGTTTGCAATTATGTTTTTATGATTTTGTGATGTTAGATAGGAGTGGAGGCAAATGGTTTTTGGGACATGACAAGTTGTTGGAGTTTAAACAAGGTAAAGTTTTGTGAAGGGATTCAGGGAAACCAGTTTGCTGGACTTGAGTCCTCGAGGAGGGAAGTACAGTGCCTGCACTCTGAAGGAGGAGTGGGAATATCTGCAGTTTGGAGGGGCATCAGAACTGCAGAATCGGCACACCTCTGGCAAGAGTGACAGAGTGAATGATGGTAAGAGCGTTTCTTTTTTGGGTCACCCTGCCTCAGTGGGAGATGATCAGTGGCAGTGGCAGCAGAAAATAATAGAGAGAAGCTTACAATGACGTTTCAGTCCAATTTGGATCATTTACAATGTCACACTAACACAAGAGAGAGTTTGATTGATTGATTGACTGATTCGTCAGGACCTGCATCCTGGCACAGATAACCCATCTGAGGATCTTGAAGAATGTTGATATAATTCAGCTGTTCTGTGGCAGTGATCAGGGTCTTGCTGTAGTCCCTGTGCATTCCACAGCAAAATATTTTATGTACAGCATTGGGCTGAGGCCATCAGGCATCCCATCATTGTCTCTGTGTTGGGCGGTTGGGTAAATCTGCAATTAAATGCATGGACTCCGTTTTGTCTATCATGCATATGTTCATGAAGGTTTTCACAATAGATCTGAATGTCTCTGTTTTCTTCTGAGCCTATGAAGTTGCATATGATATTGGTGAAGCACATGATAGTCGACATCATTTGTTGGCTCAGGCAATACAGGATGTCCTGAACTGCTTCCTTGGGATACAGTGCTCTCCACTGGTGACTGTTGTTGTGTTAGGGTTGACACGTTGACTGTAGCCTGTTCCTGCAGCATGAGGCCTGCTGGCTGCTGTTATTGGGTAGGAGTTTGAGCAGGAGAATTGGGAGATGGTTGAGCAAGGGTGCGATTCTGTTGTTGATGTTTCCTTGGCTTCTTTCATCACTGTGGCTGAGGAAGTGACCCTGGATTCCATGCTACTGTAGCCTCCTCTGGACGAGGCTGCTGCTCAGTGGTGAGGGCTCTACTTGATGCTGGAGGCTTGACATCCAGGGTTTTCCATGCAGCCTTGACATGGCAGAGCCTCTCTGAGCACTGCAGGTTCCAGGCATGATGCCTTTTTCTGCAGTTCAGACACTAAGGTTCCGTAGCCTCTCCTCTTTTTAGTTTATCCAAGCAGTCCTTGGTTGGGCGAGACCCACTGCAAATGCAGCATACCTGTTTAAACTGATGCTGGGCACAGAGGTAGTTGTACCTGTGGCACCTGAAGCACCTCAAAGGTTCTAGATTGTAGGTATTAACCTGGTATGTTCCCCAGCAACCAAGATCCAATTGAGCTGGGAGAGGTCTTCTATGTAGAATCAAGACCTGCCTCATAGGTATGCTGCTGTCCTTCTTGGCTTGGAGATGCTTACCTTTCAGGATGATTTTGTTACTGTGAATTGCATCAAGAGGCATGTCTAATGGATAGTGCATTAACCCTTTGACTGTTGCAAGCCCCTTTTTGAAACTGTCACTCTATGTCGAAAAATTTTTGGAAAAAAAAAAAAAAAAATTGTTCTTATGAAATGATAAGAGAATCTTTTCCTGATGGTAATGACATCAAAAGTACGAAATTTAGTTGAAAACTCACGGAATTATGCTCCCGCAAAGTTATTGGTCTCGGCAACATATACGCACTGGCGATTTCGCCGACTTTGAGTCTAATTTTTGGCCAACTGCGTTGTTCCAGTTGACCAAACTCATAGCTATTTCTTTAGAACTCCATTTTTTTCATCAACTGAGTACAAGAAACCACCCATTTGAACTACGTAACAAGGTGGTCAGAAACTGGCAATTTGGCCAATTTCACGCAAATGAAAAAAGATGCCAATTTCAAAATAGGGTCCAGAATAAACAATGTAGACATTTTTGGCACTAAAATAACATTCTCTGTTCATTAGTCACATCTCTAGGCCCCTCTTATATTACTATTGCTTTCTATTTTGATTTTTTATTCATACAAAAAAATAGAAGATTTACTGTTATGCATTATTATAAAAATGGTATAAATAATATCAGTGCACTAGTGAAAGAATATTACTCCCCCCAGTTGACGTGTATTGGATGTGTGGTGTGCTTTGCTTACTCTTGAACATTGGTAAAAATAGAACATTTCTGCTACTTTGAGCTCAATTTCAAGGTCGTTTTCATCATGAAACTAATCAAAATTACCTCTATTTCTGCAATATGTTTTCCATTTTATCACATAAGACCACGAAAACGAGAATACAACGATAAATACTATACGAAAATATACCTCAACGTCGGCGTTTTAATCCAAAAAACGGTTGGAGTTTTTTTTTTCTCATTGTGCACTGAGTGCTGCAGGATTTTTTTATATGGTGCACACTGACCACACAGACCCATTCTCTCATATGTGGGCCTACCAGCTTTCTCCTGCTTGATTTGAAGCCACTAGAATTATTGAGTATACAGTGGAACCTCAAAAATCGAATGTATCACATATAAAATGTTTCGAAAATAGGACCATTTTTTCGGACAAACTGTGTCCCTATTATCGAACGCGCCCCTATTTTCGGACCGCCGGGTACTGGACCTGTCTGCCGCCCGCTCTGTCCACGTCCCCGCGCAGGTGCCGTGAGCAGTCTAGCTTTGTTTATGCTTGAGTGAACACTAACCTGCGCTCTCATTCACACATTTTATGATTATTTCATTATGTTTAGTGCTTGTGGGACTGTGAAATAAGCTGCCATGGGCCCAAAGAAACTTGCTAGTGGTACCCCTGTGGTAAAGAAAGTGAGAAACACCATAGATGTGAAGAAGGAAATAATACAGAAGTATGAGAGTGGTGTGAGACTTGTTGAGCTTGCCAGGATGTATGGGAAAAACAAGTCAACCATCGGTTCTATCCTGTCAAAGAAAGAACAAATCAAGGAAGCTGATGTTGCGAAATGTGTTAATATAGGGAGTGGATGAGGTGCCTTCTTCAAAGATTAAGGAGATTTGTGCCAAGTGGAATGATGTCCAAATGTTTGTGCAGAAGTACCACCCTGAGCAAGCTGAAACAAGCCATCTTTGCAACAAGTTCAATGACAGAACCATGTCCCATTTTAGGGAAATGTTAAAGAGGCACCAGAAACAGAGGACTGTGGACAGCTATTTTGTGAGACAGGGGTCCAGTGACTCTCAAGCTGGTCCTAGTGGCATTAAAAGACAGAAGGGAAGTAACCCCAGAGAGGGCTTTACCTGAAGTCCTCATGGAGGGGGATTCTCCTTCCAAACACTAACCCCAACTCCCTCTCTCCTCCTCCCCATCTTCCAGATACCATCACCAATCTTCAATAAAGGTAAGTAAAAATGTTATTTTATATGTATTACTATACATAATTAAAAACTATAGTATTTGTTGTATGTAAAACTGTAATTAATCTCTATAAAATGTATTTTTTGTGTGAATATTTTTGGGTTTCTGGAACAGATTAATTGTATTTCCATTATTTCTTATGGGAAATATTGCTTCGAATTTTAGACTTTTCGAATTTAGAACTAGCTCCTGGAACGGATTAAGTTCGATTTTTGAGGTTCCACTGTATATATGTCCGAAACACTGGCTCGTAAGACGTATATATACGGCCAAAACAGTCAAAGGGTTAATATGTCTTTTGACATCTGCTCTATGGATTTTAGTTATGTGAGAACGAGTAATGATTCAAGGCCGTTCATCCTCTGCTGTACCTCATAGGACTATGTTTCAGGGAGTGAGAATAAACTCTTTCAGATTTGGGAATACTGATATCTTCAGGCTGTATTTTCTCTCCAGGTGAACTATAGCAGCATAAGGGGTGTCATGGTGTCCTCTGTTCATGAGTTTGAATTTTTTTATCTATGGATGGCTTAGCTTGACTGATCTGCAAGGAAACACTATGCCTTCCCTTGGACTTTGAAGACTGTTCTTCCTGACAGCCTTTGTCGTACGGTATTTCAATGGCTGGGACTGGCATTTCTTCATCTATACTTATCTCACTGGCCAGGCTAATTTCACTCGTATTGCCGTTCGCTAAATCCAGGGAGTAGTCTTGCAGCTTCTTCTCCAGAATTACACCCCATATTTCCAAATTCGAGTCCTCAGTCGAGTCCTTGGAACATCATGACCTCTTCCTTTCAGAAGAAGCCATGTGCTTCCATGTGCCCAGGAGAAGAGATGACTGATGGCTCCTACAAGAGAGTGAGGAGGCCAGTATATACAAGCAAGTGGGGGGGGGGATGACAAGGCCAGGACCAAGAGAGGTAGAAAAAATAGTGGTAAGACTGGTAGTGGAAGCAGCAGTAGAAGAAATAGAGATAGTAAAAAGTAGGGAGAGTAGTTTAGTAGCACAAGAGAGAAAGGGGAGTGTTGAGTGAAGGGAGGCAATAGTAAAGGTAATAGCATTAGTTAACAGGAATGGAGTGGTAGATGTAGTAGTAGAAGTGGGGTCAGTCTAAAGAGAAGAAAAAAAAAGTATTGCAGGACAGCTAAGGGCCCACAAGGGATAGGTTCAAAAACACAGGGAAAGTGGTAGGGAAAGGAGGAAAAGAAAGGATCAGGTCAAGTCATGAGTGTTCTGAAGTTTGGAGCATTTGACAATGTAATGAGAAAAGAAGGCATCAAGAGAGACAAAGCCAGGACTAAGATTCATATAAGGAAAGTTGGCGATTGTGAAGATTAGAAGTATAATATAGTTTTAGCAGAGGACCAGTCATTGGGATGACTGTGATCTCTAACATGACAGAAAAGAGCATTATTAATGTCAGCAAGCCTAACATTTTTTTTGTGTGTTCTATGAGTCTGTGAGACAGTGGCCAGTCACACCGAAGTACAGTGGAACCTTGACTTACGAGTTTAATCTGTTCCAGGAGCTAGTTCATAACTCAATTTACTCGTACAGTGGTCCCTCGTTTTTCGTAATTAATCCGTTCCTGGAGCCGTTACTATAAATGAAATTTACGATTTGCGAATCAATTTTCCCCATAAGAAATAATGTAAATACAATTAATCCGTTCCTGACACCCAGAAGTATTAAAACAAAAATTTTTTTTACATGAAATATACATATAGTACATAAACAATACAATGGGAAATGATGAATGAAACATTAACAGCATAACACTTACCTTTATTGGAGATTCTTCTTAGTGTATGGGAGACTGGAGGAGGAGAGAGATTGGATTGTTTACAGTTTGGAAGGGGAATCCCCTTCCAGCAACACCTCAGGTACCAATTGCTTCTCTGGGGTTGCTTCTTTTCTCTGTTTCTTAATGCCACTAGGACCACCTTGAGAGTCACTCTAGTCCTGTCTCGCAAAGTAACTGTGGAGAGAGCTCTGTTTCTGGCATCTCTTTAACACTTCCCGAAAATGGCCCAAGACTTTGTCACTGTACATATTTCTCACCTTCTTTAGCACAGGCTTGGCACTAGGAGCTTTCTTTGGAGCCATGGTAGCTTATTTAGTAATTGCAAGCACTAAAATGAGTGGAATATTATGAAATATTTTGTAGGAGCACTTGAGGGGACCTTCATTCACTGGTAAACAATGCCAGAGTGGCTGGGTAGGGAGGCCGCCCCGGCTCACACTGTGCGTACGCATCGCGGACGAACTACTATTCGCGAGTCAACCTATGAAAAGCGAGTCCATGTCTATACGAAAATACCCCTATGATTGGCGAAATTTACGATTGCCGAGAACTACGAAAAGCGAGGGACCACTGTATATCAAATTAATTTTCCTCATTTAAGTTAACTGAAAAGCCATTAATCTGTTCCTGCACTCTGGAGACAAGAAAATATTACTTGAATATGATACTATTATCAACTGTACGGCTTATTTATCTATCACAATTCATCTAATATGACATAATAAACAATATAATTAACACAGAAACATGATATATACTCTAGAATGAATAAAATAGGCCATAATATGGTGGCAGAGACAGCGGTGGAAGCATCCGCCATTTCTGTCCCAATTTGACTGTACAGGTCTCCCTCAACATTCGCGAGGGTTAGGGGATCAAGAGCCTCGCAAATGTTGAAAAACCATGAATGTTTGGTGCCCCAATATATTGTAGGGAAATATAATACAATACTGCTTCCTTAACTTGTTGAACCATGAACAATCATAAAATACACGAAAACGTCGTAAATTGTACTAAATATGTACATCTTATGCTTTAATAACATGTATGTTATTAAATACCACAGACTCCACCACTGCCTCCACCAATGCCTCCACCACTTCCTCAACCACTGCGAGTCCCTACTACCCTCCCTCCGACCCCCGCAACTGGCAGCCAGCCCTCCCACCACTCAGTGTGGTGAGTGTTTTGTTTGTTCATTATTTGCTATTAAACTACAGTATAAATAATGTAAACCCATATTGGAATGGCTATTCGGACAGGTATTGGACGGTGACATCATGTGTTTACTCTTGAACACAGCAAAGAATCAAACATTTCTGCTACTGCTAATAATAACAATAGTAATAATAATAATAATAATAATAATAATACGATACAATTGAAGAAGGAAATTGTACAAAAATACGAGGGAGTGGTTGACACATTGTCAGTGTGGCTTTGTTTATGCTGGAGTGAGCATTAGTCTCCCTGCTCTTCCAAACATTTCACAATAATTCAGCGGTTGAGGCAGTGGTATTTAATAACATATATGTTATAAATAAGAATAGTACATATTATTAATAACATGTATTATTATTATTAATAACGTGTTATTTAATACTACTGCCTGAACCGCTGCCTCAACCACTGCCTCAACCGCTGCCTGAACCGCTGCCTGAACCGCTGCCTCAACAGCTGCCTCAACAGCTGCCTCACCCACTGCCTCAATCGCTGCCTCAACAGCTGCCTCACCCACTGCCTCAATCGCTGCCTCAACAGCTGCCTCACCCACTGCCTCAATTGCTGCCTCAACAGCAGCCTCAACAGCTGCCTCAACCACTGTCTCAATCGCTGCCTCAACAGCTGCCTCAACCACTGCCTCAATCGCTGCCTCAACAGCTGCCTCACCCACTGCCTCAATCGTTGCCTCAACAGCTGCCTCACCCACTGCCTCAATCGCTGCCTCAACAGCTGCCTCACCCACTGCCTCAATCGCTGCCTCAACAGCTGCCTCAACCACTGCCTCAATTGCTGCCTCAACAGCAGCCTCAACAGCTGCCTCACCCACTGCCTCAATCGTTGCCTCAACAGCTGCCTCAACCGCTGCCTCAATCGCTTCCTCAACAGCTGCCTCACCCACTGTCTCAATCGCTGCCTCAACAGCTGCCTCACCCACTGCCTCAATCGCTGCCTCAACAGCTGCCTCAACCACTGCCTCAATCGCTGCCTCAACCACTGCCTCAATTGCTGCCTCAACAGCTGCCTCAACTGCTGCCTCAATCACTGCCTCAATCGCTGCCTCAACCACTGCCTCAATTGCTGCCTCAACCGCTGCCTCAACTGCTGCCTCAACAGCTGCCTCACCCACTGCCTCAATCGCTGCCTCAACAGCTGCCTCAACAGCTGCCTCACCCACTGCCTCAATCGCTGCCTCACCCACTGCCTCAATCACTGCCTCAACAGCTGCCTCAACCACTGCCTCAATCGCTGCCTCAACAGCTGCCTCAACCACTGCCTCAATCGCTGCCTCAACAGCGGCCTCAACCACTGCCTCAATCGCTGCCTCAACAGCAGCCTCAACAGCTGCCTCACCCACTGCCTCAATTGCTGCCTCAACAGCTGCCTCAATAGCTGCCTCAACAGCTGCCTCAACCGCTGCCTCAACCACTGCATCAATCGCTGCCTCAACAGCTGCCTCACCCACTGCCTCAATCGCTGCCTCAATCGCTGCCTCAATCGCTGCCTCAACCACTGCCTCAACCACTCCAGTCGCACTCAGTCTACAAGCACCAAACACAATGAATTATTGTGAAATGTTTGGAAGAGCAGGGAGACTAATGCTCATTCCAGCATAAACAAAGCCACACTGACGATGTGTCAACCACTCCCTCGTATTTTTGTACAACTTCCTTCTTCAATTATATCGTATTTATTATTATTATTATTATTATTATTATTATTATTACTACTACTATTGTTATTATTAGCAGTAGCAGAAATGTTTGATTCTTTGCTGAGTTCAAGAGTAAACACATGATGTCACCGTCTAATACCTGTCCGAATAGCCATTCCAATATGCAGTCATGAATGGGTTTACATTATTTATACTTAGGTTTAATAGCAAATAATGAACAAACAAAACACTCACCACACTGAGTGGTGGGAGGGCTGGCTGCCAGTTGTGGGGGGTCGGAGGGAGGGTAGTAAGGACTCGCAGGTGGCGGGAAACTTAAATATGATTTGGCGGCTGGGAATTTGGTGGCTGGGAATTTGGCGGTTGGAAATTCGCAAATGTGTGAAGCCCGCGCAAGCTGAAAACGTGAATGTTGAGGGAGACCTGTAGTATGTTCCCATGCTTTTGCTGTAAGAGAAAATGGAGTATTTTTGAGGCTAACTGCAGTAGATCACTAGTCTTCTAAGGAAAATACTTAAAATATCGTATATAAACACATAATAAATCATAATACACTATAAAATGTAAAGAAATAATAAATTGTTTATATAAAGTGTAGATGTACTTACACACTTGGAGTAGAGATGGTGGCAGAAGTTGAGTGTGGAGGAGGTTGAGTGTAGGGGAGGTTGAGTGTGGCAGAGGTTGAGTGTGGAGGAGGCTGAATGTGGAGAAGGTTGAATGTGGTGGAGGTTGAGTGTGGAGGAGGTTGAGTGTGGAGGGGGCTGAATGTGGAGAAGGTTGAATGTGGTGGAGGTTGAGTGTGGAGGAGGTTGAGTGTGGAGGGGGCTGAATGTGGAGAAGGTTGAATGTGGTGGAGGTTGAGTGTGGAGGAGGTTGAGGGTGGGAGATTTGCAACAACATTGTTTTGTTTCATCACTGAACTTAACTCCTACAGTTTGTTTTATCACTTAACTGACAATTTGTTTTGTTAAATCACTGAACATAAATGATACAATTGTTTTGTTTAATCAATGAACATAAATGATACAATTTGTTTTGTTTAATCACTGAACATAAATGATACAATTGTTTTGTTTAATCACTGAACATAAATGATACAATTGTTTTGTTTAATCAATGAACATAAATGATACAATTGTTTTGTTTAATCAATGAACATAAATGATACAATTTGTTTTGTTTAATCAATGAACATAACTGATACAATCTGTTTTGTTTAATTAATGAACATAACTGATACAATCTGTTTTGTTTAACTGCTCCCATAGCAATGTAAACATGTGTAATGGAATCAGCTGCGCCAACTAGCGGCAGCATTCTTAATTACTGTATTATTACGTACGTGTTTTGTACATAATACGTACGTAATTGTACTAATAATTATTATTAAAATTATTATTATTGATAATAATTTAGGGAACTGAAGCTCTATCATTATTATAATTTTTTTTTTTCAACAAGTCGGCCGTCTCCCACCGAGGCAGGGTGACCCAAAAAAGAAAGAAAATCCCCAAAAAGAAAATGCTTTCATCATCATTCAACACTTTCACCACACTCACACATAATCACTGTTTTTGCAGAGGTCCTCAGAATACAACAGTTTAGAAGCATATACGTATAAAGATACACAACATATCCCTCCAAACTGCCAATATCCCAAACCCCTCCTTTAAAGTGCAGGCATTGTACTTCCCATTTCCAGGACTCAAGTCCGACTATATGAAAATAACCGGTTTCCCTGAATCCCTTCACTAAATATTACCCTGCTCACACTCCAACAGATCGTCAGGTCCCAAGTATCATTCGTCTCCATTCACTCCTATCTAACACGCTCACGCATGCTTGCTCGAAGTCCAAGCCCCTCGCCCACAAAACCTCCTTTACCCCCTCCCTCCAACCCTTTCGAGGACAACCCCTACCCCTCCTTCATTCCCCTATAGATTTATATGCTTTCCATGCCATTCTACTTTGATCCATTCTCTCTAAATGACCAAACCACCTCAACAACCCCTCTTCTGCCCTCTGACTAATGTTTTTATTAACTCCACACCTTCTCCTAATTTCCACACTCCGAATTTTCTGCATAATATTTATACCACACATTGCCCTTAGACAGGACATCTCCACTGCCTCCAACCGTCTCCTCGCTGCTGCATTTACCACCCAAGCTTCACATCCATATAAGAGTGTTGGTACCACTATACTTTCATACATTTGCTTCTTTGCCTCCATAGATAGCGTTTTTTGACTCCACATATACCTCAACGCACCACTCACCTTTTTTTCCTCATCAATTCTATGATTAACCTCATCCTTCATAAATCCATCCGCCGACACGTCAACTCCCAAGTATCTGAAAACATTCACTTCTTCCATACTCCACCTCCCCAATTTGATATCCAATTTTTCTTTATCTAAATCATTTGATACCCTCATCACCTTACTCTTTTCTATGTTCACTTTCAACTTTCTACCTTTACACACATTCCCAAACTCATCCACTAACCTTTGCAATTTTTCTTTAGAATCTCCCATAAGCACAGTATCATCAGCAAAAAGTAACTGTGTTAAGTCCTATTTTGAATTTGATTCCCCATAACTTAATCCCACCCCTCTCCTGAACACCCTAGCATTTACTTCTTTTACAACCCCATCTATAAATATATTAAACAACCATGGTGACATTACACATCCCTGTCTAAGACCTACTTTTACCGGGAAGTATTCTCCATCTCTTCTACACGCCCTAACCTGAGCCTCACTATCCTCATAAAAACTCTTAACAGCATTTAGTAACTTACCACCTATTCCATATACTTGCAACATCTGCCACAGTGCTCCTCTATCCACTCTATCATATGCCTTTTCTAAATCCATAAATGCAATAAAAACTTCCCTACCTTTATCTAAATACTGTTCACATATATGCTTCACTGTAAACACTTGATCTACACATCCCCTACCCACTCTGAAACCTCCTTGCTCATCCGCAATCCTACTTTCTGTCTTACCTCTAATTCTTTCAATTATAACCCTACCGTATACTTTTCCTGGTATACTCAGTAAACTTATTCCTCTATAATTTTTACAAACTCTTTTGTCCCCTTTCCCTTTATATAAAGGGATTATACATGCTCTCTGCCAATCCCTAGGTACCTTCCCCTCTTTCATACACTTACTAAACAAAAGTACCAACCACTCCAACACTATATCCCCCCCTGCTTTTAACATTTCTGTCATGATCCCATCAGTTCCAGCTGCTTTACCCCCTTTCATTCTACATAATGCCTCACGTACCTCCACCACACTTACATTCTGCTCTTCTTCACTCCTAAAAGATGGCATACCTCCCTGGCCAGTGCATGAAATTACCGCCTCCTTTTCTTCCTCAACATTTAAAAGTTCCTAAAAATATTCTCGTCATCTACCTAATACCTCCCTCTCCCCATCTACTAACTCCCCTACTCTGTTTTTAACTGACAAATCCATACTTTCCCTAGGCTTTCTTAACTTGTTTAACTCACTCCAAAATTTTTTCTTATTTTCGTTAAAATTTCTTGACAGTGCCTCTCCCACTCTATCATCTGCTCTCCTTTTGCACTCTCTCACCACTCTCTTCACCTTTCTTTTACTCTCCATATACTCTGCTCTTCTTATAACACTTCTGCTTTGTAAAAACCTCTCATAAGCTACCTTTTTCTCTTTTATCACACCCTTTACTTCATCATTCCACCAATCACTCCTCTTTCCTCCTGCCCCCACCCTCCTATAACCACAAACTTCTGCCCCACATTCTAATACTGCATTTCTAAAACTATTCCAACCCTCTTCAACCCCCCCACTACTCATCTTTGCACTAGCCCACCTTTCTGCCAATAGTCGCTTATATCTCACCCGAACTTCCTCCTCCCTTAGTTTATATACTTTCACCTCCCTCTTACTTGTTGTTGCCACCTTCCTCTTTTCCCATCTACCTCTTACTCTAAAGTGTAGCTACAACTAAATAATGATCCGATATATCAGTTGCCCCTCTATAAACATGTACATCCTGGAGCCTACCCATCAACCTTTTATCCACCAATACATAATCTAACAAACTACTTTCATTACATGCTACATCATACTTTGTATATTTATTTATCCTCTTTTTCATAAAATATGTATTACTTATTACCAAATCTCTTTCTACACATAGCTCAATTAAAGGCTCCCCATTTACATTTGCCCCTGGCACCCCAAATTTACCTACTACTGCCTCCATAACATTTTTACCCACTTTAGCATTGAAATCCCTAACCACCATTACTCTCACACTTGATTCAAAACTCCCCACACATTCACTCAACATTTCCCAAAATCTCTCTCTCCTATACACTTCTCTCTTCTCCAGGTGCATACACGCTTACTATAACTTACTATTATAATTATTATTATTATTATTATTAGTTTAGGGAACTAGAGCACATATCCAATTCCCTAGATCAAGAGCCCCTCACCAGCATCAAGGAACCTTGATGCTGGTGAGGGGCTTCAGTTCCCTAAATTATTATCAATAATAATAATTATAATAATAATAACTATTACAATAACGATAGAGCTTCAGTTCCCTAAATTGATAATAATAATACATTATTATAACGAGAGCCTCAGAACAAAACCAACTCGGTGCACTGTTTACCTAGCTGAGGGAGCAGTTCTCTCCTGCTTTGCTTGCATTTTTGACAGTCATTTGGCCAAATTTCGCTTTTCTAACCATGGGTCCTAAGAATGGATGAATAATGAGAACCTTCAAAACTAGGGATGCCAAGCCCATGAAGACACTCTTCAGGTTGCTTGTTCTATCTAGGCTGGAATATTGCTGCACACTAACAGCATCTTTCAAGGCAGGTGAAATTGCTGACCTAGAAAATGTACAGAGAACCTTCGCGGCACGCCTAACGGAGATAAAACACCTCAATTACTGGGAGCGCTTGAAGTTCCTGAACCTGTACTCCCTGGAATGCAGGCGGGAGAGATGCATGATTATATACACCTGGAAAATCCTAGAGGGACCAGTACCAAACTTGCACATGAAAATCACTCACAACGAAAGCAAAAGACTCGGCAGATGGTGCAACATCCCCCCAATGAAGAGCAGGGGTGTCACTAGCACGTTAAGAGACAATACAGTAAGTGTCAGGGCCCCGAGACTGTTCAACTGCCTCCCACCATACATAAATGGGATTACCAACAGACCCCTGGCTGTCTTCAGGCACTGGACAAGCACCTAAAGTCGGTACCTGACCAGCCGAGCTGTGGCTTGTACGTTGGATTGTGTGCGCCAGCAGTAACAGCCTGGTTGATCAGGCTCTGATCCACCAGGAGGCCTGGTCACAGACCGGGCCGTGGGGGCATTGACCCCCAGAACTCTCTCCAGGTAAAGGACAGTTTTTTTTTTTTTCAACAAACCGGCCATATCCCACCGAGGCAGGGTGGCCCAAAAAGAAAAACAAAAGTTTCTCTTTTTAAATTTAGTAATAGTATATACAGGAGAAGGGGTTACTAGCCCCTTGCTCCCGGCATTTTAGTCGCCTCCTACAACACGCATGGCTTATGGAGGAAGAATTCTGTTCCACTTCCCCATGGAAGTAGGAGGAAATAAACAAGAACAAGAACTAGAAAGAAAATAGAAGAAGAAAACCCAGAGGGGTGTGTATATATATGTTTGTACATGTATGCGAAGTGTGACCTAAGTGTAAGTAGAAGTAGCAAGACGTACCTGAAATCTTGCATGTGTATGAGACAGAAAAAAAAGACACCAGCAATCCTACCATCATGTAAAACAATTACAGGTTTCTGTTTTACACTCACTTGGCAGGATGGTAGTACCTCCCTGGGCGGTTGGTAAAGGACAGTGCTGAGAAGAAAAAAGGATGATTTCCATGGAATTAAATCATGAAATCATACATAAACAAGCGAGATGTCCAGGTTTTGGGTTGAAGGGGAAGCAGGGGGAGCTGGCTCTTAACTCAAATGTTGGCACGTAGCTACAAGCAAAAAATTGACCAATTGACGGCTCGTATCTCAAAAAACTCGTACGTTAGGACACTCTTAAGTCAAGGTTCCACTGTACTGGAAAGGACAAGAAGAGCATGAAACAAAGCAGACACCAGGAGGATCTATAGCATGAGGAGGGGTATGAACTAGATTACTGTGAAGCATGTTAGTTTGGTGAAAAATAAGTCTGAAGTCTAAGGAATGGAGAGAGTTGTTTAGATTTGTAAGGCTAGAAATATAGAGAAGGCAGAGAAAAGGAGATTTCACAGAGTAGAGAATATGGGAGAGATAAAGTCCGTTTAGCATGTGATAAGGTAGAGTTTATGAAATTGGAAGGGTACCCAAGACGAGAGAACAAATTATGAAGAGTGGAAATTTCCAATTCAAGGAACCTAGGGCACAGAGAAAGAGAAATAAAAACACTTTTCTTGACAGAGGGAGCATGGTAAGAAAAGTATTGAATGTACATGCCATTGTGCATAGGCTTGCGATAAATGGAAAAAGAAAAGCCAGTAGCTGAGCAGTGGATATGTACATCAAGGAAAGGAAGCAAAAAGTTAGATTAACCATTCAGCTTTAAACTACGTATGTGCAGGTTATTTGTGTATTGTTCCAGTCACGGTATTGTGATTTTTTGTTCTAATAGTAGTAGTACATAATAAAAATATCAGTAATAGCAGCAGTAACAGTAGTAGTAATAATAGTAATACACTGATACCTTGACTTACAAGTTTAATTTGTTCCATGACCAAGCTCATAACTCAATTTGCTCATTTTTTTTTTTTTTTTTTTCAACAAGTCGGCCGTCTCCCACCGAGGCAGGGTGACCCAAAAAAGAAAGAAAATCCCCAAAAAGAAAATACTTTCATCATCATTCAACACTTTCACCACACTCGCACATTATCACTGTTTTTGCAGAGGTGCTCAGAATACAACAGTCTAGAAGCATACACATATAAAGATACACAACATATCCCTCCAAACTGCCAATTTGCTCATATATCAAATAAATTTTCATCACTGAAATTAATTGAAATACAATTAATCCGTTCCAGCCCAAAAAAAACTACCCAATTTTTTTTGTTACGGGTTTTTCAATAAGAAAAAATGTATTTATAAGTAAGAAATGATTTTTGCCTTTTTTGCCAGGTCCCAGCAATGTTTTAGAAATGCTGGAGTATATATGAAACTCCTTGAAGCACGGTGTAAGACGAGTGTCACTCCACTGCTGACAGTGCAGCAGTGGAGTGACATTTGATGATCGTGCGCTACCTTGGCTTTATTTTTCACTGTTACACCTAAACATGTCTGTCTATCTGTTTGTTTCTGTCTATGTGCTTGTTTCTGTCTATTTGTCTGTCTAGCTCTGTCTATGTTTATCTCTGTCTCTGCTTATCTGTCTGCTTGTGTTTCTGTCTTCCTGTCTCTCTACTTGTCTCTCTGTCTCAGAGAGAGAGAACCGCTCATGAAAAAACAGGTATTACACACGATGCAGAGTCGTCATGTAGATGAATGGTTCAGAGAACTGACAAGTTGATAAATTAGACACATGTGCAACATTTGGGTATCTTTAATGAGGAAACGTTTCGTCACACACTGACTTCATCAGTCCATACAAAGGAGTATGGTGAAGACCAGGAGGGGTTTGAGGTAATCAGTCCCTCAGCCTTGAGTCAATGTGATCAGTCCATCAATCTTGAAAAGATACCTGCACCTGTCCTGCCCAAGTATATAAGCCACTTCTTCGCACATATGCTGTATTCTTTTCAAGATTGATGGACTGATCACATCGACTCAAGGCTGAGGGACTGATTACCTCAAACTACTCCTGTTCTTCACCATTCTCATCTGTATGGACTGATGAAGCCACTGTGTGGTGAAACGTTTCCTCATTAAAGATACCCAAATATTGCACGTGTCTAATTTATCAAAGAGTCGTCATGTCTGATTCCTGAATAAGTGAAAATGTGTATTACTTGCCAGTCATGCTTATTATGCCTTATATCTACAAGCATAGTACAGTATAGCACTTTGTCTGGATTTTTTAGGTTATCCTAGATAATTTACACTATGTATATAATTGTATTTATGTGTACCTGTGAGATAGAGAGAGACAGAGATAGATACAGACAGACAGACAGAAGGAAATAGAGACAGCCAAAACAAGTCAGCCAGCCAGCCAGGCGCCGGCCGGCTGGCCAGCCTACCAAACATGTTTTACATATGTTCCAGAATTGTTTTTCTTTACTTAGGGCATATGTTATAGAACATTCTGGCAGGATGACATTACCAGTGGCATCAAAAGTGAAAGGATGTTACACACTGGTTGTTATAGAGGTTTTTGATATTTCCTCAGTATCTCCTGCAAGTGGTGGGGTATCTGAAGCTCGTTCATAACTCGGATTTTGGCTCACAACTCATAGCACAAAAACTGATGGAGTGATGGCTCATAACTCGGAAAACTCGTAAGTCAAGGTACCATTGTAGTTGTAATAATAGTAATAACAGTAAAAGTAATAATAATAATAATAATAAATGGGGTAGGCGCCTCTGGCCCAGTGGCTAATACATCAGTCTGGAGTTTTATGATTCTCTAACCGTGAGTTCAAGCCCTGCCCATGGTATAGTTTGATGGTAAAAAGAAGAAGAGCAACACTAGGAATTTCTATTGACAAAACTTTTTATGTGACATTATTATTCCTAAGTCTTTCAACTGTTTCCTATTTCAGTTTATTTCAAAGCCCAGCCATGCCCAAGGCATACTACCAACTGACCCCAAAAGAGACAGGAATATCTAGTTATCACAAAGTAATAACCTGGGTGGTAATAACCCAGTTAACATTGCAAGTGGAAACAATCACATTAGTTCACACATCTCATTAACCCTTTCAGGGTCGACAGGCCCTCTCAGAGACTTGTTCTCAGGGTCGCCCAAATTTAAAAAAAAAAAATTATTTTTTCTTATGAAAACAGAGAATCTTTTCCCAATCATAATGACACCAAAAGTATGAAATTTGGTGGAAAACTTATGGAATTATGCTCTCGCGAACTTAGCGGTCTCAACGATGTTTATGCATTGGCGATTTTGCCCACTTTGAGTCCTATTTTCGCCCAATTCCACTGTACTAGTCGACAAAAATCTTAACTATTTTGCTAGAACTCCATTTTTTTCTATCGAATGAGTGCAAGAAACCACCAATTTACCGATTTCAACTATCCAATACGGTGGTCAGAATTTAGCAATTTTGCCAATTTCACACAAATTTCAAAAGATGCCAATTTCCAAGTAGGGTCCAGAATAAACAAGAAAGACATTCTTGGCACTAAAATGACATTTCCTCTGTTCATTAGTCACGTCCCAATGCCCCTCTTACATTCTTTTGCTTTCCACTTTGAATTTTTATTCTCACAAAAAATAGAAGATTTACTGTTATGCAGACAACTGCATTAGTGTAGAAATGGTATAAATAATATCAGCACACTTGTGAAAGAATATTAGACTCACCAGTTGACATGTATTGGATGCTTAGCATGATTTGTTTACTTTTGAACTTTGGTAAAAATTGAATACAGTGGACCCCCCATAGTGATATTAATCCGTTCCTGAGAACTCAATGTTATGCAAAATTATCGTTATGCGAATGAATTTTCCCCATAAGAAATAATGGAAATCAAATTAATCTGTTCCTGACACCCAAAAGTATGAAAAAAAAAAAAATTTTACCACATGAAATATTAATTTTAATACACACAAACTAAAGAAGACATGCACAGTTACAGGACCCTTACCTTTATTGAAGATCTGATGATGATAGATGGGATGGGAGGAGGAGAGAGTCTTAGTGTTTAGAAGGGGAATCCCCTTCCATTAAGACTTGAGGTGTCAAGTCCTTTTCTGGGGTTACTTCCCTTCTTCTTTTAATGCCACTAGGACCAGCTTCAGAGTCACTGGACTTCTGTCGCACAACATATCTGTCCATAGAGGTCTGTACCTCTCGTTCCTTTATGACTTTCCTAAAGTGGTTCACAACATTGTCAGTGTAATAGTTACCAGCACGGCTTGCAACAGCTGTCTGAGGGTGATTTTCATCCATGAAGGTTTGCACTTTAAGCCACATTGCACAGATTTCCTTAAACTTTGAAGTAGGCAACTTCTTCAATTTCTCTCTCCCCTCCTCCGAAGCAGTTTCCTCAGGTGTGGCCTCATGCTGATGAAGATGATCTAGCAGCTCATCAGTGGTTAGTTCTTCATTGTCCTCCTCCACCAACTCTTCCACATCATCCCCACTAACCTCCAACCCCAAGGACTTTCCCAATGCCACAGTGGATTCCTCAACTGGCATAGGATTCCCAGGGTTAGCCTCAAACCCTTCAAAATCCCTTTGGTCTACACATTCTGGCCACAGTTTCTTCCAAGCAGAGTTCAAGGTCCTCTTAGTCACTCCCTCCCAAGCCTTACCTATAAGGTTTACACAATTGAGGATATTAAAGTGCTCTCTCCAAAACTCTCTTAGAGTCAATTGAGTTTCTGAGGTCACTACAAAGCACCTTTCAAACAGAGCTTTTGTGTACAGTTTTTTGAAGTTTGCAATAATCTGCTGGTCCATGGGCTGCAGGAGAGGAGTGGTATTAGGAGGCAAAAACTTGACCTTAATGAAGCTCATGTCCCCACAAAGTCGCTCTGCCAAGTCTGTAGGATGACCAGGGGCATTGTCTAACACCAAGCCGCACTTAAGGTCTAATTTCTTTTCAGTTAGGTAATTTTTCACAGTGGGGGCAAATGCTTGGTGTAACCAGTCATAGAAAAAGTCCCTAGTGACCCTTGCCTTACTGTTTGCCCTCCACAGCACACACAAATTAGCCTTGAGGATATTCTTTTGCCTGAATGCTCTGGGAGTTTCAGAGTGATACACTAATAAAGGCTTCACTTTGCAATCACCACTAGCATTGGAACACATCAACAGAGTAAGCCTGTCTTTCATAGGCTTATGTCCTGGGAGTGCCTTTTCCTCCTGAGTAATGTAGGTCCTGCTTGGCATTTTCTTCCAAAACAGGCCTGTTTCATTACAATTAAACACTTGTTCAGGTTTCAGTCCTTCACTGTCTATGTATTCCTTGAATTCCTGCACATATTTTTCAGCTGCTTTGTGGTCTGAACTGGCAGCCTCACCATGCCTTATCACACTATGTATGCCACTACACTTCTTAAATCTCTCAAACCAACCTTTGCTGGCCTTAAATTCACTCACATCATCACTAGTTGCAGGAATTTTTTTAATTAAATACTGATGCAACTTCCTAGCCTTTTCACTTATGATCACTTGAGAGATGCTATCTCCTGCTATCTGTTTTTCGTTTATCCACACCAATAAGAGTCTCTCAACATCTTCTATCACTTGCGATCTCTGTTTCGAAAACACAGTTGAACCTTTGGCAAGAACAGCTTCCTTGATTGCCGTTTTCTTGGACACAATAGTAGCAATGGTTGATTGGGGTTTACTATACAACCTGGCCAGCTCGGAGACACGTACTCCAGTTTCATACTTAGCAATGATCTCTTTCTTCACCTCTATAGTAATTTTCACCCTTATTCCTGTATGGTTGGCACTAGAAGCTTTCTTGGCGCCCATGGTCACTTATTTTGCAGATAAAATCACCAAAAACGCTGTAATAATACGAAATGTTCCGATTGTATGCTTGGATGTTACCGCGGAGGCTGGCTGGTGAACAATGCCACCCGCGGAACATGTGAGGCTGGCTCAGGCTGCACATTAGACGCGTCTCGGACGAATAGCGTTGAGCGGGTTTTTTAGCGGTATGCGAGGCAAAACCTTAGCAATAAAATGTATCAGTATGCGGATTTAACGTTATGCGATGCCAACGGTATATGGGGGTCCACTGTATTTCTGCTACTTTGAGCTCAATTTCAAGGTACTTTTCATTGTAAAATTAGTCAAAATCATCTCGATTTCTGTAGTCTGTCTTCCATTCTATAGAATGAGACCAGGAAAACTAGAATACAACAATAAATACCATACGAAAATACAGTGCAAAGTCGCTGTTTTAATCCAAAAACACAGTCAAATTTTTTTTTTCTCATTATGCACTGTGTGCTGCAGGATTTTTTTTATGCTGCACACACTGACCACATAGACCCATTATTTCATATGTAGTCCTACCAGCTTTCTCTCACTAGATTTGAGGGCGCTAGAATTTAGGCGTACTAGTATGTCAAAAACCCTGGTGCGTAAGCCGTACTAGTACAGCCAAAACCCTGAAAGGGTTAATACCGACACTCCTGGTCCCTTTCATGGGTAATATCTTAGATCCTATTGTAGTTCATTAGTAACCATGAAGTTATTATCATGACCTGTAGGGTGTGTCTGAATCCATTACTAAAGGGTTGAGAACAGTGAGAATATGAAGTATAGATTTACTGTGTAGCACAATCATCATTGTAGTTTTTATATCTGTTAGTTGTTCTAGGAATTATTGGGCCCTCAGTCAAATTTCAAACCAGGTCTCCTTAACTCAGGAAAATATTACAGGAATAAGAACTATTAAGGAAATACAAAGGAGAGCAAAGCAAGGTTTATACTTAATGGAAATAGAATCTTATAAGGTTTTCTTACATGTAATTGAGACAGAAAAATTCCAGATGGTAGTATCTTCCTTGATAGTTCCAATCTACCAACATATTACCTCAGACCCAGTCTATTTATAGTAAACATCTTTGATGATATTACTTAACTTTAACAAGAACAACTAATGTTTGAGGAACTGACAACTTTTTTTTGATAATATAAATACAGTTAATCACTTAGAAACTAGGATTGCTACATACCATTATTGTCACCTAGGAGGCTCATGAAGGCCTGTTGGATGCTGGACAGTCGTTGCTGGATAATAGGCTTAGTGCGACACCTCTTCAGCAGAGCCAGCAGCCAGATGCACGTTGCCTGTAGGGAAGAAAAAATTATTAAAATTAGAGAATGACCAGAATTCTCCATGGGGAAGTGAAACAGAATTCTTCCCCCATAAGCCATGCGTGTCATAGGAAGCGGCTGAAATGCCAGGAGCAAGGGCTAGTAACCCCTTCTGCATACAGTAGGGGGCCCTGCTTTACGGCGTTCCACTAATACGGTCATTTCAAATTATGACCAAAATTCTCTACACGGCTCCCCCACCTGACTTTCTAATACGGTCACCGTGCCCCACCCAGTTTGTTTACATTCTATGTGAAATCCATAAGCACTAAGTCTCTCCGTTATGTATGGAAACTCCAAAATTTCACGTGTTTTTAAAAGCTATTTCATATTTTATATATATATTTTTTTTTTCAACAAGTCGGCCGTCTCCCACCGAGGCAGGGTGACCCAAAACAGAAAGAAAATCCCCAAAAAGAAAATACTTTCATCATCATTCAACACTTTCACCACACTCACACATTATCACTGCTTTTGCAGAGGTGCTCAGAATACAACAGTTTAGAAGCATATACGTATAAAGATACACAACATATCCCTCCAAACTGCCAATATCCCAAACCCCTCCTTTAAAGTGCAGGCATTGTACTTCCCATTTCCAGGACTCAAGTCCGACTATATGAAAATAACCGGTTTCCCTGAATCCCTTCACTAAATATTACCCTGCTCACACTCCAACAGATCGTCAGGTCCCAAGTATCATTCGTCTCCATTCACTCCTATCTAACACGCTCATGCACGCTTGCTGGAAGTCCAAGCCCCTTGCCCACAAAACCTCATTTACCCCCTCTTTCCAACCCTTTCGAGGACCACCCCTACCTCTCCTTCATTCCCCTAGTAGAATGACATGCTTTCCCCTACCCCTACCCCTCCTTCATTCCCCAAAGTAGAATGACATGCTTTCCATGTCATTCTACTTTGATCCATTCTCTCTAAATGACCAAACCACCTCAACAACCCCTCTTCTGCCCTCTGACTAATGCTTTTATTAACTCCACACCTTCTCCTAATTTCCACACTCCGAATTTTCTGCATAATATTTACACAATACATAGCCCTTAGACAGGACATCTCCACTGCCTCCAACTGTCTCCTCGCTGCTGCATTTACCACCCAAGCTTCACATCCATATAAGAGTGTTGGTACTACTATACTTTCATACATTCCCTTCTTTGCCTCCATAGATGACGTTTTTTGACTCCACATATACCTCAACGCACCACTCACCTTTTTTCCCTCATCAATTCTATGATTAACCTCATCCTTCATAAATCCATCCGCCGACACGTCAACTCCCAAGTATCTGAAAACATTCACTTCTTCCATACTCCTCCTCCCCAATTTGATATCCAATTTTTCTTTATCTAAATCATTTGATACCCTCATCACCTTACTCTTTTCTATGTTCACTTTCAACTTTCTACCTTTACACACATTCTCAAACTCATCCACCAACCTTTGCAATTTTTTTTTAGACTCTCCCATAAGCACAGTATCATCAGCAAAAAGTAACTGTGTCAGTTCCCATTTTGAATTTGATTCCCCATAATTTAATCCCACCCCTCTCCCGAACACCCTAGCATTTACTTCTTTTACAACCCCATCTATAAATATATTAAACAACCATGGTGACATTACACATCCCTGTCTAAGACCTACTTTTACCGGGAAGTATTCTCCCTCTCTTCTACATACCCTAACCTGAGCCTCACTATCCTCATAAAAGCTCTTTACAGCATTTAGTAACTTACCACCTATTCCATATACTTGCAACATCTGCCACATTGCTCCTCTATCCACTCTATCACATGCCTTTTCTAAATCCATAAATGCAATAAAAACTTCCCTACCTTTATCTAAATACTGTTCACATATATGCTTCAATGTAAACACTTGATCTACACATCCCCTACCCACTCTGAAGCCTCCCTGCTCATCCGCAATCCTACATTCTGTCTTACCTCTAATTCTTTCAATTATAACCCTACCGTATACTTTTCCTGGTTTACTCAGTAAACTTATTCCTCTATAATTTTTACAATCTCTTTTGTCCCCTTTCTCTTTATATAAAGGGACTATACATACTCTCCGCCAATTCCTAGGTACCTTTCCCTCTTTCATTATTATTTTTTTTTTTTATTATCACACTGGCCGATTCCCACCAAGGCAGGGTGGCCCGAAAAAGAAAAACTTTCACCATTATTCACTCCATCACTGTCTTGCCAGAAGGGTGCTTTACACTACAGTTTTTAAACTGCAACATTAACACCCCTCCTTCAGAGTGCAGGCACTGTACTTCCCATCTCCAGGACTCAAGTCCGGCCTGCCGGTTTCCCTGAATCCCTTCATAAATGTTACTTTGCTCACACTCCAACAGCACGTCAAGTATTAAAAACCATTCGTCTCCATTCACTCCTATCAAACACGCTCACGCACGCCTGCTGGAAGTCCAAGCCCCTCGCACACAAAACCTCCTTTACCCCCTCCCTCCAACCTTTCCTAGGCCGACCCCTACCCCGCCTTCCTTCCACTACAGACTGATACACTCTTGAAGTCATTCTGTTTCGCTCCATTCTCTCTACATGTCCGAACCACCTCAACAACCCTTCCTCAGCCCTCTGGACAACAGTTTTGGTAATCCCGCACCTCCTCCTAACTTCCAAACTACGAATTCTCTGCATTATATTCACACCACACATTGCCCACAGACATGACATCTCCACTGCCTCCAGCCTTCTCCTCGCTGCAACATTCATCACCCATGCTTCACACCCATAAAATGAGTGTTTGTAAAACTATACTCTCATACATTCCCCTCTTTGCCTCCAAGGACAAACTTCTTTGTCTCCACAGACTCCTAAGTGCACCACTCACCCTTTTCCCCTCATCAATTCATTTATTAAACAAAAGTACCAACCACTCCAACACTATATCCCCCCCTGCTTTTAACATTTCTGTCATGATCGCATCAGTTCCAGCTGCTTTACCCCCTTTCATTCTACGTAATGCCTCACGTACCTCCACCACACTTACATTTTGCTCTTCTTCACTCCTAAAAGATGGTATACCTCCCTGGCCAGTGCATGAAATTACCGCCTCCCTTTCTTCCTCAACATTTAAAAGTTCCTCAAAATATTCTCGCCATCTACCTAATACCTCCCTCCCCCCATCTACTAACTCCCCTACTCTGTTTTTAACTGACAAATCCATACTTTCCCTACGCTTTCTTAACTTGTTTAACTCACTCCAAATTTTTTTCTTATTTTCATTAAAATTTCTTGACAGTGCCTCTCCCACTCTATCATCTGCTCTCCTTTTGCACTCTCTCACCACTCTCTTCACCTTTCTTTTACTCTCCATATACTCTGCTCTTCTTATAACACTTCTGCTTTGTAAAAACCTCTCATAAGCTACCTTTTTCTCTTTTATCACACCCTTTACTTCATCATTCCACCAATCACTCCTCTTTCCTCCTGCCCCCACCCTCCTATAACCACAAACTTCTGCCCCACATTCTAATACTGCATTTTTAAAACTATTCCAACCCTCTTCAATCCCCCCACTACTCATCTTTGCACTAGCCCACCTTTCTGCCAATAGTCGCTTATATCTCGCCCGAACTTCCTCCTCCCTTAGTTTATACACTTTCACCTCCCTCTTACTTGTTGTTGCCACCTTCCTCTTTTCCCATCTACCTCTTACTCTAACTGTAGCTACAACTAAATAATGATCCGATAAATCAGTTGCTCCTCTATAAACATGTACATCCTGGAGCCTACCCATCAACCTTTTATCCACCAATACATAATCTAACAAACTACTTTCATCACGTGCTACATCATACCTTGTATATTTATTTATCCTCTTTTTCATAAAATATGTATTACTTATTACCAAATTTCTTTCTACACATAGCTCAATTAAAGGCTCCCCATTTACATTTACCCCTGGCACCCCAAATTTACCTACTACTCCCTCCATAACATTTTTACCCACTTTAGCATTGAAATCCCCAACCACCATTACTCTCACACTTGATTCAAAACTCCCCACGCATTCACTCAACATTTCCCAGAATCTCTCTCTCTCTCTCCTCTACACTTCTCTCTTCTCCAGGTGCATACACGCTTACTATGGCCCACTTTTCACATCCAATCTTTATTTTACTCCAAATAATCCTTGAATTTATACATTTGTAGTCCCTCTTTTCCTGCCATAACTTATCCTTCAACATTATTGCTACTCCTTCTTTAGCTCTAACTCTATTTGAAACCCCTGACCTAATCCCATTTATTCCTCTCCATTGAAACTCTCCCACCCCCTTCAGCTTTGTTTCACTTAAAGCCAGGACATCCAGTTTCTTCTCATTCATAACATCCACAATCATCTCTTTCTTATCATTTGCACAACATCCACGCACATTCAGACTTCCCACTTTGACAATTTTCTTCTTCTTATTCTTTTTAGTAATTTTTTTTTTTTTTTTTTCAACAAGTCGGCCGTCTCCCACCGAGGCAGGGTGACCCAAAAAAGAAAAACAATTTTCTTCTTATTCTTTTAAGTAATCTTTACAGGAAAAGGGGTTACTAGCCCATTGTTCCCGGCATTTTAGTTGACTTTCACAACACGCATGGCTTACGGAGGAAAGATTCTTATTCCACTTCCCCATGGATATAAAAGGAAAAGTAATAAGACCAAGAACTAAGATAAAATCAAAGATAACTCAGATGAGTCCTAGGTAGTAGGTTGGTAGACAGCAACCGCCCAGGGAGGTACTACCGTCCTGCCAAGTGAATGTAAAACTGAAGCCTGTAACTGTTTTACACGATGGTAGGATTGCTGGTGTCTTTTTTTTTCTGTCTCATACACATGCAAGATTTCAGGTATGTCTTGCTACTTCTACTTACACTTAGGTCACACTACACATACATGTACAAGCATATATATACACACCCCTTTGGGTTTTCTTCTATTTTCTTTCTAGTTCTTGTTCTTGTTTATTTCCTCTTACCTCCATGGGGAAGTGGAACAGAATTCTTCCTCCGTAAGCGATGCGTGTTGTAAGAGGCGACTAAAATGCCGGGAGCAAGGGGCTAGTAACCTCTTCTCCTGTATATATTACTAAATGCAAAAGTAGAAACTTTCATTTTTCCTTTTGGGCCACCCCGCCTCGGTGGGACACAGCCGGTGTGTTGAAAGAAAGAAGAACTCAGATGAGTGTGTATAAATAAACGTGTACATGTATGTGTAGTGTGACCTAAGTGTAAGTAGAAGTAGCAAGACATGCCTGTAATCTTGCATATTTATGAGACAGACAAAAGACACCAGCAATCCTACCATCATGTAAAACAATTACAGGCTTTCGTTTTACACTCACTTGGCAGGACGGTAGTACCTCCCTGGGTGGTTGCTGTCTACCAACCTACTACTTATATATACTTATATATACTTATATATATACTTATATATACTCTGATAATTATACTTATGTATACCTATTATTATTTATTATTATCACACTGGCCGATTCCCACCAAGGCAGTGTGGCCCGAAAAAGAAAAACTTTCACCATCATTCACTCCATCACTGTCTTGCCAGAAGGGTGCTTTACACTACAGTTTTTAAACTGCAACATTAACACCCCTCCTTCAGAGTGCAGGCACTGTACTTCCCATCTCCAGGACTCAAGTCCGGCCTGCCGGTTTCCCTGAATCCCTTCATAAATGTTACTTTGCTCACACTCCAACAGCACGTCAAGTATTAAAACCCATTTGTCTCCATTCACTCCTATCAAACACGCTCACGCATGCCTGCTGGAAGTCCAAGCCCCTCGCACACAAAACCTCCTTTACCCCCTCCCTCCAACCTTTCCTAGGCCGACCCCTACCCTGCCTTCCTTCCACTACAGACTGATACACTCTTGAAGTCATTCTGTTTCGCTCCATTCTCTCTACATGTCCGAACCACCTCAACAACCCTTCCTCAGCCCTCTGGACAACAGTTTTGGTAATCCCGCACCTCCTCCTAACTTCCAAACTACGAATTCTCTGCATTATATTCACACCACACATTGCCCTCAGACATGACATCTCCACTGCCTCCAGCCTTCTCCTCGCTGCAACATTCATCACCCACGCTTCACACCCATATAAGAGCGTTGGTAAAACTATACTCTCATACATTCCCCTCTTTGCCTCCAAGGACAAAGTTCTTTGTCTCCACAGACTCCTAAGTGCACCACTCACTCTTTTTCCCTCATCAATTCTATGAGATATAGTAGGTTGGTAGACAGCAACCACCCAGGGAAGTACTACCGTCCTGCCAGATGACTGTGAAACAAAAACCTGTAACTGTTTTGCATGATGGTAGGATTGCTGGTTTCTTTTTCTGTCTCATAAACACGCTAAGATAACAGGGATATCTTGCTACTCCTACTTACACTTTGGTCACACTTCACAGACACGCACATGCATATATATATATACATACATCTAGGTTTTTCTCCTTTTTCTAAATAGCTCTTGTTCTTTTTTATTTCTTCTATTGTCCATGGGGAAGTGGAAAAGAATCTTTCCTCCGTAAGCCATGCGTGTCGTATGAGGCGACTAAAATGCCGGGAGCAATGGGCTAGTAACCCCTTCTCCTGTATACAATTACTAAAAAAGAGAAGAAGAAAAACTTTATAAAACTGGGTTGCTTAAATGTGCGTGGATGTAGTGCGGATGACAAGAAACAGATGATTGCTGATGTTATGAATGAAAAGAAGTTGGATGTCCTGGCCCTAAGCGAAACAAAGCTGAAGGGGGTAGGAGAGTTTCAGTGGGGGGAAACAAATGGGATTAAATCTGGAGTATCTGAGAGAGTTAGAGCAAAGGAAGGGGTAGCAGTAATGTTAAATGATCAGTTATGGAAGGAGAAAAGAGAATATGAATGTGTAAATTCAAGAATTATGTGGATTAAAGTAAAGGTTGGATGCGAGAAGTGGGTCATAATAAGCGTGTATGCACCTGGAGAAGAGAGGAATGCAGAGGAGAGAGAGAGATTTTGGGAGATGTTAAGTGAATGTATAGGAGCCTTTGAACCAAGTGAGAGAGTAATTGTGGTAGGGGACTTGAATGCTAAAGTAGGAGAAACTTTTAGAGAGGGTGTGGTAGGTAAGTTTGGGGTGCCAGGTGTAAATGATAATGGGAGCCCTTTGATTGAACTTTGTATAGAAAGGGGTTTAGTTATAGGTAATACATATTTTAAGAAAAAGAGGATAAATAAGTATACACGATATGATGTACGGCGAAATGACAGTAGTTTGTTGGATTATGTATTGGTAGATAAAAGACTGTTGAGTAGACTTCAGGATGTACATGTTTATAGAGGGGCCACAGATATATCAGATCACTTTCTAGTTGTAGCTACACTGAGAGTAAAAGGTAGATGGGATACAAGGAGAATAGAAGCATCAGGGAAGAGAGAGGTGAAGGTTTATAAACTAAAAGAGGAGGCAGTTAGGGTAAGATATAAACAGCTATTGGAGGATAGATGGGCTAATGAGAGCATAGGCAATGGGGTCGAAGAGGTATGGGGTAGGTTTAAAAATGTAGTGTTAGAGTGTTCAGCAGAAGTTTGTGGTTACAGGAAAGTGGGTGCAGGAGGGAAGAGGAGCGATTGGTGGAATGATGATGTAAAGAGAGTAGTAAGGGAGAAAAAGTTAGCATATGAGAAGTTTTTACAAAGTAGAAGTGATGCAAGGAGGGAAGAGTATATGGAGAAAAAGAGAGAAGTTAAGAGAGTGGTGAAGCAATGTAAAAAGAGAGCAAATGAGAGAGTGGGTGAGATGTTATCAACAAATTTTGTTGAAAATAAGAAAAAGTTTTGGAGTGAGATTAACAAGTTAAGAAAGCCTAGAGAACAAATGGATTTGTCAGTAAAAAATAGGAGAGGAGAGTTATTAAATGGAGAGTTAGAGGTATTGGGAAGATGGAAGGAATATTTTGAGGAATTGTTAAATGTTGATGAAGATAGGGAAGCTGTGATTTCGTGTATAGGGCAAGGAGGAATAACATCTTGTAGGAGTGAGGAAGAGCCAGTTGTGAGTGTGGGGGAAGTTCGTGAGGCAGTAGGTAAAATGAAAGGGGGTAAGGCAGCCGGGATTGATGGGATAAAGATAGAAATGTTAAAAGCAGGTGGGGATATAGTTTTGGAGTGGTTGGTGCAATTATTTAATAAATGTATGGAAGAGGGTAAGGTACCTAGGGATTGGCAGAGAGCATGCATAGTTCCTTTGTATAAAGGCAAAGGGGATAAAAGAGAGTGCAAAAATTATAGGGGGATAAGTCTGTTGAGTGTACCTGGTAAAGTGTATGGTAGAGTTATAATTGAAAGAATTAAGAGTAAGACGGAGAATAGGATAGCAGATGAACAAGGAGGCTTTAGGAAAGGTAGGGGGTGTGTGGACCAGGTGTTTACAGTGAAACATATAAGTGAACAGTATTTAGATAAGGCTAAAGAGGTCTTTGTGGCATTTATGGATTTGGAAAAGGCGTATGACAGGGTGGATAGGGGGGCAATGTGGCAGATGTTGCAAGTGTATGGTGTAGGAGGTAGGTTACTGAAAGCAGTGAAGAGTTTTTACGAGGATAGTGAGGCTCAAGTTAGAGTATGTAGGAAAGAGGGAAATTTTTTCCCAGTAAAAGTAGGCCTTAGACAAGGATGTGTGATGTCACCGTGGTTGTTTAATATATTTATAGATGGGGTTGTAAGAGAAGTAAATGCGAGGGTCTTGGCAAGAGGCGTGGAGTTAAAAGATAAAGAATCACACACAAAGTGGGAGTTGTCACAGCTGCTCTTTGCTGATGATGCTGTGCTCTTGGGAGATTCTGAAGAGAAGTTGCAGAGATTGGTGGATGAATTTGGTAGGGTGTGCAAAAGAAGAAAATTAAAGGTGAATACAGGAAAGAGTAAGGTTATGAGGATAACAAAAAGATTAGGTGATGAAAGATTGAATATCAGATTGGAGGGAGAGAGTATGGAGGAGGTGAACGTATTCAGATATTTGGGAGTGGACGTGTCAGCGGATGGGTCTATGAAAGATGAGGTGAATCATAGAATTGATGAGGGAAAAAGAGTGAGTGGTGCACTTAGGAGTCTGTGGAGACAAAGAACTTTGTCCTTGGAGGCAAAGAGGGGAATGTATGAGAGTATAGTTTTACCAACGCTCTTATATGGGTGTGAAGCGTGGGTGATGAATGTTGCAGCGAGGAGAAGGCTGGAGGCAGTGGAGATGTCATGTCTGAGGGCAATGTGTGGTGTGAATATAATGCAGAGAATTCGTAGTTTGGAAGTTAGGAGGAGGTGCGGGATTACCAAAACTGTTGTCCAGAGGGCTGAGGAAGGGTTGTTGAGGTGGTTCGGACATGTAGAGAGAATGGAGCGAAACAGAATGACTTCAAGAGTGTATCAGTCTGTAGTGGAAGGAAGGCGGGGTAGGGGTCGGCCTAGGAAGGGTTGGAGGGAGGGGGTAAAGGAGGTTTTGTGTGCGAGGGGCTTGGACTTCCAGCAGGCATGCGTGAGCGTGTTTGATAGGAGTGAATGGAGACAAATGGTTTTTAATACTTGACGTGCTGTTGGAGTGTGAGCAAAGTAACATTTATGAAGGGATTCAGGGAAACCGGCAGGCCGGACTTGAGTCCTGGAGATGGGAAGTACAGTGCCTGCACTCTGAAGGAGGGGTGTTAATGTTGCAGTTTAAAAACTGTAGTGTAAAGCACCCTTCTGGCAAGACAGTGATGGAGTGAATGATGGTGAAAGTTTTTCTTTTTCGGGCCACCCTGCCTTGGTGGGAATCGGCCGGTGTGATAATAAAATAAAATATGGTCAGAATTTTAACGAACTTTTTTTTATGGACCGATTACGTTCATTTTTGGTGTACTATTAGAAGGTTATATCGAGTATGCTGTGCTGAAGTTTCAATCATATCGGCCAAAAAGGAAATGAAATATGCAAAATTTACGAAAAATTGCATTTGGCAGGGCACAGTTTGTCAGTTGTACTTGGACAAGTGGTTTTGATACTTGCTGCTGCTAGAACAACTCTAATTCCAACACTTATCGATGAGAATTCTAAAATAAACCTTATCTTCTTGCTAAAAAAAAATAAAGTTTCATAACTTTTTTGATATATTGGAACATGTCGGCCTTGTTGTCCACATAAATCTAAAAATATTTTGGAAAGTTCGGAAACACGAACGCTACCCCGTAAAACAATCATTCTCCCATGTTTGTTGTGAGAAATAAAGTCAATTCAATCATAAATAAAGCTGGTGTTCCCCTAAATAGGTAAATAAGTTACTTTCGAGATATAGGCCGCAGCGCGTGGCACCCCCGCTGCCTGGGAACAATTTTTTTCCCCGAAAAATTCGCTTTATTTTACACTTTTTCCACGGCCTACGAGTGTTTATTACAGTTAATCATTGTAAATCCGTTTTCTCTCATCACTGATGAGAGAGGGCGGATCCTCTCTTCACCTTCAGGGGAAATATCGATAGAAATTTATTCCTTGGGGCGTCATATTATGCTATATATTTTTTTTTGAGGTGTACTTTTTGTTTATATGCTATTATTATATTGCATTATATCATAATAGATCAATTATGATAGATAAATAAGCCTTATAATTGATATTAGCGTGGGTATGGAATATTTTGTTGGCTGGAGGTGTCGGCCATTTTGTGCACTATTCCCAGGGGTTCCCGATTGGTACCGCGACCATAGTAGCTCCGCCCACTCGGGAATGATCTCATATGGTGAATTTGTATTATATTAGACATAAAGATGTACGAAAACGATAAAAATAACACGGGGAAAAACGTAACAAAAACGTCAACAAAGCTGAGTCAGCGCTTCTTACGCAACATGTTGCGTCAGCGCTGTCACCATGCCTGTTATAAATGGCTGTAATTCCTTTTAGAAACATCGTACAAGGATAATAATTATACCAGCGTGTAGCCAGAAAGTTCAGCTATTTTTTGGTAACAATTACTCAGTTTTCATATATTTTCGAATTTTTTTTTGCTCCGCGCGCGGGAAACCTCAATCTCCCCTTAGCCTTATCTAAATACTGTTCACTTATATGTTTCACTGTAAACACCTGGTCCACACACCCCCTACCTTTCCTAAAGCCTCCTTGTTCATCTGCTATCCTATTCTCCGTCTTACTCTTAATTCTTTCAATTATAACTCTACCATACACTTTACCAGGTATACTCAACAGACTTATCCCCCTATAATTTTTGCACTCTCTTTTATCCCCTTTGCCTTCATACAAAGGAACTATGCATGCTCTCTGCCAATCCCTAGGTACCTTACCCTCTTCCATACATTTATTAAATAATTGCACCAACCACTCCAAAACTATATCCCCACCTGCTTTTAACATTTCTATCTTTATCCCATCAATCCCGGCTGCCTTACCCCCTTTCATTTTACCCACTGCCTCACGAACTTCCCCCACACTCACAACTGGCTCTTCCTCACTCCTACAAGATGTTATTCCTCCTTGCCCTATACACGAAATCACAGCTTCCCTATCTTCATCAACATTTAACAATTCCTCAAAATATTCCCTCTATTTTCCCAATACCTCTAACTCTCCATTTAATAACTATACCTGTACCTAAATAAACTTGCACACTGTGCTGGCATGCAGGTACACATTAAAATCAGTAAGTGTCTTATGTCTCCAGACACCATATTTGTGATGATAATGATGATAATTTTTTTTTTCCAACAAGTCGGCTGTCTCCCACTGAGGCAGGGTGACCTAAAAAGAAAGAAAATCCCCAAAAAGAAAATACTTTCATCATTCAACACTTTCACCTCACTCACACATAATCACTGTTTTTGCAGAGGTGCCCAGAATACAACAGCTTAGAAGTATATACACCTACCATCCGACTTACGACCTGCTCGACTTACGACCACTCGACTTACGACCGTGTTTTTTATGCCAAATATCTGGGAAATAAACAACTATTTGTGTTGTACACAGTGTTTATCCTAAACCTTACAGTATAAAATACAGTACTAACAGCATAAAAAGTAAAGTAAAACATGAAGTACCAAAATAAAACAATAAAATAGTCATTACAAAAATGTTTTGTTGATATTCAATAGTAAAGTTCGACTTACCACCATTTCGACTTATGACCGGTTGCTCGTAACCGAACTCAGTCGTAAGTCGGATGGTAGGTGTACGGATAAAAATACACAATTTATCTCTCCAAACTGCCACTATCTCAAACCCCTCCTTTAGAGTGCAGGCATTGTACTTCCCATTTCCAGGACTCAAGTTTGGTTATATAAAATAACCGGTTTCCCTGAATCCCTTCACTAAATATTACCCTGCTCACACTCCAACAGCTTGTCAGGTCCCAAATACCATTTGTCTCCATTCACTCCTATCTAACATGCTCACGCACACTTGCTGGAAGTCCAAATCCCTCGCCCACAACACCTCATTTACCCCCTCCCTCCAACTTTTTCAAGGATGACCCCTACCCCGCCTCCCTTCCCCTACAGATTTATATGCTCTCCATGCTATTCTACTTTGATCCATTCTCTCTAAATGACCAAACCACCTCAACAAACCCTATCCAGCCCTCTGAATAATACTTTTATTAACTCCACACCTTCTCCTATTTCCACACTCCGAATTTTAGTAAAAATTGAATATTTCTGCTACTTTGAGCTCAATTTCAAGATACTTTTCATTGTAAAATCAGTCAAAATCATCTCAGTTTCTGTAATATGTCTTCCATTCTATAAAATGAGACCAGGAAAACTAGAATACAACAATAAATACCATACGAAAATGCAGTGCAAATTCACTGTTTTAATCCAAAAACACGGTCAACTTTTTTTTTTTTCTCATTACTCATTGTGTGCTGCAGAATTTTTTTTATACCGCGCACACTGGCCACATAGACCCATTCTTTCATATGTAGGCCTACCAGCTTTATCTCACTAGATTTGAGAGCGCTAGAATTTAGGCATACTAGTACGTCAAAAACCCTGGCTCGTAAGCCGTACTAGTATGGCCAAAACCCTGAAAGGTTTAAGACTACAAACATTTTAAGGTAAGTAATGAGTGAACTGTATATGTATTTCATCGCTCTGGGATGCTTAAATGTCAAAGAATATTGTGGGGGTGGAATGGGCTGGTATGGTAGCCTGGCTGGCTACCATACACACCACACTTGATTTCTTACAATAAATGCTACTCACCTCTGACCCTACATTAAGACTACAAATTTTTTTTTTTTTTTTTTATTATCACACCGGCCGATTCCCACCAAGGCAGGGTGGCCCGAAAAAGAAAAACTTTCACCATCATTCACTCCATCACTGTCTTGCCAGAAGGGTGCTTTACACTACAGTTTTTAAACTGCAACATTAACACCCCTCCTTCAGAGTGCAGGCACTGTACTTCCCATCTCCAGAACTCAAGTCCGGCCTGCCGGTTTCCCTGAATCCCTTCATAAATGTTACTTTGCTCACACTCCAACAGCACGTCAAGTATTAAAAACCATTTGTCTCCATTCACTCCTATCAAACACGCTCACGCATGCCTGCTGGAAGTCCAAGCCCCTCGCACACAAAACCTCCTTTACCCCCTCCCTCCAACCCTTCCTAGGCCGACCCCTACCCCGCCTTCCTTCCACTACAGACTGATACACTCTTGAAGTCATTCTGTTTCGCTCCATTCTCTCTACATGTCCGAACCACCTCAACAACCCTTCCTCAGCCCTCTGGACAACAGTTTTGGTAATCCCGCACCTCCTCCTAACTTCCAAACTACGAATTCTCTGCATTATATTCACACCACACATTGCCCTCAGACATGACATCTCCACTGCCTCCAGCCTTCTCCTCGCTGCAACATTCATCACCCACGCTTCACACCCATATAAGAGCGTTGGTAAAACTATACTCTCATACATTCCCCTCTTTGCCTCCAAGGACAAAGTTCTTTGTCTCCACAGACTCCTAAGTGCACCACTCACTCTTTTTCCCTCATCAATTCTATGATTCACCTCATCTTTCATAGACCCATCCGCTGACACGTCCACTCCCAAATATCTGAATACGTTCACCTCCTCCATACTCTCTCCCTCCAATCTGATATTCAATCTTTCATCACCTAATCTTTTTGTTATCCTCATAACCTTACTCTTTCCTGTATTCACCTTTAATTTTCTTCTTTTGCACACCCTACCAAATTCATCCACCAATCTCTGCAACTTCTCTTCAGAATCTCCCAAGAGCACAGTGTCATCAGCAAAGAGCAGCTGTGACAACTCCCACTTTGTGTGTGATTCTTTATCTTTTAACTCCACGCCTCTTGCCAAGACCCTCGCATTTACTTCTCTTACAACCCCATCTATAAATATATTAAACAACCACGGTGACATCACACATCCTTGTCTAAGGCCTACTTTTACTGGGAAAAAATTTCCCTCTTTCCTACATACTCTAACTTGAGCCTCACTATCCTCGTAAAAACTCTTCACTGCTTTCAGTAACCTACCTCCTACACCATACACTTGCAACATCTGCCACATTGCCCCCCTATCCACCCTGTCATACGCCTTTTCCAAATCCATAAATGCCACAAAGACCTCTTTAGCCTTATCTAAATACTGTTCACTTATATGTTTCACTGTATGCATAAATGTCGTAGAATACGTATTATGTGTGGGTCGGGTGGCCTGGTATGGTAGCCTGGATGACTACCATACATACTACTCATCTCACCCTAGATTAAGACTACAAATATTTTAAGGTAAGTAATGAATGTACTATACATGTATGTGTATTTTACTTTTTTATTGTTTTTTTTAATGCCTAGTTCTATTGCTAACTTAATATATGTTCGTGTAAACTTGTTATCTAGTATTTATATACATTTATAAGTGAAAAAAAAGGGTGTTCCACTTTACAGCACTTTCCGCTTTATGGCGGTAGACTGGAACCTAAACTGCCGTATAAGTGGGGCCCTACTGTACATTACTAAATTTAAAAAGAGAAACTTTCATTTTTCTTTTTGGGCCACCCTGCCTCAGTGGGATATGGCCAGTGTGTTGAAAGAAGAACACCAGGAATTATGCATGAGGTGTCCTATGCCTAAATGACATTTTTTTGCATCTTAATATTGCCTAATCTCTATAGAAGAAAGTGAGTTTGGATTGAAGATAGTAAGTCATCATGACAGAATGAAATAGTTAAGAATTTGGTTGAAATGAGCAATGAAACTGGCTTAAAATAGGACTCAAACTCAGAACTTTGAAACAGACGCCATTTTCTGGAACGTAATTACCATCTTTATAGGTAGTAGGTTGGTAGGCAGCAACCACCCAGGGAGGTACTACCGTCCTGCCAAGTGAGTGTAAAACGAAAGCCTGTAATTGTTTTATATGATGGCAGGATTGCTGGTGTCTTTTTTCCGTCTCTTAAACATGCAAGATTTCAGATACATCTTGCTACTTCTACTTACACTTAGGTCACACTACACATACATGTACAAGCATATATATACACACCCCTCTGGGTTTTCTTCTATTTTCTTTCTAGTTCTTCTTCTTGTTTATTTCTTCTTATCTCCATGGGGAAGTGGAACAGAATTCTTCCTCCATAAGCCATGCGTGTTGTAAGAGGCAACTAAAATGCCGGGAGCAAGGAGCTAGTAACCCCTTCTCCTGTATAGATTCCTAAATTTAAAAAGAGAAACTTTTGTTTTTCTTTTTGGGCCACCCTGCCTCGGTGGGATACGGCCGGTTTGTTGAAAAAAAAAAAAATTACCATCTTAATAGATGATCTACTGTATGTGCAAACTCTAAATAACAAACAAAATAAATATGGTAATGATAATACTTCTCCATAGGGAAGTGGAATAGAATTCTTCCTCCATAAGCCATGTCATGTCGTAAGAGGCAACTAAAATGCCAGGAGCAAGGGGCTAGTAACCCGTTTTCCTGTGTACATTATAGCCTCTCCTCACTTAACGATGGAGTTCTGCTCCTAAGACCACATTGGTAAACGAATTCATCGCTAAGTGAGGAGCACACTATAATGGTAGTCAGCTTGTGTCCACCATCTTTGATATTGTGTTGATGTCACCTTTGCACCATTTATAACATTTCTGCTATATTTTTAAATGTTTATACAGTAGTGTACTGTATATTGTAATAAACAGAATAGTGGAAATCAGCTCTAATATACATTACTTAGGTATGCACACTGGTCAGAGAGCCCAATGTAAGTCCAAGTCATCGGTAAACGAGTACGTCGCTAAGTGAAGAGAGGTTGTATTGTAATAAACAGAATAAAGAAAATCAGCTCTAATATACATTATTTAGGTATGGATACCGGTCAGAGAACCCGTCGTAAGTCCGAGTCATCGGTAAACGAGTACATCTCTATATGAAGAGAGGCCGTATTAAATTTAAGAACAAACTTTTGTTTTTCTTTTTAGATCACCCTGCCTCTGTGGGATATGGTCAGTTTGATGAAAAAAATGATAATAGTTAACATATTCCTGTTTACTGTTAATGGAATCATTTTAAACATTTGCCTATGGGGCCTTATAGTGATACACACATTAGGTAGTCTAAAGATAAATGTCCAATATCAAATAAATAAAAAACTAAGCAGTAAGATATCCTCCATCAAGGACACCTAGTAGACACTAGAATTTTAAGGCTCTTAAAACTATAAAATGCATGAAATAGATGTTTAATAATATGAACAAAGAACATTGTCACAAACCTGTCTAACACTTGGTTGTGTTTGTCGAACATACTTGTCGAGAAGTTCCCCCAAAATCCACGTCAGAGTATCTTTCTCAGCTTCTGTGTTTTGTAGTGCTTCCCCAATTGAGGATGCACCCTCACTTATATCCATGGCTTCATCAGTGTGAGGGAACATTTCTGTAATGCCACAATTTGTTTTACTCCTGCAAAATCTTTAAAAATTTATTTATTGTTCGTGCGACTTTCCAGAGCAGAAGTAAGATGCCAATCAAATTCTTATTTTTTAAATTCTTTACTTAATTCTAACACATTCCAGAAGAGACCACTCAAAACTAAACATGTTTCAGTTGCTGCCACAACTGCAGGAGGTATTCCTAGTTTCCAATAACCTGTCAGTAATTAATACAGAATGGTATTTAAATTTTTTTCTTCCCATTCCCTATTTTTCTTCTTCCAGTCTCCTGCAGTAAGGATTTGAGTGTGCATTAACATGAGGTAGTCTACACTAAATGCAGGTAAAAATTTTCAAGTTTTACCTGTCACTGAGCATGTTCACTAGAATGTAAATTTTTTAACAAAATTCCACTTTTCTAACTTTTATAACAAGACAGTGGTACACAACAAGGTGGTACCTCCCTGGATGGTCAGTCTAATAAGTTACTACCCAGACTCGAAAGGTGAAAACAAACATTAACTTTGTGTACCATGTAATAAACTGTACTGCATGTAACTCTTCTGAGAGGCACTACTGACACAATATTGAGTCATACAGGGTTTTTACTTGTTTATTTATTTGTATTGAAAGATACTCAGTATAAACGACATTTAGGTGCTAAATCAACTAACCACTTTACTGGATTTCTTTACATAAGTAAGCAAGGATATAAAGGCCTTATATAAAAGCTAAACAACTATGGAAGGCTACACTCATGTTACTTACTTTCTTCTAACTTCACATAGTCCTTCTCCATGGCTTCATCTGCATCCTTTTCTTTTTCATCTCTGCAACCCTGTAAATGTTTAATTAAACAAATACATGTACATAATCAAATATATTAAAAGAAAAACATTAAGAATATGTATGTAAAAGGAGGAAATTAAAAGTGAATGCAGGAAAGAGCAAGGTGATGAAGATAACAAAAATTTTAGGTAATGAAAGACTGGATATCAGATTGGAGGGAGTGAGTATGGAGGAAGTGAATGCATTCAGATATCTGAGAGTAGACTTGTCAGCCAATGGGTCTATGAAAGATGAGGTGAATCATAGAAATGATGAGGGAGGAAAAAGGTGAGTGGAGCACTGAGGAGTCTGTGTAGATAAAGAACATTACCCATGGAAGCGAAGAGGGAAATGTAGGAGAGTATGGTGGTACCAACGCTCTTATATGGGTGTGAAGCATGGGTGTCAAAAGTTGCTGAAGACAGTGGAGATATTGTGTCTGAGGGCAATGTGCAGTGTGAATATAATGCAGAGAATCTGTAGCTTAGAGACTAGAAGGTGTGGGGTTTCCAAACATATTATCCAGAGGGCTGAGGAAGGGTTGCTGAGGTAGTTTAGACATTTATAGAGGACAGAACAAAATAGAATGACTTGGAGAGCATATAAATCTGTAATAGAAGGAAGGTGGGGTAGGGGTCATCCTAGGAAAGATTGGAGGGAGGGAGTAAAGGAGGTTTTGTATACAAGAGGCTTGGACCTCCAGCAAGTATGCACAAGTGTGCTAGATAGGAGCGAGTGGAGACAAGTGGTTTTTTGACTTGATGTGCTGTTGGAGTTTGAGCAAAGTAACATTGTGAAGGGATTCAGGTAAACCGGTTAGCCGGACTTGAGTCCTGGAGGTGGGAAGTACAGTGCCTGCACTATGAAGGAGGGGTGTTGATGTACTGTAGGTGTGCCTCTAGCAAAACAATGATGGAGTGAATGATGATGAAAGTGTTTCTTCTTTTTTGGTCAACCTGCCTTGGTAGGAAATGGCCTGTGTGTTAATAATAATAAAAAAAAATAATCAGATCTCAAATCTAAATTTTGTGGTGGGAAATGGCCTGTGTTAATAATATCCTATCACACTCAAACATGCCTGCTATATATCCAGGCCACTCCTCTAATAATACCTGAAGCAATTAGTCCAGCAAATAATAAATATTTTATATGAATCCACTTACATTTTTTCATCTGTATGTCTGATGCTTCTTGGAATTCCCCATTACAAATTTCTTCATGTATTCATCCATTAAGCTGCAAAATTTTAACTAGTGACCTGAGTTGAGTTGAGTTCCTCATGTAACAACTGACCAACACTAATACAAGGAACTTACCTCTTCCATGTTTTCTTCTAGCTCTTCAACTGTCTTTTCTTTCATGGGATCCTCGTCAGTCCATAAGTTTCTTCCTGATGGTGACTCGGTACCGAGAGCACAGTCTGCCAGCGACTCGCCAACAGCAAAATGAACCTCAATTTCAGTTGTCTGCAAATAATTTATGTTTAATATAAAAACTACACCAGTAAAATTTGCAACAAAATGGAAGAATAAATCTCTCCTAAATATGGAGTGAACAGAGGTAAAAACAGTGCTAAGAAATAATTATGTAAATGGAAGTTTGAAAGCAAAGACATTTAAAGCAAACTAATGTTAGTAGATCTAAATACAAAATGTACTAATAAGAAGAGAAAACTATGGGGAAAGGGAAAAGAAATATATAAAAGAATATGAGTGAAGGGAAAGGGTAAAATACAATGTAACACAGCTTACCTCCTTAGCCAGAGCCAACAGGGATTCTAAAATTTTCTTTTTATGTGGAAATTCTTGTTGACCTACACAAAGGTATCCAGATGTGGCTATAGCTTGTTCCCGTACCTTAAAGATATGTAATATGTTTGAATTAAAGAAATTCTTCCAATTCTTTGTGAATGTGAAATCACAACCTGTCAAGAAAATTATATATATATATTGCATTAATATACACAAATGATCTATACTTATAAACAGGGTATGTCTATGGTAACCTCTTAAAAAGTCACATTAATGAAAGCATGCTAGTATGGTCTTGGCATACAAGAACATAAGAATGGAGGAACAAGGCAGTATGCCTACTGGCCCATACTAGGCAGGTCCTCCACAAAGCTAACCACCTCCACTCAAATGTTTTTCCAATCTAATATCAAAGAGACTCAACACTTAAGCTTCAAGAACCCTACTAACCCATTATCTGCAGGTCCCAATCATATCCAACCCTTCTCACTTATGTACATCTAACTGATTTTCAAAACTACTTAATGTTTTAGCTTCAATAACCCAGCATGACAGATTGTTGCACTTACTGACCACACTATTACTGAACCAGTACTCTACTACATATTTTCTAAATCTAAACTTATCCAATATGAATCTATTACTTCCATTAACATTACTTATGTATTGCAAAAAGTACACACTTCTACAGAATAAGTGACGGGAGCTATAAGTCTGGGGTGTGGGATGGGCTGTAGCTCTTCCAGTTACGTCCGATGTTGAGCCATTGAAACTAAAACAAGTCTTATAAGCCGAGTTTTACAAGCCGCAAAATATGGTATGTGTAATCCTTTTTACATGTACCCTAAGATAAAATAAAGTGAATGAAAATTTAAGAATTCACAGTTTGTAAACTTGAACATTTTTATAAGCAAGGCATCACATGTACAGGCCTCCCTCAACATTCTCGTTTTCAACTTCGCGGGCTTCACACATTCACGAATTCTCAGCCGCCAAATCATATTTAAGTTTCCTGCCACCAGTGCGTCCCTACTACTCTCCCTCCGACCCCCGCAACTGGCAGCCAACTCGCCCGCCACTCACTCAGTGTGGTGAGTGCTTTGTTTATTCATTATTTGCTATTAAACTACAGTATAAATAATGTCAACCCATTCATGACTGCATAATGGAATGGCTATTCGGACAGGTACTGGACGGTGACATCATTTGTTTACTCTTGAACACGGCAAAGAATCGAACATTTCTGCTACTGCTAATAATAATAATGATAATAATAATGATAATAATAATAATAATAATAATAATAATAATAATAACAACAACAATAATAATAATAATAATAATAATAGTAGGAAGTCTGAATGTGCATGGATGTTGTGCAAATGATAAGGAAGAGATGATTGTGGATGTTATGAATGAGAAGAAGCTGGATGTCCTGGCTTTAAGTGAAACAAAGCTGAAGGGGGTGGGAGAGTTTCAATGGAGAGGAATAAATGGGGTTAGGTCAGGGATTTCAAATAGAGTTAGAGCTAAAGAAGGAGTAGCAATAATGTTGAAGGATAAGTTATGGCAGGAAAAGAGGGACTATAAATGTGTTAATTCAAGGGTTATGTGGAGTAAAATAAAGATTGGATGTGAAAAGTGGGTTATAGTAAGCGTGTATGCACCTGGAGAAGAGAGAAGTGTAGAGGAGAGAGAGAGATTCTGGGAAATGTTGAGTGAATGCATAGGGAGTTTTGAATCAAGTGTGAGAGTAATGGTGGTTGGGGATTTCAATGTTAAAGCGGGTAAAAATGTTATGGAGGGAGTAGTAGATAAATTTGGGGTGCCAGGGGTAAATGTAAATGGGGAGCCTTTAATTGAGCTATGTGTAGAAAGAGATTTGGTAATAAGTAATACATATTTTATAAAAAAGAGGATAAATAAATATACAAGGTATGATGTAGCACGTAATGAAAGTAGTTTGTTAGATTATGTATTGGTGGATAAAAGGTTGATAGGTAGGCTCCAGGATGTACATGTTTATAGAGGGGCAACTGATATATTATTTAGTTGTAGCTACAGTTAGAGTAAGAGGTAGATGGGAAAAGAGGAAGGTGGCAACAACAAGTAAGAGGGAGGTGAAAGTGTATAAACTAAGGGAGGAGGAAGTCAGGGTGAGATATAAGCGACTACTGGCAGAAAGGTGGGCTAGTGCAAAGATGAGTAGTGGGGGGGGGTTGAAGAGGGTTGGAATAGTTTTAGAAATGCAGTATTAGAATGTGGGGCAGAAGTTTGTGGTTATAGGAGGGTGGGGGCAGGAGGAAAGAGGAGTGATTGGTGGAATGACGAAGTAAAGGGTGTGATAAAAGAGAAAACGGTAGCTTATGAGAGGTTTTTACAAAGCAGAAGTGTTATAAGAAGAGCAGAGTATATGGAGAGTAAAAGAACGGTGAAGAGAGTGGTGAGAGAGTGCAAAAGGAGAGCGGATGATAGAGTGGGAGAGGCACTGTCAAGAAATTTTAATGAAAATAAGAAAAAATTTTGGAGTGAGTTAAACAAGTTAAGAAAGCGTAGGGAAAGTATGGATTTGTCAGTTAAAAACAGAGTAGGGGAGTTAGGAGATGGGGAGATGGAGGTATTAGGTAGATGGCGAGAATATTTTGAGGAACTTTTAAATGTTAAGGAAGAAATTTCATGCACTGGTCAGGGAGGTATACCATCTTTTAGGAGCGAAGAAGAGCAGAATGTAAGTGTGGGGGAGGTACGTGAGGCATTACGTAGAATGAAAGGGGGTAAAGCAGCTAGAACTGATGGGATCATGACATAAATGTTAAAAGCAGGAGGGGATATAGTGTTGGAGTGGTTGGTACTTTTGTTTAATAAATGTATGAAAGAGGGGAAGGTACCTAGGGATTGGCAGAGAGCATGTATAGTCCCTTTATATAAAGGAAAAGGAGACAAAAGAGATTGTAAAAATTATAGAGGAATAAGTTTACTGAGTATACCAGGAAAAGTGAACGGTAGGGTTATAATTGAAAGAATTAGACAGAATGTAGGATTGCGAATGAGCAAGAAGGTTTCAGAGTGGGTAGGGGATGTGTAGATCAAGTGTTTACATTGAAGCATATATGTGAACAGTATTTAGATAAAGGTAGGGAAGTTTTTATTGCATTTATGGATTTAGAAAAGGCATATGATAGAGTGGATAGAGTAGCAATGTGGCAGATGTTGCAAGTATATGGAACAGGTGGTAAGTTACTAAATGCTGTAAAGAGTTTTTATGAGGATAGTGAGGCTCAGGTTAGGGTGTGTAGAAGAGAGGGAGACTACTTCCCGGTAAAAGTAGGTCTTAGACAGGGATGTGTAATGTCACCATGGTTGTTTAATATATTTATAGATGGGGTTGTAAAAGAAGTAAATGCTAGGGTGTTCGGGAGAGGGGTGGGATTAAATTATGGGGAATCAAATTCAAAATGGGAATTGACACAGTTACTTTTTGCTGATGATACTGTGCTTATGGGAGATTCTAAAGAAAAACTGCAAAGGTTAGTGGATGAGTTTGGGAATGTGTGTAAAGGTAGAAAGTTGAAAGTGAACATAAAAAAGAGTAAGGCGATGAGGGTATCAAATGATTTAGATAAAGAAAAATTGGATATCAAATTGGGGAGGAGGAGTATGGAAGAAGTGAATGTTTTCAGATACTTGGGAGTTGACGTGTCGGTGGATGGATTTATGAAGGATGAGGTTAATCATAGAATTGATGAGGGAAAAAAGGTGAGTGGTGCGTTGAGGTATATGTGGAGTCAAAAAACATTATCTATGGAGGTAAAAAAGGGAATGTATGAAAGTATAGTAGTACAAACACTCTTATATGGATGTGAAGCTTGGGTGGTAAATGCAGCAGCGAGGAGACGGTTGGAGGCAGTGGAGATGTCCTGTCTAAGGGTGTGGTGTAAATATTATGCAGAAAATTCGAAGTGTGGAAATAAGGAAAAGGAGTGGAGTTAATATAAGTATTATTCAGAGGGCTGAAGAGGGGCTGTTGAGGTGGTTTGGTCATTTAGAGAGAATGGATCAAAGTAGAATGACATGGAAAGCATATAAATCTATAGGGGAAGGAAGGCGAGGTAGAGGTCATCCTCGAAAGAGTTGGAGAGGGGGGTAAAGGAGGTTTCGTGGGCGAGGGGCTTGGACTTCCAGCAAGCGTGTTTGAGTGTGTTAGATAGGCGTGAATGGAGACGAATGGTACTTGGGATCTGACGATCTCTTGGAGTGTGAGCAGGGTAATATTTAGTGAAGGGATTCAGGGAAACCAGTTATTTTCATATAGTCGGACTTGAGTCCTGGAAATGGGAAGTACAATGCCTGCACTTTAACCCTTTGAGGGTCCGTCCCGTAGATCTACGGCTTTACGTTCAGGGTCCAAACCGTAGATCTACGTCATGAGCTCAGCTCACTCTGATAAACTGTGAGTGGTACATTTGGGCCTAGATATGAGAGAATACATCTATGTGGTATGTATGCACCACATAAAACAGATCCTGCAGCACGCTGTGTATGAGAGAAAAAAACTGAAATCATGATTTTTCGATTAAAATAGCGACTTTGCAGTGTTTTTTCGTATGTTTTTTATAGTTCTATTTGCGATTTCTTGGTCTCCTTTGATAGAATGGAAGACATATTATAGAAATAGAGATGATTTTGATTGGTTTTAGCACTGGAAATGGCTTGAAACTGAGCTCAAATTAGCAGAAATGTTAAATTTTTGCCGATATTCAAGAGTAAACAAACGACCTCACACGTCTAATACACGCCAGCTGGTGGGTCTAATATGCATTCACAAATATGGTGATGATATTTATACAATTATTACAGTATTGCATAACAGTAAGTCTTCTATTTTTTGGTGTGAATAAAAATTCATTATGTGAAAAAAAATCAAAATGGAATTTATTTGTAAAGCCTCAAAACGTAACTAATGAACAGAAGAAATGTTAGTTTAGTTCCAGGAATACCTACATTGTTTATTCTGGACCCTATTTTGAAATTGGAATATTTTGACCTTTGTGTTAAATTGGCCAAATTAACAATTTCCGATCACTTTAATTTGTAGTTGAAACAGTTGACTTGGCGATTTCTTGTGCTCTATCGATAGAAGAGAAGTAATACTAGTGAAATAGCTAAGAATTTGGTTGACTGGAATAATGTAATTGGCCTAAAATGGGAGTCAAAGTCGGCAAAATCACCGATTCGTAAATATCGCTGACACATCAAAATTCGCGAGAGCATAATTTCGTCAATTTTCCATCAAATTTCGTACTTTTTGTTTTATTACCTTCACAAAAAGATTCTCTACTATTTCATAAGAAAAAATAACAATTTTTTTTTTTGAAAATTCTTGGACACTGGGGCACACCACTTCAGATTTGGGCCTTGGACCCTGAAGGGGTTAAAGGACTGGTTTGGGATATTGGCAGTTTGGAGGGATATGTTGTGTATCTTTATATGTATATGCTTCTAAACTGTTGTATTCTGAGCACCTCTGCAAAAACAGTGATAATGTGTGAGTGAGGTGAAAGTGTTGAATGATGATGAAAGTACTTTCTTTTTGAGGATTTTCTTTCTTTTTTGGGTCACCCTGCCTCGGTGGGAGACGGCCGACTTGTTGAAAAAAAAAAAAAATAATAGTAATAAAGCAGCTGGAACTGACAGGATCATGACAGAAATGTTAAAAGCAGGGGGGATATAGTGTTGGAGTGGTTGGTATTTTTGTTTAATAAATGCCTCGGTGGGAGACGGCCGACTTGTTGAAAAAAAAAATGTATGAAAGAGGGGAAGATACCTAGGGATTGGCAGAGCGCGTGTATAGTCCCTTTATATAAAGGGAAGGGGGACAAAAGAGATTGTAAAAAAAAATTTTTTTTTAACAAGTTGGCCGAATCCCACCAAGGCAGGGTGACCCAAAAAGAAAGAAAATCCCCAAAAAGAAAAATTATAGAAAATTATAGAGGAGGAATTAATAGAGGAATAAGTTTACTGAGTTATAGGTAGTAGGTTGGTAGACAGCAACCGCCCAGGGAGGTACTACCGTCCTGCCAAGTGAGTGTAAAACGAAAGCCTGTAATTGTTTTACATGATGGTATGATTGCTGGTGTCCTTTTTTGTCTCATGAATATGCAAGATTTCAGGTACATCTTGCTACTTCTACTTACACTTAGGTCACACTACACATACATGTACAAGCACATATATACACACCCCTCTGGGTTATCTTCTATTTTCTTTCTATTTCTTGTTCTTGTTTATTTCCTCTTATCTCCATGGGGAAGTGGAACAGAATTCTTCCTCCGTAAGCCATGCGTGTTGTAAGAGGCAACAAAAATGCCAGGAGCACAGGGCTAGTAACCCCTTCTCCTGTATATATTACTAAATGTAAAAGGAGAAACTTTCGTTTTTCCTTTTGGGCCACCCCGCCTCGGTGGGATACGGCCGATGTGTTGAGAGAGAGAGAGAAGTTTACTGAGTATACCAGGAAAAGTGTACGGTAGGGTTCTTATTGAAAGAATTAGAGGCAAGACAGAATGTAGAATTGCGGATGAGCAAGGAGGTTTCAGAGTGGGTAGGGGATGTGTAGATCAAGTGTTTACATTGAAGCATATATGTGAGCAGTATTTAGATAAAGGTAGGGAAGTTTTTACTGCATTTATGGATTTAGAAAAGGTATATGATAGAGTGGATAGGGAAGCAATGTGGCAGATGTTGCAAGTACAGTGGAACCTCAAATATCGAACTTTCTTCGGTCCAGAAGGCTGTTCGAGTGCCTTTACCAAATGAATTTATTCTCATCAGGAATAATGTAAATTAGATTAGTCCATTTCAAACCCTCAAAAATACACTTATAAAAGCACTTACAAAAATACACTTACATAATTGGTCGTGTTGGGAGCAGTTCGATTTTTGAGGCTCCACTGTACAGTGGACCCCGGTTAACGATATTTTTTCATTCCAGAAGTATGTTCAGGTGCCAGTACTGACCGAAATTGTTCCCATAAGGAATATTGTGAAGTAGATTAGTCCATTTCAGACCCCCAAACATACATGTACAAACGCACTTACATAAATACACTTACATAACTGGTCGCATTGGGAGGTGATCGTTAAGCGGGGTCCACTGTATATGGAATAGGTGGTAAGTTACTAAATGCTGTAAAGAGTTTTTATGAGGATAGTGAGGATCAGGTTAGGGTGTGTAGAAGAGAGGGAGACTACTTCGTAGTAAAAGTAGGTCTTAGACAGGGATTTGCAATGTCACCATGGTTGTTTAATATACAGTGGACCCCCGCATAACGATGGCATCGCATAGCGATTTTTCCGCATAACGATTACTTTTATCGCAAAATTTTTGCCGCGCATACCGATTAAAAACCCGCATACCGATTTTCGTCCGAGACGCGTCCAATGTGCCCTCAGCCAGCCTCACATGTGCCGCTCCGTCCCATTGTTTACCAGCCAGCCTCCGCGGTAACATCCAAGCATACACTCGGAATATTTCGTATTATTACAGTATTTTCGGTGCTGTTTCTGGAAAATAAGTGACCATGGGCCCCAAGAAAGCTTCTAGTGCCAACCCTGTGGTAAAAAGGGTGAGAATTAGTATGGAAATTAAGAAAGATTTTGAAGGGTTTGGGGCTAACCCTGAGAAGCCTATGCCAGTTGTGGAATCCATTGTGCCTACTTCAAAGATTAAGGAAATGTGTGCAGAGTGGGTTGAACTGCAAACCTTTATAGATGAAAATCACCCTGACACAGCTGTTGCAAGCCGTGCTTGTGACTATTTCAATGACAATGTTATGGCCCATTTTAGGAAAGTCTTGAAGGAACGGGAGGTACAGAGCTCTATGGACAGATTTGTTGTGCGACAGAGGTCCAGTGACTCTCAAGCTGGTCCTAGTGGCATTAAAAGAAGAAGGGAAGTAACCCCAGAAAAGGACTTGCTACCTCAAGTCCTAATGGAAGGGGATTCCCCTTCTAAACAGTAAGAAGATAATGCTCTCCCCTCCTCCCATCCCATCAATCATCACCAGATCTTCAATAAAAGTAAGTGTCATGTAATTGTGCATGCCTTTTTCAGTTTGTGTGTATTAAAATTAACATTTCATGTGGTAAAAAAAAAATTTTTTCATACTTTTGGGCGTCTTGCACGGATTAATTTTATTTCCATTATTTCTTATGGGGAAAATTCATTCGCATAACGATTATTTCGCATAACGATGAGCCCTCTTGCACGGATTAAAATCGTTAACCGGGGGTCCACTGTACAGTGGACCCCCGCATAACGATTACCTCCGAATGCGACCAATTATGTAAGTGTATTTATGTAAGTGCGTTTGTACATGTATGTTTGGGGGTCTGAAATGGACTAATCTACTTCACAATATTCCTTATGGGAACAAATTCGGTCAGTACTGGCACCTGAACATACTTCTGGAGTGAAAAAATATCGTTAACCGGGGGTCCACTGTACTTATAGATGGGGTTGTAAAAGAAGTAAATGCTAGGGTGTTCGGGAGAGGGGTGGGATTAAATTATGGGGAATTAAATACAAAATGGGAAGTGACACAGTTACTTTTTGCTGATGATACTGTGCTTATGGGAGATTCTAAAGAAAAATTGCAAAGGTTAATAGACGAATTTGGGAGTGTGTGTAAAGGTAGAAAGTTGAAAGTGAACATAGAAAAGAGTAAGGTGATGAGAGTATCAAATGATTTAGATAAAGAAAAATTGGATATCAAATTGGGGAGGAGGAGTATGGAAGAAGTGAATGTTTTCAGATATTTGGGAGCTGACATGTCAGCGGATGGATTTATGAAGGATGAGGTTAATCATAGAATTGGTGAAGGAAAAAAGGTGAGTGGTGCATTGAGGTATCTGTGGAGGCAAAAAATGTTATCTATGGAGGCAAAGAAGGGAATGTATGAAAGTATAGTAGTACCAACACTCTTATATGGGTGTGAAGCTTGGGTTGTAAATGCTGCAGCGAGGAGGCAGTTGGAGGCAGTGGAGATGTCCTGTCTAAGGGCAATGTGTGGTGTAAATATTATGCAGAAAATTCGGAGTGTGGAAATTAGGTAGTAGGTTGGTAGACAGCAACCGCCCAGGGAGGTACTACCGTCCTGCCAAGTGAGTGTAAAACGAAAGCCTGTAATTGTTTTACATGATGGTAGGATTGCTGGTGTCTTTTGTCTGTCTCATAAATATGCAAGAGTACAGGCAAGTCTTGCTACTTCTACTTACACTTAGGTCACACTAAACATACATGTACAAGCATATATATACACACCCCTCTGGGTTTTCTTCTATTTTCTTTCTAATTCTTGTTCTTGTTTATTTCCTCTTATCTCCATGGGGAAGTGGAACAGAATTCTTCCTCTGTAAGCCATGCGTGTTGTAAGAGGCGACTAAAATGCCGGGAGCAAGGGGCTAGTAACCTCTTCTCCTGTATATATTACTAAATTTAAAAGGAGAAACTTCAGTTTTTTCTTTTGGGCCACCCCACCTCAGTGGGATACGGCTGGTACGTTGAAAGAAGAAAAAGAAATTAGGAGAAGCTGAGGATTTATAAAAGTATTATTCAGAGGGCTGAAGAGTTTGTTGAGGTGGTTTGGTCATTTAGAGAGAATGGATCAAAGTAGAATGACATGGAGAGCGCATAAATTGGTAGGGGAAGGTAGGCGGGGTAGGGGACATCCTTGAAAAGGTTGGAGAGAGGGGGTAAAGGAGGTTTTGTGGGCGAGGGGTTTGGACTTCCAGCAAGCGTGTGTGAGCATGTTAGATAGAAGTGAATGGAGACAAATAGTATTTGGGACCTGACGAGCTGTTGGAATGTGAGCAGGGTAATATTTAGTGAAGGGATTCAGGGAAACCGGTTATTTTATATAACCAGCTTGAGTCCTGGAAATGGGAAGTACAATGCCTGCACTCTAAAGAAGGGGTTTGGGATATTGGCAGTTTGGAGGGATATATTGTGTATTTTTATACATATATATGAGGTATATGTGGAGTCAAAAAACGTTATCTATGGAGGCAAAGAAGGGAACGTATGAAAGTATAGTGGTACCAACACTCTTATATGGATGTGAAGCTTGGGTGGTAAATGCAGCAGCGAGGAGACGGTTGGAGGCAGTGGAGATGTCCTGTCTAAGGGCAATGTGTGGTGTAAATATTATGCAGAAAATTCGGAGTGTGGAAATTAGGAGAAGGTGTGGAGTTAATAAAAGCATTAGTCAGAGGGCAGAAGAGGGGTTGTTGAGGCAGTTTGGTCATTTAGAGAGAATGGATCAAAGTAGAATGACATGGAAAGTATATAAATCTATAGGGGAAGGAAGGAGGGGTAGGGGTCGTCCTCGAAAGGGTTGGAGAGAGGGGGTAAAGGAGGTTTTGTGGGCAAGGGGCTTGGACTTCCAGCAAGCGTGCGTGTGTGTTAGATAGGAGTGAATGGAGACGAATGATACTTGGGACCTGACGATCTGTTGGAGTGTGAGCAGGGTAATATTTAGTGAAGGGATTCAGGGAAACCGGTTATTTTCATATAGTCGGACTTGAGTCCTGGAAATGGGAAGTACAATGCCTGCACTTTAACCCTTTGACTGTTTTCGACGTATAAATACGTCTTACGAGCCAATGTTTCTGACGTATATATACTCAATAATTCTAGCGGCTTCAAATCAAGCGGGAGAAAGCTGGTAGGCCCACATTTGAGAGAATGGGTCTGTGTGGTCAGTGTGCACCACATAAAAAAAATCCTGCAGCACACATTGCGTAATGAGAAAAAAAAACTGATCGTTTTTTTGGAATAAAACGCTGACTTTGAGGTGTATTTTCGTATAGTATTTATCGTTGTATTCGCATTTTCATGGTCTTAGGTGATAAAATGGAAAACATATTACAGAAATAGAGATGATTTTCATTACTTTGACGATGAAAACGACTTTGAAACTGAGCTCAAAGTAGCGGAAATGTTTGATTTTTACCAATGTTCAGGAGTAAATAAATCACACCACACGTCCAATACACGTCAACTGAGGAGTCTAATATTCTTTTACTAGCACACTGATATTATTTATACCATTTTTACAATAATGCAGTAGTCTGCATAACAGTAAATTTTGTATTTTTTTGTATGAATAAAAAATCAAAATAGAAAGCAATAATAATATAAGAAGGGCCTAGAGATGTGACTAATGAACAGAGCATATGTTATTTTAGTGCCACGAATGTCTACCTTGTTTATTCTGGACCCTATTTTGAAATTGACATCTTTTTTAGTTTGTGTGAAATTGGCCAAATTGCCAATTTCTGACCACCATATTGGGTAGTCCAAATTAGTAAATGGGAGGTTTCTTGTACTCAGCTGATAGATAAAATGGAGTTCTAAAGAAATAGCTATGAGTTTGATCAACTGGAACAATGGAATTGGCTGAAAATAGGGCTCAAATTTGGCGAAATCGCCGATACGCATATGTCGCCGAGACCGCTAACTTCGCGGGAGCATAATTCCATGAGTTTTCAACCAAATTTCGAACTTTTGGTGTCATTACCATCGGGAAAAGATTCTCTATCATTTCATAAGAAAAAATAATTTTTTTTTTCAAAAATTGAGCGACATAGAATGACAGTTTCAGAGAGGGGCCTGAAACAGTCAAAGGGTTAAAGGAGGGGTTTGGGATATTGGCAGTTTGGAGGGATATGTTGTGTATCTTTATACGTATATGCTTCTAAACTGTTGTATTCTGAGCACCTCTGCAAAAACAGTGATAATGTGTGAGTGTGGTGAAAGTGTTGAATGATGATGAAAGTATTTTCTTTTTGGGGATTTTCTTTCTTTTTTGGGTCACCCTGCCTCGGTGGGAGACGGCCAACTTGTTGAAGAGAGAGAGAGAGAGAGAAAAAAAAAAAAAAAAAAAAAATCTAAACTGTTGTATTCTGGGCACCTCTGCAAAAACTGTGATTATGTGTGAGTGAGGTGAAAGTGTTGAATGATGATGAAAATATTTTCTTTTTGAGTCATCCTGCCTCGGTCGGAGACGGCCGACTTATTGAAAAAAAAAAATAATACATAATACGATAGAACTGAAGAAGGAAATTGTAAAAAAATACAAGGGTTGAAGCAGTGGTGGAGGCAGTGGTTGAGGCACTGTGAGTCAGTGTGGCTTTGTTTATGTTGTAGTGAGCATTAGCCTCTGCGCTCATCCAAACATTTCACAATAATTCACTGTGTTTGGTGCTTGTAGATTGAGTGCACTTGCTACATAATTAACCATGAGCCCAAAGAAACTTGCTAGTGGTAAACAAATTGAGAAACACGATAGAACTGAAGAAAGAAATTGTACAAAAATATGAGGCAGTGTGCTGCAGTGGTTGAGGCAGTGGTAGAGGCAGTGGTAGAGGCAGTGGCTGAGGCAATGGTAGAGGCAATGGTTGAGGCAGTGGTATTTAATAACATACTTGTTATTAAACTATAACATGTATGTATATAGTACAATGTTTTATGATGTTTTCATGTATTTTATGATTGTTCATGGTTCAATAGGTTAGGGCACCAAGCATTCGTGACTTTTCAACATTTGTGAGGTTCCTGATCCCTTAACCCTCGGGAATGTTGAGGAAGACCTGTACACAAACTTGGGTTAGATTGGTGGCATTCCCACCATCTTAAAACAGGTTTGTGTTCTTATGATGTATCTCTTTACAATGATTCATGGTATGTATAGCTCAAATCCCAGGCATGGCATAGATAAGTCTTCTTAAGCCTGAAGCCCAGGTTCACCTAGTAGTAATGAGGTATCTGTTGCAAGTCACATTCTAGAGGACCCCAGTGGAAATAACATATACTGATTGATTTTCTTGGGTTATCATTGGTTATTAATCCTCTGAGGTTAATAATCCAAAGAAAGTCTTCAGCTATAATACTGTTCACAATATGCTTTAGGTGCTCATTTTTACATTATGTTGCATTGCCCGAATACCTTAGATGGAAGTTTCTTGTTGTTAAATATCTTAATAAGAGCATTGACCAAGGCAAGAGATGAGAGTTGTTTGGTGTCCACTTCAGCAACACCTGGTAAAGGCAGAGTGCTCTGTCTGGCCATCTCTCCTATTGCTATCACTAAAGCATTCTGAATAGGGCTGCTCTCGCTCAGCATCTGATGCACTATGAAAATAAAAAACAAAACACAATTATAGTACAGCAGCATTTATAAAATATAAGAACTGCATAATATTCATGTACTGCTGTATAATCAAAAATAGTATCCTTTAAACATAAAATGGAAAAAGCCATCCAAATAAAAGATGTCAAAATAATGAACTCAACTGATACTTTATTACAGAAGCTCTTATCAAATTGCAGATTGGCTGAAAAATTAATTGTAGTTTATATTCTTAGTATATAGCACAATCAGTATTGGGACTTACCTAGGTCATGAACAATAGATTCATAAGCTGGCCAGTCCTCAAGGTAGACTCCAGACTTCTTCATGTTATTAATGTTGTAAGCATAACTGTGACCCACTGCTAGCACGCAGCTCTCTTGACTGTCCACACGCTGACAGGAAAAACTAAATTTTTATTCTCAGGTAAATTTGATCAATTTAAATACTGCATCCCTTTTATCATATCTTCACTTACAAATATGAATCTATACCCTACCATTCTTTTTATCATATCTTTACCTACAAATATGAATCTATATTCGTACACACTATTTTATATCTTTACCTTCAAATCAGACATTTGATTCTGAAACATCAAAATGCTACAATACTTTTTAAAAAAAGAGAAATATTAGATAATGATAAATTTTGATACTGCATAAATTGCTAGCTAAAAATCAAAAATAAAAATAATTTATATATTACACACACCAAATTTTTCACATTGGTAATCTGGTAAGTGACCTTCTCGAACTCTTGCTGACTCTGAATTTGACCGCTAACTACACCAAAGAGATGAGCTGCCACCTCTCCGTAATGACTTCCACGAAGGATGAATTTCTGTAGGAGATAAATTCCATGCAGGCTACTTATTTTGAGATATGTTATTCATGTTATCAAGGTATGTGGTAACACCTGCAAATCAGACATTATAAACAAGAAAAGAAACTTTCAAGTGTATCACATAATGAATTAGATGCTATTGCCTAAAATTACTGCTGGCAGTCTAATTTAGCAAGAAACTATGTAAACATGGACAGTCTGTGTAAGACTACTCTAAAGTTAAATTAGGTTATGGAAAGCACTAAACTCGCAAGGGTCAGTCAGTACTGCATGGTCAACCTGACTCATACAATGAACTTAACCTGAAGTTAGTTAGCTTTATGGTTCAGTAAATATATGAAACTCTTTCTTCCCCCCCCCACTTACCATCCCCCCACTGCCTAATTTAACCCTTTGACTGTCACAACCCTAAATCCTGAAGTGTCTCCTGGTGTCAAAAATTTTTTTTGGGAAAAAAAAAAAAAAAAAAAAAAAAAAAAAAAAAAAAAAAAAAAAAAAAAAAAAAAAAAAAAATCTTTCATATGAAGTGATAGAGAATCTTTTCCTGATAGTAATGACACCAAAAGTACAAAATTTGATCGAAAACTTACGGAATTACGCTCCCATGAAGATAGCGATCTCAGCGATGTATACACATCGGCGATTTCGCCAACTTTGAGCCCTATTTTCAGCCAATTCCATTGTTCCAGTCGACCAAACTCATAGGTATCTCTTTAGAACTCCATTTTTTCTATCAACTGAGTACAAGAAACTGCCCATTTACCAATTTCAACTACCCAGTAAAGTGGTCAGAAATTGGCAATTTGGCCAATTTCTTGCAATTTAAAAAAGATGCCAATTTCAAAATAGGATCCAGAATAAACAATGCAGACATTCTTGGCACTAAAATAACATATCCTCTGTTCATCAGTCACATCTCCAGGCCCCTCTTATATTACTCTTGCTTTCTATTTTGATTCTTTATTCACACAGGAGGCCTGGTCACAGACCGGGCCGAGGGGGCGTTGACCCCCGGAACTCTCTCCAGGTAAACTCCAGGTAAACACAAAAAATAGAAGATGTACTGTTATGCAGACTACTGCACTATTGTAAAAATGATATAAATAACATCAGTGCACTAGTGAAAGAATATTAGACTCCCCAGGTGATGTGTATTGGACGTGTGGTGTGATTTGCTTACTCTTGAACATTGGTAAAAATCAAACAGTTCCACTACATATTTCTGTAATGTGTTTTACATTCTATCAAATGAGACCAAGAAAACGAGAATACAACCATAAATACTATAGGAAAATTCACCTCAAAGTCAGCGTTTTAATCCAAAAACAGAGTCGGAGTTTTTTTTCTCTCATTATGCACTGCGTACTGCAGGATTTTTTTTATACAGTGCACACTGATCACACAGACCCATTCTCTCACATGTGGGCTTACCAGCTTTCTCCTGCTTGATTTGAAGCCGCTAGAATTGAGTATATATTCGTCCAAAACACTGGCTCGCAAGACATATACGTACGGCCGAAACAGTCAAAGGGTTAACAACATGACTACCTTAATAATCAAGTTTCATGCTTAATTTTTTTTTAGACTCACCAGCATCACCTGCACTTTGATAAATATCCAGCGACAAGATGGGGCAAAGAAAACAAGGAAAAGGGGAGACTGTTTGTTTGCATCAATTCATTCTCCCTCACACCCTCCCTTGCATTACTAAAATAAATGGAGTTGCCCGATGTGTAGCGATGGGTCTCCTACTTGCCAGCTGCAGTGGAAATGTGCGCTAGCAATGGAAATGAATTCAGCTCTGATGTGTACCCTAATGGAAACAGAACACTTCTTTTGGAAACAAAAGCTTAAATTTAAATTGTAGAATACTGAAGACGTGAACTATTATCGCGTGATTATTGTGGCAGGATGCTGAACTTTAAGATTTTTGGAATGTAACCCTAATTTTCTCATATGTTATTCACTTCCTATAGCATGAATTTACAGTGCATGTTGATTTATAAGAACATAACCTGTTTGCTAAGTGAGAGTTTACTTTACATAGTACAGGTCGGCCATCACTTGCCCAGCATCACTGGGACCTGTAGGGTGCCGGATTAGCGACTGTGCCAGATTACAGAGTAGTCAGGTTAGAATACACTTAACCCAACAGTGATATTTATGCATCGGCGATTTCATTCAATTTATGCCCTATTTTTCACCCATTCCATTGTTCCAGTCTACCAAACTCATAGCTATTTTGCTAGTATTCGTTCTGTAGTGATGTTTAAATTCAGCAAGGCATATACAAGCGTTGCACTGAACCTTCGCTTCAGTGCAACAAGAACAGATCTTGCAAGATCTGTTCCTGTTTCTGTTTTGTCATACAAAACAGCTAGCTGGTTCATTATGCGTTAAAACCCATCGACTACACTATAGTCTTCAAGGACCCCAATGGAAATAAGTCACTTTGACTATTTTGGGGTATCCAAGGGTCTCTACACATATGCTGCTATGTATGATAATCTATACAACTGTATTTGTGTATACCTGAATAAACTTACTTCTATTCTGTCAACTGAGTACAAGAAACTGCCCATTCACCTATTTCATCAAAAAGTGGTCAGAAATTGGCAATCTGGCCAATTTCACACAAATTTCAAAACATGCCAATTTCAAAATTTGGTCCAGAATAAACAATGCAGACATTCCTGGCATTAAAATAACATTTTCTATGTTCATTAGTCATGTCTCCAGGCCCCTCTTATATTACTCTTGCTTTCCATTTTGAATTTTTATTCATACAAAATGTAGAAGATTTACTGTTGGGCAGACTACTGCATTATTGTAATAGTTGTATAAATAATGTCAATCCATTCGTGACTGCGTATTAGACTGGCCACTTGGACACATATTGGACAGTGACGTTATATGTTTACTCTTGAACATTTCCGCTACTTTGAGCTCCATTTCAAGGTACTTTTCACTGTGAAACCAATCAAAATCATGTCTATTTCTGTAATATATCTTCCATTCTATCAAATGAGACCAAAAAAATGAGAATACAACCATAAAAACCACACAAAAATACAGTGGACCTCCACCTTACGATATTAATCCGTTCCTCAGAGCTCATTGTAAGCCGAAATTATCGTTAGCCAAATTAATTTTCCCCATAAGAAATAATGGAAATCAAATTAATCCGTTCCTGAAACCCCAAAGTATGAAAAAAAAAATTTTACCACATGAAATATTAATTTTAATGCTCACAAACTGAAGAAGACATGCACAATTACTACTCTACTAAGAATAGAATACATGATAAAAGGTATAAGAGGTCATGCGCTTGCATATTTCAAATCTTACCTTACTAATAGGTATCAGTATGTCACCATTAAAGACACAGCATCAACAACACAGTGTTATGCGCCCCTACTTCACTCCATTATATACAAAAATAAAAGGCCTGGTTAAAATAAGTTCTGTAATAATATATCGCGAACCACTTTATTACTAGCTAGATAAAGCAGGTTCGACTATATATTATTATCGGGTACAGTATGAATCATCAAAAGTACTCTCTTTGTATTATATTGTATTATATTATATCTTTCCCCATGATTATTATAACTATAATATTATATTATATTATTATTAGGTTAGGTATTACGAATGTGTAACCACTACTGTAGTGACCAATTGGTGGTTCTAGAATTGACGCCACGCGTCGCCTTCTGGCAGAGCTGAAGTCATACTATGAAGTAGTTGAGTGAGTCAGTCAGCTCCTAGCTCTGACTCGGTACGGGTCTTCAACCCAAAGCTCCTAGCTTAAACTAAAACTTTATACCAAGTCTTGCCTTTGCCATTAGTCTGGTAATTCACGTCATTTATGAAAGATAACTATTTCGTTACCCTAGACCTTTCTAAAAGAGTAGATTATTAATTGAAATTATTGTATCAAACTCTGTTAATGAGAATTTGAACGTAAGATCGGGTTTCTTGCTGTATAGTGTTTCATTTATAATTGCTTGTGGTTATTTTAATTCACTAACCAAATACCAATGAAGCTAAATGATTGGTAATAAAATAAAACTAACAAAAAAAATGGAGTTATTTGTGCCCCTATTGTTACGGTGAAGATTAAGTCGTAACAAATGGGTTGTCTGTCCGGGAGCTACTTACCCTGAAGTACATATTTGTTTTGCATTAAAATTAAGCTCCCTTGCGAGAATTAAGAAAATGGATCCAGAAATTAAGTCATTATTAGATGAATTAACAGAGGCTACTCTTGACACTTTAAAATTACAGACGTGTTGGCAAATAGCTAGACAGTTAGATATACCTTATAATAGATACCATAGCGCAGAGACTCTTAGGTCCCTAATTAAGGATAGATTATTTCCGAAATCCCAAGCAATGCCAGAATTAGATTTGGAAGATAGTTTAATTTCTCAGTTCGAGGAAGTAGAAATCCCACGGACGGGAACTGCCTTAAATAATGAAGTTGAGCCAGGGTTTACAAGGCCTTACTACTCAGTCCAGTCTCAAAGCTCTTCCCCGTTCATTTCCCCGGAGTATGTATCGGTGGTTGGAACGAACCCTCAGTCAAATGACGGGGATAATTTTAGGACTGGTGCTCGTCCAAAAATACTTCCGGAGAAGACGCCCGAATTCCCTTCGGTGTCATTACCTCTTGGGAATTTCACGTCCGAACAACTAGAGAGAATAGAACGCATATTACTATTACAAAACTCTCAAATCGAAGCTAGAAGACGTCTAAACGAGGAAGAATTTAGGCGTGAAAGGTTTCGTTCTGAAACAAAGCAGAAGGGAGTTCCCGAAGAAAGAGACGTGAAGAGCACGGTAACCGGGTTTGACTTGCATAAAGCAGCTCTAATGGTACCTAAGTTTAACGAAACAGACTTAGATGAATTTTTTTAAATTTTTGAGAATCAGGCACGTTCAATGGGCTGGCCCAAAGACAAATGGGCCACATTGCTGCACACATCTCTATATGGAAAGGCGCAGTCTTGTGTCGCCTCCTTACCATATGAGTTTTATGTCCAGTACGACGTAGTAAAGAGAACTATTTTAGAAGCATATGACATGCTCCCTATTAGTTACCAAATAGCTTTTCGTTCCATGAAACGGCAAACAGGACAAACTTATTTAGATTTTGCCCGAGGGAAAGCAGTGGCGTTTGAACATTGGTGTCGAGCTTCTCGGGTCACGACTTTAAAAGATCTATCACAATTAATGTTACTAGAAGATTTGTATGCAAATTTTCCAGAGGGAGTTCGCCAGTATCTTGTTGGCCATCCGCAAACGACGTTGTTAGAGACTGCCGCGCTGGCAGACAACTTCGAGATTTCCCAGAGGTTGGTACAATATGAAAGCAGCCAGGTTATCAAACCAGCAACGAGACCCGAACCTGCGAAGCCTTTCGGTAAGCGACCTACCCAACCCGTTCACTCCCGTGTAACAAGTAAACCAGAAGTAAAACACCAAATTCAATCGAGCCCATCCTATAGACCAGATAGGTCATGGGAAAAAATTAAATGTTCGTACTGTTCGAAGCTGGGACATTTCAAATCACAATGCTTTAAGCGTGATAGGGACCAGGGAAGGAGTCCATCCTATAGATTGCCCACACAAATCATATCCTCTACGACTCATCCAAGGAAGTCCGAGCCAAGAGTAGACGCTCTGTCCCAAGGGAAAAGAACAGATCCTCCTAGTTGACTAAGCAGAATATGGGTATCATCGTCAAACTTGTCAAGAGCTATGAGTCCTTACTTTTCCAAAAGCAAAGTAGGAATTACCGATAGCCAGTTGTTGCAAGTAAATTCCTTTAGGGATACGGGGTCCTACTTAACATTATTAAGAGAAGGACTGTTATCATTCCCCGCCAGATCATATACGGGTTTCGACGCTCTGTTGGAAGCTTATGGTGGCTCCACTACGCGAGTACCCCTGTACAAGTTATATGTTGAAACTCCTATTTTTACAGGCTGGACGTCAATCGGAGTGTCTCCAACTAACTTCCCCATAAAAGACGTAGACCTATTGATTGGGAACGACTTAGCGGAAGAAGGAATATGGAAAGAGCCCATAGTTATGGAAAATCCAACCGAGGAAAATTACGTCATCGAAGCCCGACGAACGGAACCTACCCTCTTTCCTCTGAGCGTAGTAACCCGGGCGATGACCAAACAGTCGCGTTCTCAGTTGGTATCGGAGGAAGTCATGGACGACGTCGACGTAGGAGTAAGAGACATATTCAACGAAAGCTCGAGTGTAGAGCCAACAATCCACCCAGAACCGATACCAGTTCCTAAGTCGGTGGTTTCCGAAATAGATTTATTCTCGAAGGAGGATCTAGTAAGAGAACTCCAAATAGACCCCTCCTTAAGTGACCTCAGGAAGCTTGCTGTGTTGGGAGAAGAAGCCCTTAAAAGTGACAGCTCTTACTATTGGGAGAAGGACTTACTGAAAAAGAAACTAGGATCTCTTAAAAGTGATCATCTAGTGGTCTTGCCTACCCAGTTTAGAAATTTAGCATGTAAGTTTGCTCATGACAGTCCTCAAGGTGGACATCTGGGACAAAAGAAGACTTTTAGAAAAATTGCTAAGCACTTCACATGGCCAAAAATAAAGGAAGAAGTGGAACGGTATGTAAGAAGCTGTTCCGTGTGTCAACTAGTAGGCAAACCTGCACATAATCCACCACCTGCGCCGTTGAACCCTATACAAGTAACAGGCGAACCCTTTTCACGTCTGGTGATCGACTGTGTCGGCCCGCTACCCAAGACTCGGCAGGGCAACCAGTTCCTGTTCACCATCATGGACACCGTCACCAGGTACCCGGAAGCAGTTCCTCTCAGGAGGATTAATGCTCGCCTAATAGTGAGAGCACTGATTAAGTTCTTCTCTCACTTTGGATTTCCAAGAGAAGTTCAATCGGATCAAGGGTCGAATTTTACTTCAAAATTTTTCCGTGAAGCCTTGGCTCAGTTAGGGGTCAAGACGGTTTACGCGACGGCCTATCGACCCCAATCACAAGGCGTGGTGGAAAGGTTCCATCAAACTTTGAAGATTATGATGAGGTCCTATTGTTTACAGTATTCCAAAGATTGGGATGAAGGTATTCCACTGCTTTTGTTTGCCCTAAGAGAAAGCGAACAAGACAACTTGAAGTTTTCGCCATTTGAGTTAATATATGGGCATCAAATTAGAGGACCAGTACAGGTTCTCAAAGAAGCTTGGACCGGGGAAGAAACGCCGACTTTTAGGAGCTCTCCTACCTTAATGAAAGAACGCCTGAGCCTAGCTAGAGAATTGGCCGCCGAAAACTTACGACAAGCACAGAGTAAGATGAAGGAGGAATACGATCGTCGAACTAAACTTCGTTCATTTGAACCAAAAGATCAAGTTCTGGTTCAACGATTTCATCAGGGACATGCTCTACAGCCCAAATTTGAAGGTCCTTTAGAAATCGTGAAGCGCCTAAGTGACGTGAACTACTTGGTAAGGACGCCGAAGAAGAGGAACTCACAACGGACGTATCACATTAACCAACTTAAACCCTATTCAGGAATCGTTTCACCAGTTTCTACTATAACTCCTCTGAACCAAGAACGGGTTCCAGTAAGTTCGGATGAAATGATAGGAATACCAGTTCTTCTGAACAATTCGACAGCCTTAAAGAATTTAAATTCTCTACTGATAAATCTGGAAGTGGACAAAGGACACGAAATAAAATCCCTGATTAAGGCAAATCTCCACCTATTCAATGACATCCCAAAACCGTGTACGTTGGGTGTGCACGATGTTACTCTCAGAGAACCTACTCCAATCAAGCAATCTCCCTACAGAGTGAGTCCCAAGAAACAAGGTGAGCTAGAGGCAGAGGTGAACTTCTTACTCTCACACGGGTTGATAAAACCAAGTAACAGTCCTTGGGCATCCCCGTGCATTCTAGTCCCCAAACCAGATGGGACCTCCCGTATGTGCACGGATTTTAGAAAAGTCAATGCTGTAACAGTACCTGATGGGTTTCCAATACCCAGAATTGACGACTTAATAGACAAGGTCTCCAGAGCTAAGTATATCAGTAAATTGGACTTGTTAAGAGGGTATTACCAAGTCCCGTTGTCACCAAGAGCTCAAGAGATATCGGCTTTTACGATACCTGGTGGCCTATACAAGTATTGCGTTATGCCCTTCGGCTTCTGTAACGCGGCCTCTACGTTCCAGCGTATTATGAACATACTTACGGGCGGATTGGACGGAGTAGAAGCTTACTTAGACGACTTAGTCGTATACAGCGACAGTTGGCCCCAACACCTTAGACAGCTTAAAGCCTTGTTTGACGCCTTAAGTAAACATAATTTTACAGTGAATTTGTCCAAGTGTGAGTTTGGCCAGACGAAAATTAAATACTTAGGATTTCGGATTGGACAAGGTGAAGTCGCTCCTTTGAACGCCAAAGTAAAGGCCCTCTTAGAATTTCCTACCCCTAAGGATAGGAAAAGCGTATCAAGATTTTTAGGAGTTGCCGGTTACTACCGTCGGTTCTGTCCGAATTTTGCACAGGTAGCTTTTCCCCTAACTGAATTAACAAGTCCAAAAACAAAGTTTTCATGGACTCAGGACTGTGAAATTGCTTTTAATCGTTTAAAAAGATTACTATCCTCTTCCCCAGTATTGCTAAGTCCTGATTTTAATAAACCATTCCACTTACAAATAGATGCCAGTGCGTATGCTTTGGGAGCCGCATTGTTACAGAAGGCTCCAAATTCTGACCTATTACAACCTGTTTCTTATTTTTCTTCTAAGTTAAAGAAACACCAAATTAATTATTCAACTATAGAAAAAGAAGCCTTAGCTCTCGTTGTATGCCTAGAAAATTTTGATGTATATTTAGGATCTTCTACCCATCAGATATCGGTGTACTCCGATCATAATCCTTTGACCTTCATAAATTCTATGAAATCGAAGAACGCCAGAATACTTCGTTGGGCTTTGAGAATTCAACCCTTCTCTATTACCATTTCCCATATAAAAGGAAAACATAATCTCATTGCTGATGCCCTCTCTAGGCCTTGAAATTTTATTAATATACCTTTATTTTTAACAGTATGAGTCGGTACTTTTATGACCATCTATGTTGTGGAGAAAGCTGGAGATGATGTAGGACTGCTGTCTGTTACAACCTCTGCTACTATGACAGATGCTACCCACCACAGAGAGTACAAGTCAATGGCGACCGTCAGTCACGAGGGGGGAGGTGTTACGCGCCCCTACTTCACTCCATTATATACAAAAATAAAAGGCCTGGTTAAAATAAGTTCTGTAATAATATATCGCGAACCACTTTATTACTAGCTAGATAAAGCAGGTTCGACTATATATTATTATCGGGTACAGTATGAATCATCAAAAGTACTCTCTTTGTATTATATTGTATTATATTATATCTTTCCCCATGATTATTATAACTATAATATTATATTATATTATTATTAGGTTAGGTATTACGAATGTGTAACCACTACTGTAGTGACCAATTGGTGGTTCTAGAATTGACGCCACGCGTCGCCTTCTGGCAGAGTTGAAGTCATACTATGAAGTAGTTGAGTGAGTCAGTCAGCTCCTAGCTCTGACTCGGTACGGGTCTTCAACCCAAAGCTCCTAGCTTAAACTAAAACTTTATACCAAGTCTTGCCTTTGCCATTAGTCTGGTAATTCATGTCATTTATGAAAGATAACTATTTCGTTACCCTAGACCTTTCTAAAAGAGTAGATTATTAATTGAAATTATTGTATCAAACTCTGTTAATGAGAATTTGAACGTAAGATCGGGTTTCTTGCTGTATAGTGTTTCATTTATAATTGCTTGTGGTTATTTTAATTCACTAACCAAATACCAATGAAGCTAAATGATTGGTAATAAAATAAAACTAACAAAAAAAATGGAGTTATTTGTGCCCCTATTGTTACGGTGAAGATTAAGTCGTAACACACAGCCACTTGATACTGGAGTTCCGCAGCGAAGTGTCCTTGGTCCCCTGCTCTTCCTCATATACATCAATGATCTTCCAAACGTATCTCGACACCTGAACCCCATTCTCTTTGCTGACGACACGACTTATGTCATCTCTCACCCTAATCTTGCAACCCTCAACACCATTGTTAATGAGGAGCTGATCAAAATATCGACTTGGATGACAGCCAATAAACTTACGCTTAACGTTGACAAAACCTACTACATTATGTTTGGTAGCAGAGCAGGAGATGCACAAATTAACATTAAGATCGACAACACTCTAATTACCAGGCATAATGAGGGCAAATTCCTAGGCCTATACCTCGACAACAACCTGAACTTCAGCACCCATATCCAACAGATAACCAAAAAAGTATCCAAAATGGTTGGGATCCTCTCCAAGATACGATACTACGTGCCGCAAACTGCCTTTCTCACACTATACCATTCACTTATATATCCATACCTCACCTATGCTATCTGTGCTTGGGGTTCAACTGCAGCAACACACCTAAAGTCAATAATAACCCAACAAAAAGCCACAGTAAGAATAATCACTAAATCCCATCCCTGGCAACACCCCCCCCCCACTCTTCATAGATCTAAACTTCCAATATTAACCTTGACCTAAAACGCTTTCTTGATAGTTGTAACAGAACCCACAGGCACAACACCAGACACAAACATCTCTATGACATTCCCCGTGTCCGACTAAACCTTTACAAAAATTCAATGTATGTCAAAGGCCCTAAAATCTGGAACACCCTACCTGAAAATTCCAAAACTGCAGACACATTCATCACCTTCAAAACTACCATCAGAAAACATCTTATCTCCCTGATACACCCTGTCAACTAATAATACGAATACCACCTGGTGGTTCACACTTACACTCACTCACCCATTTGACCATAAACAGAAATATCAATCTCAATCTCAAAATAATGAATCTTAACTAGTCAAAAGTTGGCCTGTGATACTCCAATACTGAAACTATGTATAGTGCCAAAACAAAAGCATTCACATTGCTAAACTCACAACTAGTATTTAGTCACTTAGCCATAATACCAACTTATCTCATAATTTTGTAACATTTTAAACCTAAGATTTAATATAAGTCTGCCCAAAATGCCTAGCCATGCTAGGCGTTCTAGTGGTACACTCTGTAATTATTATTTTACTACATGTAAACCACACAATAACCAAATTCTGTAAACTCAGCATTGTAATACTTATAGAGAATAAAGTTTGAATTTGAATTTGAATTTGACACTTACCTTTATTGAAGATCTGGTGATGATTGATGGGATGGGAGGAGGGGAGAGTGTGGAAGTTATTGTTTAGAAGGGAAATCCCCTTCCATTAAGACTTGAGGTAGAAAGTCCTTCTCCGGGGTTACTTCCCTTCTTCTTTTAATGCCACTAGGACGAGCTTGAGAGTCACTGGACCTCTGTCGCACAACAAATCTGTCCATAGAGCTCTGTACCTCCCATTCCTTTAAGACTTTCCTAAAATGGGCCATAACATTGTCATTGTACAGGTTGCCAACACAGCTTGCAGTAGCTGTGTGAAGGTGATTTTCACCCGTAAAGGTTTGCAGTTCAACCCACTTTGCACACATTTCCTTAATCTCTTTTTTCAATTCCATAGTAATTCTCGCCCTTTTTACCACAGGGATGGCATTAGAAGCTTTCTTGGGGTCCATGGTGACTTATTTTGCAGTTACAAGCACTAAAAACACTGGGATAATGTGAAATGTACCGAATGTATGCGTAGATGCGACTGCATTGGCTGGCTTGTAAACACTGGCGCTGAGGCCACACATGGGACACGTCCCGGATGAATCACGTAAGGCGAGTTTTTTATCACGAGGCGTGGCAAAATTTTTGCGTTCAAATGCTTCGTATGGCGGATTTAACGTAACGCGATGTGTTTGTAAGGCGGGGCCCACTGTATACCACTAAGGGGTGGCTAATGGCTGAGAAGTGAACTCTGTTATTTATCGTCCCATTTCTTTCATTTTTGGTGTACATTAAGAAGCATCTTTGCATCATACATTGCCCAAGTTTCAATAAGATAGTCCAACAAACAACAAATACAGTTATATAGATTATTATACATAGCAGCAAATGTGTAGAGAACCTAGGGTAACCCAAAAAAGCCAGACAAAGTGACTTATTTCCATTGGGGTCTTTTTATGGGGTTCTTTTATGTTTGTCTGTGAAATTCATTGCATTCCTATCATTATTAATGTCGCTACGTTAAGATATAGAGAAGATCGAGACCTTCTCTATAAGTTCTATATAGCTATGGTTTGCAGCAAGCTCACTTATGCAAGTGAGGTGTATGGCTCGGCTTCTTCCTCCTCTCTTCATCGCTTAGACATTCTCCAGAATTCAGCCATCCATAATATGCTGGGGGCATTCCCCTCCACCCCTATCGCAGCCTTGGGGGCAGAGTCGGGGATAGTCCCTCTCTCGTCGGTGAGGACAGCGAGGAACTGTTTATGACTCCATCATATGGCCTCTCTGCCTTGTACTCACCCCTGTTGCCTCTCTTCACAGATGTGGGAGACAGCCTCTGTTCCCCCACGTTTGGCTCAGCCTTCCTTTGTAGCCAGGGCCCAGCGTTCCCTGTCCTGCCTTACTCTTCCTGCACTTGTGATGACTCCCTCCCCTCTCCGGCACCCCCCTGGCTGGACCTGACACGATACATTCACCTGGATTGGCACTACAGGAACAGGGAACCCTCTCAGTTAGCTGCATTTCTATTTGAAGAGTTTCACTCTGTTACATACGGCTCTTCATTCTCCATCTACATGGATGGCTCGGCACGGTCCTCCCCCCCTTCCACATCATCTGCGGCCTTCTTCACTAATCTCTCCCTGTGTCAAACGTGGCGACTGGACCCTGCTCATTCTGTTCTGGCAGGGGAGCTCTTCGCCATTCATCAGGCTCTGGCTTTTGTCCTAGATCACATTCCCCCACAACCATTGGTTCTCTTCTCAGATTCCCAATCTTCCCTGGCACTTTTGTGCTCTGCCCGTCCATGATCACTGCGCGTCCTCGTTCGTCGGACACAATCTCTCCTCCTGTGCTTCTTGCGGAGCCCAGGTTGGAGCATTTCCCTTCAGTGGGTTCCCGCCCATGTTGGAATCTGGGGTAATGAAGTGGCAGATCGGGCGGCCTCCCTCGCGCACACACTTCCTACTGTTACCCCTCTTGCCCTGGGCCACAGTGATTTCACAAGGGCTGTTTGGAAGGGAATCCGTCATCAGTGGCAAGAGGGCCTTGCACATTCCCTCTCTTCTTCGGGGTTGGGCTCTGTCCGAACTTTTAATGGCCTCTGCCCTTGGGCTCGCCATCCCAACCGCTAGGTGAACGTTGCATTGACTCGCCTTCGAGTCGGGCACTCGCGACTGGCGGCTCATCTATATCGCCTTCGGATGACGGACTCTCCGTATTGCCCGTGGTGTCCCTCACAGCCTGAGACGATGGAACACTTTCTGCTGTGGTGCCCACATTATCACTCTGCACGGACTACTCTCCGTGCGGCCTTGCGCACACTTGGGGTGCACACTTTCACTCGACCTGTCCTCCTCAACGGGGAGGGGCTTCGCCCTCTGGACCGTCAGGAGATATTGGCCTGTACCTGCTCCTTCCTGCTGGCTTCAGGGCGTATCATAGACATATGATACATAGTTATTAGTCAAGACATTCTTCCACTTTGGTTGATATTCCCTCTCCTAGCACTGGACGGCCAGGCTCGATACAGCGTATGCTGTCAGTGGCCCTGAAACCCAACAGAAGAAGAAGAAGAAGAAGAACGAAAAAGAGTGCATATCATAGTTAGTCCTGTACTACACTACGTTTTCTCTTAATATAAGCCCCCAAGACAGGGATGAGACAATGGCACTGTTATCCCATATCCTTTATTATTATTATTATTATTATTACTATTATTCATTCTGGAGTATTTACCATGATTTTATGTTATTTATATTGTTTATTATGTCATATTAGTTCATTTGTGATAGGTAAATAAGCAGTAGTGTTGATATTAGTATAATAATACAGCGTATTCCCCACATCACAAGACTCAGGAGCTCATAGCAACTGATAGTGGCTTCAAAGCCACCTTATCTTTTATGGACAATGTACGGTGTAGGTGCTTTACACAACAAGAAGCATTTCTTTTATTCATTGAAACCATGACTAGGGGTAAAAGTGAGCAGGTTATAACAATAAATGGAGAAAACGAAATTGAAATGACTTATGCAGCAAGCAGCACCACCAAACATTAGCAGCAGGTTGGTGTGGTGACCCCAGAAATTTGACATTATGCTAATCAAAATTAGTGCTGGATTACTGATGGAACCGGATAACTGACTGCTGGATTAGTGATGGCCAACCTGTTTAACCAACGTATACAGATAATAAATTTTACGTGATAATTTTAAACTATTTTTGAGATGCTGTAGCTCCCAAATAGTACCAAAAATGCTAAAATTTTTAAAAAATTTGCTTGGGTACCAAATTTCTGGGCCTGCAATTTCAAGAGAGACTACCCTGCACATAATCTTCAACTGGAAAAAGAAAAGCAAGTTTGCTATAATTCTGCTTAGTGGTCACCTCAGTGTGCCATTATGAATACCCTTTTCACAACTGATGAGAAATGGGCTGCTTAAATAGCCACATGAATCCTACCAAATTTCATTAGGAAACTATTTTAACAACCTGTGTAAAAATTACAAAGTTTAAATCCATGAAGAGGTATTCTAAAAACCATCTGTAAACCTGGGTAGCCCCCTTACTGGGGGCTACCCAGTTCAACCAATCATCCTAGATGAAATAAAAAAAATACCTCTTATTAACTATTTTTTTTAACCCTTAAAACTGTCCAAACGTAGATCTACGGTCACTCATATAGCGCTCTGATTGAAAAAAAAAAAAAAAATTAAATGAAGAGTGCATTTTTCTACATGCTATAAAAAAAAAATCTAGGGTCAGCACTTAGCAAGATATAGGCCCATGAAGTTAGCACTGGATGCTCACCTGATGGCAACATTGACTCCTGCCACTTGCAGAAGTGTTGCCAATACAGTGGACCCCCGTATAACGATCACCTCCAAATGCGACCAATTATGTAAGTGTATTTATGTAAGTGCGTTTGTACGTGTATGTTTGGGGGTCTGAAATGGACTAATCTACTTCACAATATTCCTTATGGGAACAAATTCGGTCAGTACTGGCACCTGAACATACTTCTGGAGTGAAAAAATATCGTTAACCGGGGGTCCACTGTACATGTATACCTTTTTTTCTATTTTTTATTTTAAATTATATATTTTTATGTTCTGATAATTACAATTTATAATAGTTCTTGTGATTTCATAGCCAATCTTTGTCCTGACACTAATATTAGGTACTGAAATAGTACTCAAATAGTCACAATCACACAGACAGGTGAAGATTTCCACCTGCCTGGGTCATTTACTATTGTCTAGAAACATATACAAAGTATTTATAGGTCCCAGCAATGTTTTAGACATGCTGGAGTATACCTTCAAGCATGATGTTATGAGAAGTGTCAGTAACCTGCTGACATGACATCATGTGAATCCCTGGTGTTTTGCCATGCCATTTGATGAACGTGCATTCAGGGAACCCTCACTTTATTTGCTTTCACTGTTACACACAAACACGTCTGTCTGTCTGTCTGGCTCTGCTTATGTCTGTCTAGCTCTGTTCATCTGTCTTTCTGTCTGCCTGTGTGTGTCTGCCTTTCCGTCTGCTTGTCTCTGTCTCATCGTAAAATTATTGGTTTACGAGCTGCTCCCTCATTCCTGAGCAAGTAAAAATGCATATTGCATCATAGTTATTTATGTTTTATATTTACAAGCACAGTATAGCACTTTGCCTGGAATTTTTGGGTTATCCTAGGTAATTTACACTATGTATAATAACTGTACTTATGTGTACATGTGAGAGAGAGATATAGACAGGTAGACAGTGATATAGACAGAAAGACAGCCTGAGACAGCCAAAGCCAGCCAGCCAGCCGAATACATAGGAACACAAGAAAGAAGGCACACTGCAGCAGGCCTACTGGCCCATGCAAGTCAGGTCCATGTCACCCCCTGGCTTAGACCAATAACCCACCTAGTCAAGTCACATCCACTGAAGGAAGGAGCATGGCATCAGACCTAGCAGCACCAGCTAGTCAGGTCCAACTCACACCCACCCACACCCACTCATGTATTTCTTTCTTTCAACACACCGGCCGTATCCCACCGAGGCTGGGTGGCCCAAAAGGAAAAACGAAAGTTTCTCCTTTTACATTTAGTAATATATACAGGAGAAGAGGTTACTAGGCCCTTGCTCCCGGCATTTTAGTCGCCTCTTACAACACGCATGGCTTACGGAGGAAGAATTCTGTTCCACTTCCCCATGGAGATAAGAGGAAATAAACAAGAATAAGAACTAGAAAGAAAATAGAAGAAAACCCAGAGGGGTGTGTATATATGTGCTTGTACATGTATGTGTAGTGTGACCTAAGTGTAAGTAGAAGTAGCAAGACGTACCTGAAATCTTGCATGTTCATGAGACAGAAAAAAGGACACCAGCAATCCTACCATCATGTAAAACAATTACAGGCTTTCGTTTTACACTCACTTGGCAGGACGGTAGTACCTCCCTGGGCGGTTGCTGTCTACACTCATGTATTTATCTAACCTAATTTTAGTTTCCTCTTAAAGGGGGAGTGTTAATGCAACATGACATCAGTGAATCCCTGGTGTTTTGCCATGCTATTTGCTCTAGCTGGCACTCAATTGAACTGGTGCTCCCACTAGGTACTAAGTGGTCTCAGATTTTTTTAATACTGTGAACACTGAGTGTTAAGACCCATTCTCTCATGTCTAGGCAATTCAGGCCTATTGCCCAACTTCTGAAGGAGTGAAAAATAAAACGCTGATCTACATTCGGAGCGCTACATGAGCAAAAGGTTAATCTACGTTTGGACAGTTGAAGGGTTAATTATTATGTTATGTAACTGTCTATATTTTACCTCAGGCTACTGACACTTTTATATAATGTTTATCATAACATGGTACATTATACAGAGCTTCTTAGGTTTGCAATACAGTATTAAAAAGCTTACCCGTATCCAATCCATTTTTAGGGAATAATGGGCAAAAAACAGCTCTGGGGCAACAGCTACTATTCTTAAAATTGATTCCAAGGCTGCAGCAGACCAAGCATTGGCTGCCAATTCAGCAAAGCCAATGTATCTCATGAATGGATTAGGACCTGAAATGGAAATTAAATAAAATAGCAGCCATTCAAACCTACTATTTCATTCCTTCATAAAGGACTTCTCTGTGAGTTTCTCTTCTTGATGAGGTAGCAAGTTATTCGAAAAATACAAGGAAATTACAAATACATACTGTATTAGGCATCTATGGAGATAAATAACAAAACAGCCCTAAATTTAGGTTTATGAGGTTGAGTAAGACATGCACCAGATGGGTAGTACTGTATTATTAATGTAATGGTACTGGGTTTGTGTATCTGAGAAAGTATAAAAAAAAAAGCATTTTCAAACATAATGTGCTGGGTATAATTTCAAGTTCATAGCCTGTATTTCTGTAATCCTTTCCTTGTATTATACTGTATGTACTATATACAGTGGACCCCCGCATAACGATGGCATCACATAGCGATTATTCCGCATACCGCTTACTTTAATCGCAAAATTTTTGCCGCGCATACCGATTAAAAACCCGCTCACCGATTTTCGTCCGAGACGCGTCCAATGTGCGCCCTCAGCCAGCCTCACATGTGCCGCCCGTGCCATTGTTTACCAGCCAGCCTCCGCGGTAACATCCAAGCATACACTCGGAATATTTCGTATTATTACAGTGTTTTCGGTGCTGTTTCTGGAAAATAAGTGACCATGGGCCCCAAGAAAGCTTCTAGTGCCAACCCTGTGGTAAAAAGGGTGAGAATTAGTATGGAAATTAAGAAAGATTTTGAAGGGTTTGGGGCTAACCCTGAGAAGCCTATGCCAGTTGTGGAATCCATTGTGCCTACTTCAAAAATTAAGGAAATGTGTGCACAGTGGGTTGAACTGCAAACCTTTATGGATGAAAATCACCCTGACACAGCTGTTGCAAGCCGTGCTGGTGACTATTTCAATGACAATGTTGTGGCCCATTTTAGACAAATCGTAAAGGAACGGGAGGTACAGAGCTCTATGGACAGATTTGTTGTGCGACAGAGGTCCAGTGACTCTCAAGCTGGTCCTAGTGGCATTAAAAGAAGAAGGGAAGTAACCCCGGAAAAGGACTTGCTACCTCAAGTCCTAATGGAAGGGGATTCCCCTTCTAAACAATAAGTTCGACACTCTCCCCTCCTCCCATCCCATCAATCATCACCAGATCTTCAATAAAAGTAAGTGTCATGTAAGTGTGCATGCCTTTTTCAGTTTGTGTGTATTAAAATTAACATTTCATGTGGTAAAAAAATTTTTTTTTCATACTTTTGGGTGTCTTGCACGGATTAATTTTATTTCCATTATTTCTTATGGGGAAAATTCATTCACATAACGATTATTTCGCATAACAATTACCCCTCTTGCACAGATTAAAATCGTTAACCGGGGTCCACTGTACTAGCATAATTACTCTTTCTTCTTTCTTTCAACACACCGGCCATATCCCACCAATGCGAGGTGGCCCAAAAGGAGAAATGAAAGTTTCTCCTTGTACATTAAGTAATATATACAGGAGAAGGGGTTACTAGCCCCTTGCTCCCGGCATTTTAGTCGCCTCTTACAACACGCATGACTTACAGAGGAAGAATTCTGTTCCACTTCCCTATGGAGATAAGAGGAAATAAACAACAAGAACAAGAACTAGAAATAAAATAGCAGAAAACCCAGAGGGGTGTGTGTATATATATGCTTGTACATGTATGTGTAGTGTGACCTAAGTGTAAGTAGAAGTAGAAAGACGTACCTGTAATCTTGCATATTTGAGACAGACAAAAGACACCAGCAATTCTACCATCATGTAAAACAATTACAGGCTTTCATTTTACACTCACTTGGCAGGACAGTAGTACCTCCCTGGGTGGTTGCTGTCTACCAACCTACTACGTTTATAATTACTCTTACTGTTGTCATATAAATCTGAATACACTGTCTGGTTACACGTCCCTGTACTGCTTTTATAATGAACACAATTTATAATACTAATACGTACATAGCATGTAGTCCCATAATGTCTCTATCCTCTTATTAAGTATTTTGTAATTATTGGTACAGTGTAGTAATATCCAAAAGTCAGTGTTACGACACCGTTAATATTATGAAAGTTAACCTCCAATATAAAAAGTTCAGCTATCCAAAAATTCAGTATCATCAGGAAAAAGTAACTGTGTCAACTCCCATTTTGTACTTGATTCCCTATAATTTAATCCTACCCCTCTCTCCAACACCCTAGCATTTACTTCATTTACAACCCCATCTATAAACAAGTTAAACAACCATGGTGAACTTACACACCCTTGTCTAAGACCTACTTTTACTAGCAAGTAACCTCCCTCTCTCCTACACACCCTAACCTAAGCCTCACTATACTCAAAAACTCTTTACAGCAATTAGCAACTTACCACCTATTCCATACACTTGCAGCATCTGCCACATTGTATGCCTATCCACTCTATCATATGCCTTTTCCTAAATCCATAAATGCAATGAAAACTTCCCCACCTTTATCTAAATATTGTTCACATATATGCTTCAATATAAACACCTGATCTACACATCCCACACCCATTCTAAAGCCTCCTTGCTCATCTGCAATCCTACTCTCTGTTTTACCTCTAATTTTTTCAATAATAACCCAACCATACACTTTACCACTTAACTTATTCCCCTATAATTATTACAATCTCTTTTCTCCCCCTTCCCTTTATATAAAGGAATTATACATGCCCTCTGGCAATACCTAGGTACCTTCACCTCTTTCATACATTTATTAAACAAAAATAGCAACCACTCTAACACTATATTTCCCCTTGCTTTTAACATTTCTGTCATGATCCCAACAGTTCCAGCTGCTTTACCCCCTTTCATTCTATGTAATGCCTCAGGCACCTCCCCCATGCTCACGTCTTGCTCTTCTTCACTCCTAAAACATGTTATACCTCCCTGGCCAGTGCATGAAATAACTGCCTCCCTTTCCTCAAAATATTCCCACCATCTACCCAATGCCTCCAGCTCCCCATCTACTAACTCCCCTACTCTGTTTTTAACTGACAAATCCATTAGTTCTCTAGGCTTTAACTTATCTCCAAAACTTTTTTGTATTCTCAGCAAAATTTCTTGACAGTGCCTCTCCCACTCTATCATTTGCTTTCTTTTTGCACTATCTCATCACTCTCTTTACCTTTCATTTACTCTCCATATACTCTGCCCTTTTCATATCACTTCTTTTTAAAAACCTCTCATAAGCTACCTTCTTCTATTTTTATCGCACCCTTTACCTCATCATTCCACCAATCACTCCTCTTTCCTCTTGCACCCACTCTCCTACAGCCACTAACTTCTACCCCACATTCTAATACTGTACTGCATTTTTAAAACTATCCCATCCCTTTTCAACCCCTCCTTCACTACCCATATTTACACTAGCCCACCTTTCTGCCAATAGTTGCTTATATCTCACCCTAACTTCCTCCTCACTTAGTTTATAAACTTTCACCTTTCTATTACTGTTAACATTTTCCTTTTGTCCCATCTACTTCTTATTCTAACTGTAGCTACAACTAGATAATGATCCGAAATATCTGTTGCCCCTCTATAAATATGTACATCCTGAAGCCTACCCATCAACCTTTTATCTACCAATACATAATCTAACAAACTACTTTCATTATGCACTATATATCTTGTATACCTATTTATCCTCTTTTTCATAAAATATTGGCAGAGAGCATGTATAGTCCCTTTATATAAAGGGAAAGGGGACAAAAGAGATTGTAAAAATTATAGAGGAATAAGTTTATTGAGTATACCAGGAAAAGTGTATGGTAGGGTTATAATTGAAAGAATTAGAGGTAAGACAGAATGTAGGATTGCGGATGAGCAAGGAGGTTTCAGAGTGGGTAGGGGATGTGTAGATCAAGTGTTTACATTGAAGCATATATGTGAACAGTATTTAGATAAAGGTAGGGAAGTTTTTATTGCATTTATGGATTTAGAAAAGGCATATGATAGAGTGGATAGGGGAGCAATGTGGCATATGTTGCAAGTATATGGAATAGGTGGTAAGTTACTAAATGCTGTAAAGAGTTTTTATGAGGATAGTGAGGCTCAGGCTAGGGTGTGTAGAAGAGAGGGAGACTACTTCCCGGTAAAAGTAGGTCTTAGACAGGGATGTGTAATGTCACCATGGTTGTTTAATATATTTATAGATGGGGTTGTAAAAGAAGTAAATGCTAGGGTGTTCGGGAGAGGGGTGGGATTAAATTATGGGGAATCAAATTCAAAATGGGAATTAACACAGTTACTTTTTGCTGATGATACTATGCTTATGGCAGATTCTAAAGAAAAATTGCAAAGGTTAGTGGATGAGTTTGGGAATGTGTGTAAAGGTAGAAAGTTGAAAGTGAACATAGAAAAGAGTAAGGTGATGAGGGTATCAAATGATATAGATAAAGAAAAATTGGATATCAAATTGGGGAGGAGGAGTATGGAAGAAGTAAATGTTTTCAGATACTTGGGAGTTGACGTGTCGGCGGATGGATTTATGAAGGATGAGGTTAATCATAGAATTGATGAGGGAAAAAAGGTGAGTGGTGCATTGAGGAATATGTGGAGTCAAAAAATGTTATCTATGGAGGCAAAGAAGGGAATGTATGAAAGTATAGTAGTACCAACACTCTTATATGGGTGTGAAGCTTGGGTGGTAAATGCAGCAGCGAGGAGACGGTTGGAGGCAGTGGAGATGTCCTGTCTAAGGGCAATGTGTGGTGTAAATATTATGCAGAAAATTTGGAGTGTGGAAATTAGGAAAAGGTGTGGAGTTAATAAAAGTATTAGTCAGAGGGCAGAAGAGGGGTTGTTGAGGTGGTTTGGTCATTTAGAGAGAATGGATCAAAGTAGAATGACATGGAAAGCATATAAATCTATGGGGGAAGGAAGGCGAGGTAGGGGTCGTCCTCGAAAGGGTTGGAGAGAGGGGGTAAAGGAGGTTTTGTGGGCAAGGGGCTTGGACTTCCAGCAAGCGTGCGTGAGCGTGTTAGATAGGAGTGAATGGAGACGAATGGTACTTGGGACCTGACGATCTGTTGGAGTGTGAGCAGGGTAATATTTAGTGAAGGGATTCAGGGAAACCGGTTATTTTCATATAGTCGGACTTGAGTCCTGGAAATGGGAAGTACAATGCCTGCACTTTAAAGGAGGGGTTTGGGATATTGGTAGTTTGGAGGGATATGTTGTGTATCTTTATACGTATATGCTTCTAAACTGTTGTATTCTGAGCACCTCTGCAAAAACAGTGATTATGTGTGAGTGTGGTGAAAGTGTTGAATGATGATGAAAGCATTTTCTTTTTGAGGATTTTCTTTCTTTTTTGAGTCACCCTGCTTCGGTGGGAGACGGCCAACTTGTTGGAGAAAAAAAAAAAATGCATTACTTATTACCAAACCTCTTTCTACACATAGTTCAATTAAAGGCTCCCCATTTTCATTTACCCCTGGCACCCCAAATTTACCTACTACTCCCTCTATAACATTTTTACCCACTTTAGCATTAAGATCCCCAATCACAAATACTCTCTCACTTGGTTCAAAACTCCCCACACACTCACTCAACATTTCCCAAAATCTCTCTCCTCTACATTTCTTTCTTCTCCAGGTGCATAAAGACATACTATAACCCACTTTTCACATCCAACAATTATTTTACTCCACATAATCCTTGAATTTATACATTACATTCCCTCTTTTCCTGCCATAACTTATCCTTCAACATTATTGCTACTCCTTCCTTAGCTATTAACTCTATTAGAAACCCCTGACCTAATCCCATTTATTTCTCCCCACTGAAACTCTCGTATTCCCTTCAGCTTTGTTTCACTTAGAGCCAGGACATCCAGCTTCTTTTCAGTCATAACATTCACAATCATCTCTTTCTTATCATTCGCACTACACCCACGCTTGCACATTCAAACATCCCACTTTGATGGTTTTCTTCTTTCTCTTTTTAGTAGGCTATACAGTAAAAAGGGTTACTAGCCCACTGCTCCTGGCATTTTAATTGACTTTTACAATAAGCATGGCTTACGGAGGAAAGATTCTTATTCCACTTCCTCATGGATATGAAAGGAAAAGTAAAAGGAACAATAACTATTAAAATAAAATCAAAGAAAACTCAGATGAGTGTGTATACATAAACGTGTACATGCACGTGTAGTGTGACCTAAGTGTAAGTAGAAGTAGCAAGATGTACCTGAAATCTTGCATGTTTATGAGACAGAAAAAAGACATCAGCAATCCTACCATCATGTAAAACAAATACAGGCTTTCATTTTACACTCACTTGGAAGTACGGTAATACTTCCCAGGCGGTTGCTGTTTACCAACTTACAACCTATAATATTAATGCAAGATTTCAGGTACATCTTGCTACTTCTACTTACACTTAGGTCACACTGCACATACATGTACAAGCACATATATACATACCCCTCTGGGTTTTCTTCTATTTTCTTTCTAGTTCTTGTTCTTGTCTATTTCCTCTTATCTCCATGGGGAAGTGGATCAGAATTCTTCCTCATTAAGCCATGCGTGTTGTAAGAGGCGATTAAAATGCCAGGAGCAAGGGGCTAGTAACCCCTTCTCCTGCATATATTACTAAATGTTAAAGGAGAAACTTTCGTTTTTCCTTTTGGGCCACCCCGCCTCAGTGGGATACGGCCAGTGTGTTGAAAGAAGAAAGATTATGTAAGATTGTGAGGTTGTGTTTGCAAGGGTAGAGATTGTGCACAAAGTTTGAAATAGAAAATATATGAAGGGTAATATTGTAGTGGAAAAAAAATACTGTACTAATAAAGCTTATTACAATACTCCTCTTTCATTGGATAATATTACGATGTGCCTCACCTACCTCTAACTATAGCTCCTGAAGTCACTTTTTGCTGGTGTTCTCCTACAATCTTGTGTACCAGTCTTCCTACAGCAGGTGGGTCAGACCAGAATAATCCTTCCTCACGCCCACTCTGATTGCCTGCTTCAACTTCTAAGCAATGCTCTAAATATTTCAGCATCTGGATGAAAAAATACGAAGAAATTTAATTACACCATAGTCAGTTTTTTTTTTTTTAGCTCAGGCTTAAAACTGATTTGTGGAATGCGATACCGACAAGATGAAAAATTAGACACGTGGCACATCTGGATATCTTTATTTGTAAAAATATTGATAAAGGCACTGGATGGTGAAATGTCTACAAATGAAGATATCCAGATGTTGCATGTGTGTCTAAAACTTTAAAAATTTATTTAATTAAGGGGCACAACATTAGTCAGTTTTGGTAAAAAAATAAATGTTTATTAATATTTTGATAACTGTGGCAACATTTTTACCCTGGGGTCAGCATTTCACTTGCAAACCAAATAATGGCCATACCTGCCCAATCTTTAGGGCATTTAACTGACTCCACATGACCTGCATACTAGAATATGTGATCAAATTTATGTTCTGCTAATGCCACTCTTTGGACTGGAAACTTGTGGAAGTCTAAATACTTTGTTGGCCAGCAACAGTTTCACAGTATAAAAATATGGCACTGTTAATCACCTCACAGACTTAAACAAGTGGTAAGATTTTATGTGAAAGATATTTCACTCATTTTTATTGTGTCTTGAGCATCTTGTAAAATGTTTTGCATGATGTTACATTGGCAATCCTCTCAATTTTTGTTTGTCTTATGAAGCCATAGGAAGGATGGAAGGATTAGAAATGTTGAATAAATACTCTTAATATTATACTGGTAGCATTAATAATATTATAAAAAGTATTCAGAAAGCTAAAATGGTATTCCTTGCAGAGAGTGAGGAAGCTAAGAAGAACAGCAAGGAACACTGATAAATGTCCATAAAATTTCCATATCAAACAAATCACTGAGCAAATGACTTTGATATAGTGACTCAAACACAAAACCAGTTCAATTAAGAGATTGGTTTTAATTTAAGTTGATTTGTTTCTTTATATTTGAGTATCAAACTAAACTTTGGTAAAAGAAAACATTAGACTGGGTTACTATTTTTTGGGAGGCATAGCAAGTAACAGAGCACAATATCCATCTTTGATATGGTGATACCAACACTACCAAACCCCAGTTCAATACTATAATTCTCAAATGTTGTTCTACTGCTCTTCTACATCCAAGACAGATTTACACGAGATGTGTGAAAAAAATTAATCGGGTTGACTTACACACAAGACTATTCAGTACTCTAGTATATGAGGCACTGATTAAATATCACATTTTCCATCATATAAGATACACCAATACATTTGACCCACCTTAATTTTAGGAGGAATTCTTGTGGAAAACACTTTTAATGTTCATTATCAAACATGCACTCTACTGTTACTACAGTTAACGGGCCATACAAGATACAGGGTGTGTTTTTAGAACTTAGTTTTCATGAGTGAAAAAATCGCATCTTATATAGCATAAAAAATGGTACAGTACAGTACTAACTAGTAGTAGTGATCATTACATGTCATAACTGACAGGAGCTATGACATGGGGAAAACTTAAACCCTAAAATTTTTACTCAGACCTGAATAAAATTTCATATTTCAAGAAACCTACCAGCAATATATAATGTAGAGAACTTTAAAATAAAACAGATATGCCACTTAGGATGTTAATTAATTGAAAACTAGGTGCTAAAACCAAACAAGATTCCAAGCCTCTTTAGAAGCAGCTTTAACTACTGAATAAATCTGCATTTCTACTAAACACCAAATGTTACTTCAAGATAAAGAACACTTATTGATGAAAGATTGATAGTGGTTATTCAATGTAAAGTGTGTAAAGTAAACATAAGTCATTGGCAGTGTACAAGAAGAAAGTGTACTTAGTGTTGTAAGGGCAGTATTCTATAAATGTATGCTGTAAAGTTCCTAGTAACTACAGCACTATTTCTAGATGACTGATGAAGAACATCATGTAATAAAGAATAAAAAGCCACAATACTGTGGCCGAAACAATTTACTATACAGTACTAACATACCTGTTCCATTACTGGAAGAGAAAACGGAACAGGCTGATTTGCAACATCATGCCATTTACTTCTTGGGAGTGAATCTACACGCTCCAGAACATAGCTAATAACAGCAGAGAATGGTGGTGCTTGGAATGATGGTGTTCCATCTTTGGCCTCTTTAGCTGCCTTGTATAACTGTCTTCTGGACTCTATACGAATGTCATCATGGCTGGTTAGTAAGAATTATAAGAATTACAGTCATGAAACCCAATCTCTATTGACATATCACAAAGAAGCACATATGTGGATGAGTATATCTTAAAACTTTTAATGAAAACCATACTGAGGAATTTATAATGGGGTTTACCTGTCTCCTGTAGCCACCATGAGAATGAACCTCGAAGGAACATGATCATTAGGAAATACTGATGCTGCATAATGAACAGCTGTACGCCTTAGCTGAGCATTATGATGCAGCACATGCTCAGACAAGAGGACACAAAGTTCATCTTGGCTTGACGTATTAAGCTGTTTACAGACAGGTGCAACCATTGACAGAGCCTCCTGCACAGCCAATAAGACATCTCCTTCTTCCTGTGTTAGTGCATTCATCAGGGTCTGCAGGTAATGAAGCTGCGAGGGATGCGACAACAGGAGGTTTGGAAGTTTAACGGATAATTTTGCCAAAGCTCCATATGCTAATGACCGTAGCCTTGCATCACACTTTTCTTCTTCAATAACCTTAACAACTCCACCAAACAGTACACTTCCCACTGGAGATAACTTATCTTTATCAGCATTGAATGCAATGTGGTGTAGAAATGTTACACCCTGCTGCTTCAGCTTCGTATTTGAATTTTGTCCCCAAAGGCACTCGAAGAACACTTTCAGAGCGAGTGGGGCATAATTACACGCTTCTTTTGACTTTAATAGATATGGCATAAGCTTCAGTCGAATTCTTGTATTTGCAGGATTTTTAAATTTATCTGCTGGAGTTTTATCTTTTGGCATAAGTGTGCCAAGAAAAAGAACATAGAGGGGTGCAATTACTGAACTGCTGTTCCAGTCAACGCTGCCATCTATTCTCTTAAGCTGTAGATCTGCTGCATTAGCCACAGAAAACCTTGTATCAGCTGCTCCTATAATCAACTGCAATACAACTGAGGAAGGTGGCAATACCTCAGAACTTAAAAACCTAATAACAGAAACCTTAAGCTTCTCTAGATCTTCAGGTTTAGGTGCAGTTTCTCCTGTGACTCTTTTAAAGGTGTGGATGCTCATTCCTGCTGGTACACCAGGCACTGGAGGACCCTCAGAATTATCCTGAGCTCCATCACTTGCCCTTTGTTGAGACAGTGGTGTAGCACTAAGGAAAAAAAAAATGTGTATAAAACACACACAAAATGCAATATGACATAACAGAATTGACTATATTCAATACCAACAAAATTACATATAAAATTTCAGTACTTCCAACATTTAAATATATATACAGTACTTTTATTTCAAGTCACTGCACAATTATCAAACCTTAAGTCTTCTTACACACTCCCAATGTAAGTTTCTCATAAACATTTCCATAACCTATGAATGCTATTCACTTTGATAATTCTTTTATCCAAACAACTATATCATTTATTACCTAATGTTCCTTTCAAATATGAAATAATTTCTTCTCTCAAAAGGAATGTAAGCACCTTCATTAGAATTTTTTTTCCTTTACTTAAGGACAAATATACACAATAAGTGTCATTCAAGTCTCCTCAATCAAGCAGAATACAAAATGACTGACCCATAAGGAAGGAGCAAAATATCCAGCATAAAGTCAAGCAGGAGCTTAGCAACTCCTGGTCTCTCCCGCAGACCAAATAATGATGCAGTTTTCTCGGCTGTTTCAGGAATCTTCATATGACCAAATACTGGCACCATCAATAGTAGAAGACTAAGGAAAATTTAATTATCTTAGTTAATAGTACTGTACAATGTTGTTTTATATAGTATAAGCACAGTGTAAATACACAGATGACAAAGTATGTATATATGAACATTCTGTAAGCATTCTATCATCTTCTAGATAAAACAATTACCTGTCCTGATGCTGAGAGGGTTTGCCTTCCAGACTGTTAAGCATGGAGGGTAGGAGCTCTACCTGCTTATTCAGGTCCAGTCTTGGATATCCCATCTTTATGTAGATTATAGAGAAATTCTTGGAAAAAAAAAAAAAAAAAAAGTAAGTATTGCATATAAAATACAAATCGTAATTAATGCTACAATAACCTACAAGCTCTTACATGACATACTATAGAACAAGTCTACTGTCAGACCCAAGAATTACTCAAAATAAAAGAAATTCCCCAATTTTCTACAAAGATTAAAAAAATTAATACATTTCTGTAAAAGATTGCTGTAGTTAAGACTGTACCTTAAAAGACTTGGATACCGCAAAAAGTGAATAATATTATGCATGAAATATCTACAGAAAGTCACATATTTTCTACTGGGCATAATATACTAATCACAAAATTCATTATTACAAATAAAAACGAAAACAGTTACAGTGACAAATGCTGTAGCGCTTGGATCCTGATACTGAGCCAAGAGAGATTCCACTGGCAGCTGGATACTTTCATGATCTTTAACTCGACGGTTAACATGTATCAACAACTCCATCACCTTAGAAATAAACAAGCAATACAAAATTACTATACCATATTATAAATAAAAGAGCTATCTTATGGTTCATGGTAAATTTCACATTACGTATATTGAGCAAGTACTGATTACATTATACAGTACAGTACATTGTAGTTTAGTGTATTCAGAGCAGCTGAAGTACATTAAACAAGGAAGAAGAAATATAATGCATTGCATATAAAGTACATACCTTCTTCCGAACAGGTTCATGTGGAGAGGCCAATTTCAAGATGACAGGTGCTAGGAATTTAAGTAACTCTTCCTGTAAAACATCATCAGTTGCTGCAGAGCCTATTCGAAGAAACACACGCTCTACCAACACTGATAGAAGAAAGGACCATTTAAACCATTAATTGATTTTAAGAAACAACCACACTCAGAGAGTAAACTTTAAATAACATTTCAGTCAATTCTGGATTAATATTAAGTTACAGCAAAGCAAGAAAAACTGAGAAGACCAGAAGACAAGCCATGAAGAAGGAAATGGTGGTGGCAGTGGCAATTGTAGTAGCTGTAGTAGTAAAAATATTGGTGGTGGTGGTAGAAGTACCAGTCATAACAATAATGGTAGTCATAGTTATTTGTGAATTGTTCCAACAACAGAATTGTGACTTTCATTCAACTTTTTTAATATAATGCAATATTAAAAGTATGCTTTTAAAAATAAAATTATGCAAATACTATACTGTACTGGTGGGGCTCTAACTTACAGCGAGTCCTAAAACTCACAGGTCAGTGTGCTAACCATTCATCTATGCCGACCTAACAAGTTTCATCAAACTGAATGTATTTGATAGCTGATTTTGCACTACTTCATTTAAAAAGTGAAACACAAATGAGTTTGTACATTCAAAATGCATAACATGTATTTTTTTTTTTTTTTAACAAGTCGGCTGTCTCCCACCGAGGCAGGGTGACCCAAAAAGAAAGAAAATCCCTAAAAAGAAAATACTTTCATCATCGTTCAACACTTTCACCTCACTTCACTGTTTTTGCAGAGGTGCTCAGAACACAACAGTTTAGAAGCATATGCTACGTATAAAGATACACAACATATCCCTCCAAACTGCTAATATCCCGAACCCCTCCTTTAAAGTGCAGGCATCGTACTTCCCATTTCCAAGACTCAAGTCCGACTATATAAAAAAAACGGTTTCCCTGAATCCCTTCACTAAATATTACCCTGCTCACACTCCAACAGATCGTCAGGTCCCAAATACCATTCGTCTCCATTCACTCCTATCGAACACGCTCATGCACGCCTGCTGGAAGTCCAAGCCCCTCGCCCACAAAACCTCCTTTACCCCTTCCTTCCAACCTTTTCAAGGACGACCCCTACCCCGCCTTCCTTTCCCTAAAGATTTATACGCTCTCCATGTCATTCTACTTTGATCCATTCTCTCTAAATGACCAAACCACCTCAACAACCCCTCTTCTGCCCTCTGACTAATACTTTTATTAACTCCACACCTTCTCCTAATTTCCACACTCCGAATTTTCTGCATAATATTTACACCACACATTGCCCTTAGACAGGACATCTCCATTGCCTCCAACCACCTCCTCGCTGCTGCATTCACAACCCAAGCTTCACACCCATATAAGAGTGTTGGTACTACTATACTTTCATACATTCCCTTCTTTGCCTCCATAGATAACGTTTTTTGTCTCCACATATACCTCAACGCACCACTCACCTTTTTTCCCTCATCAATTCTATGATTAACCTCATCCTTCATAAATCCATCCGCTGACACGTCAACTCCCTAGTATCTGAAAACATTCACTTCTTCCATACTCCTCCTCCCCAATTTGATATCCAATTTTTCTTTATAAGAACATAAGAACATAAGAAAGAAGGAACACTGCAACAGGCCTAGTGACCCATGCGGAGCAGGTCCATATCCCCCCCCCCGGATTAGACCAATGACCCCCCCCCCTGGATTAGCCCAATGACCCACCCAGTCTCGTCACCTCCACTCAAGGATGGAGCACTGCACCAGACCCAGCAGCACAAGTTAGTCAGGTCCAACTCGCACCCACCCACACCCACTCATGTACTTATCTAACCTATTTTTAAAACTACACAACGTTTTAGCCTGAATAACTGTACTCGGAAGTTTGTTCCACTCATCCACAACTCTATTACCAAACCAGTGCTTTCCTATATCCTTCCTGAATCTGAATTTTTCCAACTTGAAACCATTGCTGCGAGTCCTGTCTTGGCTGGAAATTTTCAGCACGCTATTTACATCCCCTTTATTTATTCCTGTTTTCCATTTATACACCTCAAACATATCCCCCCTAATTCTACGCCTTTCGAGAGAGTGCAGATTCACGGCCCTCAGTCTATCCTCATAGGGAAGATTTCTGATACATGGGATCATCTTTGTCATCCTCCTCTGTACGTTTTCCAGAGCATTTATATCCATTCTGTAATACGGTGACCAGAACTGAGAAGTATAGTCTAAATGGGGCCTAACCAAGGATATATAGAGTTGAAGAACAACCTGAGGACTTCTATTATTTATACTTCTAGATATGAAGCCAAGAATTCTGTTAGCTTTACTGCGAACACTAATGCACTGTTGTCTTGGTTTTAGATTACTGCTAACCAGAATTCCAAAATCCTTTTTGCAATCAGTAGTATTAATATCTATTATTTAGTTTATATGTGGCATGGTTATTTAACCCTTTGACTGTCGCAGCCATATATATACGTCTTATGAGGTACCGTGTTTGACGTATATATACTCATAAATTCTAGCGGCTTCAAATCAAGCAGGAGAAAGCTGGTAGGCCCACATGTGAGAGAATGGGTGTGTGTGGTCAGTGTGCACCATATAAAAAAAAATCCTGGAGCACGCAGTGCATAATGAGAAAAAAAAACTCCGACCGTTTTTTTTACTTAAAATGCCGACTTTGTGGTCTATTTTCGTATAGTATTTATGGTTGTATTCTCGTTTTCTTGGTCTCATTTGATAGAATGGAAAATATATTATAGAAATAGAGGTGATTTTGATTGATTTTACTATAAAAAGAACCTGGAAATGGAGCACAAAGTACGGGAAATGTTTGATTTTTGCCGATGTTCAAAAGTAAACAAATGATGTCATTGTCCAATAAATGTCCAAATAGTCATTCTAATATGCAGTCATGAATGGGTTGATGTAATTTTTACAATTATTACAGTATTGCAGTAGTCTGCATAACAGTAAATCTTCTATTTTTTGTTTGAATAAAATTTCAAAATAAAAAGCAAGAGTAATATCAGAGGGGCCTGGAGACATGACTGATGAACAAAGAAAATGTTATTTTAGAGCCAGGAATGTCTGCATTGTTCATTCTGGTCCTTATTTGGAAATTGTCATAATTTTTAATTTTCGTGAAATTGGCCAAATTGCAAATTTCTGACCATGTTATTGGGTAGTTGAAATCGGTAAATGCGCAGTTTCTTGTACTCAATCGATAGAAAAAATGGAGTTCTGAAGAAATAGCTATGAGTTTGGTTGACTGGAATAATGGAATTAGCTGAAAATAGGGCTCAAAGTGGGCGAAATCACCGATTTGTAAATATCACCGAGGTCGCTAACTTCGCGAGAGCGTAATTCCGTCAGTTTTCCATCAAATTTCGTTTTTTTAGTGTCTTTACAATCGGGAAAAGATTCTCTATCATTTCATAAGAAATTTTTTTTTTTTTTTAAATTTTGCAACACCAGGAGACACCTCTGGATTGAGGGTTGCGACAGTCAAGGGGTTAACTGTCCAACATTTAGAACTTTGCATTTGTCAATATTAAACTGCATCTGCCACTTCTCCGACCATTGCATCAGTCTATTCAAATCATCCTGGAGTGCTCTAGTGTCCTCATTAGAATGAATTGGAAGGCCTATTTTGGTGTCATCAGCAAATTTGCTTATGTCACTATTTATTCTCTCATCTGTCATTTATGTAAATTGTGAATAACAACGGGCCCACCGCTTGTGACGTGCCCCCATTCTGATTTCTCCCCATTTATGCAAACTCTCTGCTGTGTATTTGTCAGCCATGCCTCTTCCCAGGAAAAAATTTCTCCTCCTATTGCATGTGCCTTAGGTTTCCTCAATAGCCTCTGGTGTGGAACTCTATCGAAAGCCTTACTGAAGTCCATATACACAATATCATATTCATTACCATGATCTACCTCCTCAAACACCTTAGTGAAAAAAGTTAGTAAATTCTTAAGACAGGAAAGCCCCTTCGTAAAACCGTGTTGAGATTCATTAATCAATCTGTGCCTGTCAAGATGGCTGCGAATTACTTCGGCAATTATCTAAATCATTTGATACCCTCATCACCTTACTCTTTTCTATGTTCACTTTCAACTCTCTACCTTTACACACACTCCCAAACTCATCCACTAACCTTTGCAATTTTTCCTTAGAATCTCCCATAAGCACATTATCATCAATTCAATTCAATTCAATTCAAATTCAATTCAATTCAAAGTTTATTCTCTATAAGGATTACAATGCTGAGTATACAGAATTTGGTTATTGTGTGGTTTACATGTAGTAAAATAATAATTACAGAGTGTATCACTAAAACACCTAGCATGGCTAGGCATTTCGGGCAGACTTAGTTTAATTCTTAATTTTAAAATATTACAAATTATGAGGTAAGTTGGTATTATGGCTAAGTGACTAAATACTAGTTTGTGAGTTTAGCAATGTGAATGCTTTTGTTTTGGCATAGTACATAGTTTCAGTATTGGAGTATCACAGGCCAACTTATGACTAGTTTGGATTCATTATTTTAAGATTGAGATTAATATTTCTGTTTATGGACAAATGGGTGAGTGAGTGTAAGTGTGAACAACCAGGTGGTATTCGTATAGTTAGTTGACGGGGTGTATCAGGGAGATAAGATGTTTTCTAATGGTAGTTTTGAAGGTGATGAATGTGTCTGCAGTTCTAGAGTTTTCAGGGAGGGTGTTCCAAATTTTAGGGCCTTTGATATACATTGAATTTTTGTAAAGGTTTAGTCGGACACGGGGAATGTCATAGAGATGTTTGTGTCTGGTGTTATGCCTGTGGGTTCTGTCACAACTATCAAGAAAGCGTTTCAGGTCAAGGTTAATATTGGAATTTAAGGTAGATGTAGATTGCACAGTAGTAAGTGTGGATGTACTGAACAGGGAGTAAGTTTAGATCTATGAAGAGTGGGGGGGGGTGTTGCCAGGGATGGGATTTAGTGAATATTCTTACTGCAGCTTTCTGTTGGGTTATTATTGGCTTTAGGTGTGTTGCTGCAGTTGATCCCCAAGCACAAATAGCAAAGGTGAGGTATGGATAAATAAGGGAGTGGTATAGTGTGAGAAGGGCATTTTGCGGCACGTAGTATCGTATCTTGGAAAGGATCCCAACCGTTTTGGATACTTTTTTGGTTATGTGTTGGATATGGGTGCTGAAATTCAGGTTGTTGTCAAGGTATAGGCCTAGGAATTTGCCCTCATTATGTCTGGTAATTGGAGTGTTGTTGATCTTAATGTTAATTTGCGCAACTCTTGCTCTGCTACCAAACATAATATAGTAGGTTTTGTCAGTGTTAAGCATAAGTTTATTGGCTGTCATCCAAGTCGATATTTTGATCAGCTCCTCGTTAACAATGGTGTTGAGGGTGGCAAGATTAGGGTGAGAGATGACATAAGTCGTGTCGTCAGCAAAGAGAATGGGTTTCAGGTGTTGGGATACGTTTGGAAGATCATTTTTTGATGTATATGAGGAAGAGCAGGGGACCAAGGACACTTCCCTGCGGAACTCCAGTATCAAGTGGCCGTGTTGCTGATGCTGTGTCTTTAATGGTGACATATTGATACCTATTAGTAAGGTAAGATTTGAAATATGCAAGCGCATAGCCTCTTATACCATAATGGTCAAGTTTGTGGAGTAGTATGCCGTGGTCTACTGTGTCAAAAGCTTTTCTTAGGTCAATAAAAATTCCTAGTGGATATTCCTTATTTTCCAATGCTGTGTAAAGCAGATCTAGCATTTTTATGATTGCATCATTAGTGCTTTTATTTTTCCTGAATCCAAATTGGCAGGGGTTGAGCATGTTTTGTGCCGTTATAAATGAATATAGTCTCCTGTGCACGAGTTTCTCAAAGATTTTGGATAGCAATGGTAAGTTTGATATTGGCCTATAGTTCTTTAAATCTGTAGGGTCACCACCTTTATGTATTGGTGTAACCCTTGCCGTCTTAAGTAGTTTCGGGAAGATGCTAGTTTCTAGTGACTTGTTAAAAAGTAATGAAATAGCATGCGAAAGGACATGGGCCGCTCGCTTGTACAATAATGGTGGGACACGAGACAGATTCCCTGAGCTATTTGTAAGTGACTTTATAATCTCGGTGAGTTCCGTGGGCTCAGTAGGTGCAAGATAGAAGGAATTTGGGAAATTCCCATCTAGGTAGTCCCCTGCATGGGCATTGGTACGTGGGATTTTATTGGCAAGATTAGATCCTATGGCTGAGAAGAAGTCGTTTAGCTTGTTAGCTGTGTCAGTGGGATGCAGTGGTGTTTCATTAGGTTTAGTTAGGACAATATTCTTGTTTTTTTCAGTTTGTGGGTCCCTAGAATCTGAGTGTGTTTTCCAGGTCTTTTTTATATCTCCTCTTGTGTCTGTGAATCTACTGGAGTAGTATAGTTGTTTGGCTTTCTTTATTACTTTGGTGAGAACTGATGAATAGTGTTTAAGAATATCTTTGTGTATTAAGCCCTGTCTATATTGCTTTTCATATTGGTGTTTCTTATCAATGGATTTCAGAATGGTGCTGGTTAGCCATGGGCAACCAAGCCGTTTGTTTGTGATCCGTTTTGTTTTTATAGGACAACGTTTGTTGTAATTTGTTAAGAAAAATGTCTGTCCAGTCATCAATACCATTGGCCTTGGAGAATTCTGTAGGCCAGTCAACAGTCTCTAGGTAAGCTGTGAACTTCCTTATTGAGGCCTCGTCATGGAGTCTAAATGAGACTTCGTTGTATTCAAGTGGTGGTTTACTTGTTTGTCAAGAGGAAGGTAGGGTAGCGGTCTGTAGTGCTATCTGTGATTATCCCTGATTTAAGGGGGGCTAGTATATTGGTCCATATGTGGCCTATTATGGTTGCACTTGTCTAAGTGAGCCTGCTTGGTTTAATTATTGTTGGTATGAGAAGTGTGTTGTTCATATTGTTGATGAAATCAGTTACAGGCTGATCATCTAGTAGGCCAAGGTTGATGTTGAAGTCTCCAGCTAAGAGAAGGTGGTGCTTATTCATTTGTCTGTTTGTTATTAGTGCCTTTAATTTCTCAGTGAAATTTGGGATGTTTGTGTGGGGTATCCGGTAAATGGCACCAACTGTTTTAGGTGTCTTAAAGTTTTTTACAGTAAAATTAGCAAAAATGTATTCCCCATATTCATCACTAAAGCAAATGGTGCTAATACAAGATAATTGGTTAGAGTAATAGATTGCAATACCACCCCAACTTGGTATGGTCTGCAGTTGTGAATTGCTGTGTATCCTGGTAGAGGGTAGATATCTATTGTGTCCTGCTTAAGCCAGGTCTCAGTAAGAATAATGCAGGAGAAGGGTGTCTTTAGTGATTCAAGGAGTGCCAGGAGGTCATCATAGTGTTTACTTAAGGACCTGATGTTGTAGTTAAGTATTGATAGACTTTTAGCATTGTTTAGGATAGTGCTGGCTTGTGATGCTGTGTAATAAAGGCAGTTACTTTATAATAGGTTTTGATTGGGTGTCAGATTATGGAGGTTTAGATCACGGTCAATGTGATCAATCATCTTCTAGGTTTAAATTATGGTTATTTATATCCTGAGTTGTGTGTTGAGTTCTAGTACTGATATCTGTAGTGGTGGGAAGTTTGGACAAGTATATAGCTAGAGTATTTTGGGCATATAGAGTATAGTCACTATTACACATAATGAAGTTGATGTTGTCTATGTGTTGTGCTGGAATGAGCTAAAGTACAACTAGGTATAAACTAATAATATAAAAATTCAAATTAAAAATAGCACAAGATTCTCACTTGTAATTGCACTAAGGTCTAATATAATGACTTTTGTGTAGTCTATGTTTGGTATGGAATTTGGTATGAGCTAGAATGAGCTATAGTACAACTAGGTTTAATCTAATAATATAAAAATACAAATTAAAAATAGCACCAGACTCTCACTAGTAATTGCACTATGGTCTAATATAATGAATTTGGTATTGGTTATGTATTGAGCTAGAATGAGCTATAGTACAATTGAGTTTAATCTAATAATGTAAAAAAGGTATAAGACTCTCAATTTTAATTGCACTAAGGTTTTATACAAGTTGTTTACAAGAACTAGAGTATAACTAGATTTAAATTGACAAGATAAAATACACAAGTTAAGGTAGCAAAAGAATAATAAAAAAAATAATAAAAATAAAAATGGCAATGACTTGGTTATAATACGTTAGTAAGATGGTAGACAGGATAATATAAAAGTTGTAGCTGAAAATACTAGTTTAAAAAAGTATAGAATAAAAATGGGCAATAAAAAAAGTATAAAATAAGTTTGGTCAATATAGTTTAAAGTAAAATTGGGCAATAATAGGGATTATAGAATAAAATTGGGCAATTGAGTATTTCTTAAAGTGAGGTAGAATTATTGAGGACAAGTTATGGTTAGTTTAATATAAAATAAGATATAACAGTGATGTGGTAAGATGTTAAAAAAGGAGATAGATTCTGTAGATATTAATCACAATTAAGACCATAAGGTAGAATGGTCGTTGAATACAACAATGATAATTAAAAGTAGTTGGGGTATTAGAATTTTAGGGGGTGCACAAATTTATGACAATATAACACTAACGATGGACTGTGGGTATTATCTGCACTTTACTCTGATTCTGTTAGTCCAGCCTCACTTAAGAATGTTTTAAGGTCATGTTCTGTAGAGATGAAGTATCTCTTCCCAGTGGGCTGTTTCCTAACTGCGATTTTTCTGTCCCTCACAAAGCACTGGTGGATTTTTTGGGCATAGCGTAATTTTCTTAGCCGATAAAGGAGTTTTGTCTCGTTTTGGTAAGGCACTCACTGACGTAAACATCACTTTTCATAGAAATAGATGTTTTTAGTAGGTTGTTTCTTTGTAGGCTAGTTTGGAATTTTAACAGCACTGTTTTTTTACCCGCTTGGTAGCCCATCAGTTTGCAATCCTTTAGGTCATCACTACGTATGTTAAGGCGAAGGTGGTCCTTGATAAGCTGTAGGGTGGTCTCCATGCAGGTTTCTTGGGCGACTGTGGGTGGGAGATGTTTGCTGTTAACTACAACAGCGTCAGATAGCTGCTGTTGGTCATTATGGTCTTGGAAGTTGGTGATGACATTGCAAGTTGTTGGTCCCATTTTGTATTTAATTCCCCATAATTTAATCCCACCCCTCTCCAAAACACCCTAGCATTTACTTCTTTTACAACCCCATCTATAAATATATTAAACAACCATGGTGACATTACACATCCCTGTCTAAGACCTACTTTTACTGGGAAGTAGTCTCCCTCTCTTCTACACACCCTAACCTGAGCCTCACTATCCTCATAAAAACTTTTAACAGCATTTAGTAACTTACCACCTATTCCATATATTTGCAACATCTGCCACATTGCTCTCCTATCCACTCTATCATATGCCTTTTCTAAATCCATAAATGCAATAAAAACTTCCCTACCTTTATCTAAATACTGCTCACATATATGCTTCAATGTAAACACTTGATCTACACATCCCCTACCCACTCTGAAACCTTCTTGCTCATCCACAATCCTACATTCTGTCTTACCTCTAATTCTTTCAATTATAACCCTACTGTACACTTTTCCTGGTATACTCAGTAAACTTATTTCTCTAAAACTTTTACAATCTCTTTTGTCCCCCTTCCCTTTATATAAAGGGACTATACATGCTCTCTGCCAATCCCTAGGTACCTTCCCCTCTTTCATACATTTATTAAACAAAAATACCAACCACTCTAACACTATATCCCCCCCCCTGCTTTTAACATTTCTGTCATGATCCCGTTAGTTCCAGCTGCTTTACCCCTTTTCATTCTACGTAATGCCTCACGCACCTCCCCCACACTCGCATCCTCTTCTTCTTCTCCTAAAAGATGGTATACCTCCCTGGCCAGTGCATGAAATTACCGCTTCCCTTTCTTCGTCGACATTTAAAAGTTCCTCAAAATATTTTCGCCATCTACCCAAAACCTCCATCTCCCCATCTACTAACTCCCCTACTCTGTTTTTAACTTACAAATCCATTCGTTCTCTAGGCTTTGAGTGTATCTTTACTAAATTACTTTCAAATGTGTTTAAAATATGCATATACATTACAGCACAATAAGTATCTAAAAAAAAAAAAGATTAAGAGCTGGAAAGGTGCCACACATATTGCACTGTTGCCACACTGCATGAGGTTCCACACTCTACAGGGTGCTAACCACTGTAAAAGGCACCTCCCCCCCCCACACACACACATACTTCACAGGGTGCCATAAACTACTCAGGGTGCCACACAATGCAAAGAATATTACATACTGCAAAGAATATCACAAACTGCAAAGAATATCACAAACTGCAAAGAATATCACAAACTGCAAAGAATATCACATACTGCAAAGAATCACATACTGCAAAGAATATCACAAAGTGTCAAGAATACTACACACAATGTAAAGGGTGGTACAGGATGCAAAAGATGCCACATTCTGCAAAAGATGCCTTATACAGCACAAGGTGCCACATACTGCACAGGGTGCCCCACAATTTAGTGGGGCACCCTAAACATTTAGTGTCTCCCCACATGAGGGGAGACACTAAATGTTTAGGGGTTATACAACACCTTCGAGAATGGAAGGTAATCAGATCTGATCCATGGAGAGGGAGAGTAGCTCAAAGGCCTTAGATCAAAAGCTCTTTCCCTGAAGGGTGCCACACATTTAAAAGAGCCTTACATGCAGTGTGTGGAGTCCATACATCATCATAAAAATCCCCCCAAAAATCAGTTTTTCCAACTATGAGGAGAGATAAAGGTTATTTTTTTTTTTTTTATTAACACATCGGCCGATTCCCACCAAGCAGAGTGGCCCAAAAAAGAAAAACTTGCATCATCATTCACTCCATCACTGTCTTGCCAGAGGGGTGCTTTACACTACAGTTATAAAATTGCAACATTAACACCCCTCCTTCAGAGTGCAGACACTGTACTTCCCATCTCCAGGACTCAAGTCCGGCCTGCCGGTTTCCCTGAATCCCTTCATAAATGTTACTTTGCTCACACTCCAACAGCACATCAAGTATTAAAAACCATTTGTCTCCATTCACTCCTATCAAATACACCCATGCATGCTTGCTGGAAGTCCAAGCCCCTCGCACAGAAAACCTCCTTTACCCCCTCCCTCCAACCTTTTCTAGGCCGACCCCTATCCCACCTTCCCTCCACTACAGATTTATACACTCTTGAAGTCATTCTGTTTCATTCCATTCTCTCTACATGTCCAAACCACCTCAACAACCCTTCCTCAGCCCTCTGGACAACAGTTTTGGGAATCCCGCACCTCCTCCTAACTTCCAAACTACGAATTCTCTGCATTATATTCACACCACAATTGCCCTCAGACATGACAGCTCCATTGCCCCCAGCCTTCTCCTCGCTGCAACATTCATCAACCATGCTTCACGCCCACATAAAAGCGTTAGTAAAACTATACTCTCATACATTCCCCTCTTTGCTTCCAAGGACAAAGTTCTTTGTCTCCACAGACTCCTAAGTGCACTGCTCACCCTTTTCCCCTCATCAATTCTATGATTCACCTCATCTTTCATAGACCCATCTGCTGGCATGTCCACTCCCAAATATCTGAATATATTCACCTCCTCCATACTCTCTCCCTCCAATCTGATATCCAATCTTTTTGTTATCCTCATAACCTTACTCTTTCCTATATTCACTTTTAATTTTCTTCTTTTACATACCCTACCAAATTCATCCACCAACCTCTGCAACTTCTCTTCAGAATCTCCCAAGAGCACAGTGTCATCAGCAAAAAGCAACTGTGACAACTCCCACTTTGTGCTTGATTCTTTATCTTTTAACCCCACACCTCTTGCCAAGATCCTCACATTCATTTCTCTTACAACCCCATCTAAAAATATATTGAACAACCATGGTGGCATCACACATCCTTGTCTAAGGCCTACATTTACTGGGAAATAATCTCCCTCTTTCCTATATACTCAAACTGGAGCCTCATTATCCTCGTAAAAACTCTTCACTGCTTTCAGTAACTTATCTCCTATACCATACACCTGCAACATCTGCATTTACTGCATTTGAAGATCAGAGAACCAGAACTGACATGATAATAAAAGTATAAAATAAAGAGGCATTGATAAGAAAGAGATATGGAAATTAAAATTAAAACTTTTTTCTAATGAGCTAAACAAATTTGTTATGTTATATAAAATGACCAAAGACAAGGAAATATGGAAGCTAAAAACAATCACATGACTCTTAGCATACACCAGTTCAGGAAGAGAGCTAAAAGGCTCCTGATGAATGAAAATGCAGAAAGAAAGGAAAGTGATTTCTTGTATAGTTAACATTTATATACCTATTACATTAAGCTGATTTTCTTTATTTAATATTCACATAAACTACTCGGTTTCCTCTTAGCCCTTTGTATCTCTTTTTTATTGTAACTGATTTCAAGCAACTGATTTATTTGTGTGGTTATAATAATGACTGATTTCTATGGTAACTAATAGTTAGGCTGGTAACATTAAGATATTACAAGGACCCTGATGGAAATAAGTCACTTCATCTGACTTTATTGGGTTATCCTAATTAATTTACACATCATAGTGTAAGGCAGTTGTTATCACTCAAAATTTGTGTAACTGTACTTGAGTGCAAGTATACATAAATAAATTTACTTAAGATTCTTGAGATTCAGAGTACAGTGGACCCCCGGTTTACGATATTATTTCATTCCAGAAGTATGTTCAGGTGGCAGTACTGACCGAATTTGTTCCCATAAGGAATATTGTGAATTAGATTAGTCCATTTCAGACCCCCAAACATACACATACAAATGCACTTACATAAATACACTTACATAATTGGTCGCATTGGGAGCTGATCGTAAAGCGGGGGTCCACTGTACTTAGAAAGTAGAATAATCTGGATAAGGAAATAGTGGAAGCAGATTCTGTACATAGTTTCGAGTAAAGGTATGACAGGACCCTAAAGAATAGGAATCTGTAAAATACAGTCAACAGCAAAGATGAGACCAGAACTTTGAACTGACTACAATTAAGTTCACTGTAATGGGTGCCACAAACATTGCATTTATGAAAAAAAGATGATGCGAGCTTTAATTTTTAACATGGTGGACTGGGAGGCCAATGGAAGACCTCGGCCACTTGACCAAAAGCTCTAGTTAGGTCATTACAAGGATTCTAATAGGAATAAATCCCTTTGACTTTTTTGGGGGTTATCCTAGGTAACTTACACTATGTATGATAATTGTATTTATGTGTACCTGCACCTAAATAAACTTAATTACTTACTAGCTTATAATGTTTTTTGACCAATATCCCCATCACTGTACAGGGAGCCCCACCTTCAGAATGGAAACATACTGAATTGTGCTTAAAACGCACAAACAACTCACAGAGCTCATCGTGGAGAGCCGGAGTCGTCATGATACTATAAGATGACAATCTACTGCTGCATTTCTCGTCTTCTTTACCACGGTGTTGCAAAGACGTCTCTTGCACTGCACTGCTGTTGTCTCTGCTACAGACGTGTTGTGCCTTCTGAAGGTGCTTCTGCTGGTCCCTGCCTCTTCTTCTGTGCCCGGGAAGTAGTTTTCTTGAAAGTGTTGTCTTGTGGGGGACTCAATGTGACCGTAAAGGAGAAAAAAGACGAATATTAGCACTGATGCTGTGTCTTATGCACTGTCATCAGCTGGGCAGCCGCGTTCGTCATCCCGTGAAATAAACACTTGATCGCGTTCATTACTAACCAAACTACCAGCAAAACCTTAATTTTATGTCGTATAATTCTCTATAATGGCACTTTTTAAAATATACCCCGGAAATATATGGCCGTTATTTACTATATGTAGCCAATGATGGAATTGTTTGGAGGTACCGAGGATCGCTCCCCGGCACGAGTAAAACGCTCAGCATGTTTCCTTGCACCTGCTGTCCATGTTCACCTAAGTAAGTAAGTAAGTTTATTCAGGTATACACAAATACAGTTACATAGAATTATCATACATAGCAGCATATGTGTAGAGAACCTAGGATAACCCAAAAAAGTCAGACAGTAAGTAGGTACCTGGGTGTTAGTCTGCTGTTGTGGGTCATTTTATATTAGGGAAAGACAAGATTAAAGAACCCCAGCGGATATAAGGACGACAGTCCGCGAATTAGCAGTACTTTGGAGACTGGTTAACGGCCTTAGTCGGACCGAAACATCGCTATAAGTTTCAGTCTCCTAAGTGCAGGTTAAGTAAGTTTATATACTGAGGTGGTCAGTGCCTGAGGGACTGACCGGTTGATGGACTAATTATATCATGTTTACTTTGCTACTACACCTGCTTCTTCTGTAGGTGACTGAAGAAGCCTACTGTGTAGGCGAAACGTTTCAACAGCAATAAACGTTTCAAAAGACTCAAGAAATCGTAATGACACGATTGCAAACAAACCATTCCCCCGGCCGGGATTGAACCCGCGGTCATAGAGTCTCATGACCGCGGGTTCAATCCCGGCCGGGGGTATGGTTCGTTTCAAAAGTGAAGATACCAAACAGCTACACACACACATATATGTCTCACTCCTATATCTGGGTATTGTTCCAGCCAAGGACGCACAGACTTTACTGGGTCATTTATCCTGAGTGGCTAAACCCTCCCGGTTAAAAACGACAAAAGTTGTAAAATCCATTTTAAGATTCCTCGAATGACCCCAATAATTTTCATAACCCTTCAGTTACTTGCATTCAGATGTTTGAGAACGATCCTTCCTAATTGGGACTTATGGAACCCAGTAACAATGTAAATCTTGTCTTCTGGAAAATACACATGGCACGGGGGGGGGGGGGTAATTGGAAGGTATTCAGAAGACTTATTCTTCAGTTGTTAGATAAGACACATATGCAACAGTTAGGTATCTTTATTTCAAAACGTTTCGCCTACACAGTAGGCTTCTTCAGTCGAGTACAGAAAAGTTGATAGAAGCAGAAGAGACTTGAAGACGATGTAATCAGTCCATCACAGTCCATTCACAGCATCGTGAACACTAACTCCAAGGCCGAGGGACTGATTACCTCATCTTTTGTATATAGTTCTACTGTCTTCCTATTATGTCCTAGAATCTGTATTGATAAAGCCACTGGATGGCAAAACGTCTACAATAAAGATATCCAGATGTTGCACATGTGTCTTAACTTTCATATTGTCGGTATTTTATACCTTTCTTGCACAACTTGTCAGACACTGCAACATCATGGAATCTTGGTTCAGAGGACATCTACAAGACCTTCTTCACGGCTGCTGCAACTAACCCATCTCTTTGGGAAGGACCTACTTCCACTGGGGAATCCCGCCTACCAGTGACTATGCCCTCGTCTGCTGCCCGTCCCTATTCACTGACGCCTATATAACCGCCAGTCTTCTTGCCTTTGCTTCACATTTGGACACACAGCTCCATCGACGAACGATCTCGCCTCTCTAATTACCCCGTGTTGAGTGTGACTATCCTCAGAGTGGTGGTTACTAAACCTTCGTCTTCACCTTCAGGATTGGTGCGTCGGTGGTTGCCTGCCCAAGGGCAGGAAGCCTCCCTCTGCACTCCTGTTGCTATCTGTAGCCTCCACGCTCCAGACTACGTGTAGTCTACGCGCTATACAGCCAGTGTTGCGTCTCCACGCCTCAGCCTGTATGTGAAGTCTGCTCGCCATTCAGCTAGTGTTGGCTCTCCTTCGCTCACAGCTGTTGTTCTCCTCACCGAGTGGTGGTTACTGGACCTTCGTCTTCACCATCAGGATTGGTGCGTCGGTGGCTGCCTACCCAAGGGCAGGAAGCCTCCCTCTGCACTCCTGTTGCTGTCTGAAGTCCCCACGCCTCAGCCTGTATGTGAAGTCTGCTCGCCATTCAGCTAGTGTTGGCTCTCCTCATCGCTCACAGCCAGAGTTGCTCTCTTCACCGAGTGGTGGTTACTGGACCTTCGTCTTCACCATCAGGATTGGTGCGTCGGTGGCTGCCTACCCAAGGGCAGGAAGCTTCCCTCTGCACTCCTGTTGCTGTCTGAAGTCTCCACGCCTCAGCCTGTTCGTGTGGTCTGCACGCCTTACAGCCAGTTCAGGGCACACAGTGCTCCATCAAGCTACAGCTCACCTCCTCAGTGTCCTGTGCCTCCAGAGACGGACTCCACAAGAAACTTTAAAGTTATAACCAGGCAAGTACGTGTGTCTACTTCACACGTACTTGCCTAGCCAATTTTTCTCACAGGATTGGCCCCCACATCTAATTTACGATGCCTGCAATGCCTTCCACCTCCTTTCCCCTTACCGCTCCTCTACTGCCAACACCTGCCTCTACTCTGTCTACTCCTGCTTCTAAGGCCTACCCTGCCCCCACCTCTTCCAAGCCCAATTCTTTCTCGCTTAACCTCAAATACTCTAAATCTGATCATGCCACTATCTGTCCTGGAAATTTACTGTACCAGATCACTGGCGCTCCTCAGTATAAAGTCTTTAAAACCAACTCTGGATTCAAACTACTTCTTGACAGACATTCTTACGAAACGTACACCTCAACCGAGACCAGACAAAAACTTCTCAATGCAGGCTTCACTATTATTTGGACTCCTGAGCACCACGCCAAATGCACAGTGATCGCAAAACACGTAGACTATTCTCTCCTGACTGCTTATGACACAGACAAAGAAGACTTAATCAAAGACATTAGTACTATGAACAAAGTCTCTGTTGACGATATTTATAGACCTGAAAACTCTACCATCCTCAAAATACGCTGTTCAACTCCTTCTGACGCCTCTACACTCTTCAATCAAGGAATCCTTGCTAAGACCATCCGCATTCCTCCATACTCCCTCTTCACTCCAAACTTTCACCCCATCACTCAATGTCTGAAATGCTACAAATTCGGCCACGACAAAATCTCATGCACTTCCACACAAACCTGCTCCAGATGTTCAGCAACTGGCCACTTCTGGAACACTTGCAACCTCCCCCTAAAATGTTCTAACTGCGGTGGGTCACACACTGCAGTTGCAAATTCCTGCCCTACTAGAAAAGACATTCTCTCCACCCTCAGAGAAAGCCAACCTCCCTCCCTCCCCAACCCCTTCCCTGCACCTCCCCCTCCTACAATACTTTCCACCCCTATCCCCCAATGCCTGGGGTGATGGACTGATTACATCGTCTTCAAGTATCTTCTGCTTCTATCAACTTTTCTGTACTCGACTGAAGAAGCCTACTGTATAGGCGAAACGTTTCAAAATAAAGATACCTAACTGTTGCATATGTGTCTTACCTAACAACCTGTCGGTATTTTATACCATTTTAATGTTCAACCTGTCAGACACTGCAACACAAGGGTATCTTGGTACAGACCTACAATCAACTTTTACAACCTCTACTAGTGAGAACGGCTGAATTTGAGAGGGACCTGACCTCCCAACATCTGAGTTCTTACCTCTCCTAGTGACCTACGTCTCACCTGTTGGCGCTATAAATAGGCTCCATCCTGTCACTTCATCTCCATATTGTTTCATTCTATGGAACAATGCTCTCCAGACTGAGGGACTGACCACCTCAAAACTTTAAGGGTGATGGACTGATTACATCGTCTTCAAGTATCTTCTGCTTCTATCAACTTTTCTGTACTCGACTGAAGAAGCCTACTGTGTAGGCGAAACGTTTCAAAATAAAGATACCTAACTGTTGCATATGTGTCTTACCTAACAACCTGTCGGTATTTTATACCATTTTAATGTTCAACAATGCCTGGGTTACCCCACGCACTTGGTCTACCAGTCCTACTCTACACACTTCAAACACCAACATACAGACTACAATCACCTCTCCTTCTACACCTACACCCACACTAGACTACAAAACTAACTGCCAACTCGCCACTGCTGCCCACTCTGCGATGGTAATCTCTCAAGCCTACCAATCAGACTACTCACATGTCCTTAACCTAATCTTGTCCGCTAACAATCTTCCCTCTTTAATTATCCCTCCTTCCTGCTTTTCTTCTAAGCCCCCTACAACCTCTACCTCCTCCCTCTCTCCCACCCCCCCACTTCCGACACCCACCAGCTCTCCTTCCCCTCTACCCCTCTTCACTTCTTCCACCCCTCCCACCAACACCCCTACTGCTGCTGCTACGACCACCCCTCCCCCGACCTCCTTACCCACTTCCTCATCCCCATCCAAAGCTTCCGCTTCCTTACCCAGTACCATAGCTTCCACTTCCTCATCCCCTACCAAAGCTTCCACTTCCTCTGCATCTACCTTTGCCCACTCCTCCACCACAACCAAAACTTCATCCAGGTCCAACTCCACCTCCTCCAGACAAAATCCACTCAAACCCAAACCTGCCCCAACTTCTGACAGACATACAAAAGAACATAAAAACAGATCCATCTCTTCCTCCCCCTCCAGGAAACGGGTCCGTAACACCTACAAACTCGCATCCACTGATGGCACCACTATCACGGGTTTTAATCCAAACTCCTCCGACATTAACTTTGCTATGACGAAACCATTAAATCATGTTTAAAGTGATTCAGTTCAACGTACGTTCTTACTTTACTATCAGACACCTACTGGCCGAGCTCCTTGAAGCAGAGACCAGATATTGTTTTGCTAAACAGTACCTGCCTCAAAGCCCCTCAACGTATCCGCCATTATGGTTATACTGCACTACAGTCCCCCTATGATCCCCACGATGGGGTTGCCATCCTTGTCAAATCCAACATAAAACACGAATCTCTCCCAATCCCTTTTATTCACCAACACTGTCTTGCAGTCAGAATACACACCCACCTTGGCCCCTTTATCTTTTTCACCACCTATGCTCGCCCAAACACTATTCTCAACATACACGACCTTTCCTTAGTCTTCAACTACACCAACACACCAACATACCTACTAGCTGACATGAATGCCAAACACACCGCCTTTCATCACACCAGTAACAACCAACTTGGTCACCAATTACTCAACTTCACTAACCATAAACACCTAATTCATCTCGGCCCAGACTTCAATACCTTCTTCAATCACACGGGCCAAGGCAAACCAGACATCATTCTGGCAAACCGAGCCAGTTCTCTATTTCAACACTACATCTCACCTGGCCCTATTACAGGCTCTGATCACATCCCAGTCATCTTGCACATCTCCTCCAACCCTATCCTCATTCCAACCACACCTTCCTTCTCCTACAAGAACGCTGACTGGGATGCTTTCAAACAACACATTGACAATATTAACCTCACCTATGACTATAACAACAAACCTATCTCTGACATCGATACTCAACTTGATCTCATCCAGGACACCATTTTTTTTTTTTTTTTTTTTTTTTTTTTTTATATTTTATTTAAAACAGTGCGATACAAATAGCAGAAATATATTAAAAAGATACACGACAAAAGCTTACTGCACTAGAATTTCACTTAACCCGAAACCTAATATTGATACCATACTGCACAGTGGTAATATTGATACCATACTGCACAGTGGTAATATTGATACACCACAACACACTGTATATTACAATGGTAATACACTCTCACACACAACACACCGTATATTACAGTGAATATACACTCACACTCAACACTATACATTACAGTGATATTGTTTTATTTGTTAAAGAACATCTCTAACAAGGTTACTTATACAAAACATCAAACACTGGAAATTATAAAGATTGTACAATAAAAGAAGAGATATAAAAAAAAAAAAAAAAACTAAACACGCACAATGACACACATACACAAGCACACATAGGTGAGGTTTCTGCCTGTCAACACACACGTATGAGAGACTAAATCTAAGATCTCAGGTGCTTAACAGAGCACCACGATACTCAAACATTAATTTAGGCGATTATCACAAGATCTTAACATACATAGGTATTTAGGATACAAAGAAGGAAACGGGATAATACTAAAAGTCACAATAAAAACATCCAATATAACAAAACAAAACTACGATGTGAAATTTTACATCTCAGCGGAACTAAGAAAAAATGATGCAAGTAGTTACATGTAATATAATATTACTGAAAAGCACACTGTAACACAGCATAAAATATAACAAAATAAGAACCAGTAGCTTATGCTAGGAAAAACTTTTTTTTTTTTTTTTTTTTTTTTATAAACATTACACTTGAATCAAAATCATTAAAGACACCTATAACATATTTGAGTCATTGAAAATTTTCATCATAAAGTCCTTGAAATGATTTATGCATGATAAATGATAATATGCAATCGTAGTACAACACATTTCTAAATGATAACTTTTTAGTTCCTGAAACCCTCGGGGCAATAACCATATTGCCCATAGATATCAAAACTCAATTATACATCCTTATAAACAGCACTCCATGCTCACACCCAAGTCTAGGAAAATAGCCCGTTGTGTCCCCTTACCCATTTTGCAAATCCCATAAATCCCTTAATGTGAAATTTCGATAACCCTCACTAAAATCTCTCTCCCATCTCCCTCCATACACCCCTTTATTCCTACACTGTGTCCTATAAAAAGTTGCTGCCAACGCATTAATTCTTGCACGCACGTCCGCCTCCCTCATAGCCCACATCATGTATATATAATCCGTAATCATATACCCAATCGCATTCTCAACCCTTTTATTCACCCCAGTTATATCTAAACTTAAAACCCTCAAGACCTGCAAACCCCCTCCCCCCACTAACCTTAAAACCTTACCCATCCAAACCCTTATAAGTTCAATACAATCGCAAAAATACACCGTATGATAAATAGTCGCCAATCCTCCACAATCCTTGCATTCCCCATCCTCTCGTATTCTCTTATAGAATAAAACCATTCCTGACGGCAATATTCCATGTAAAAATCTATACATAACTTCTCTGACTTTAGGTTTTAAACGCAATTTGTTTAAACGCCCCCAAATATTACGCCAATCATACATCGGATATACTCCTTCTACCGCCGCTACCAAAGCCTTACCATCTGCCCTATCAAGATTTCTCAATTTAATATGTAAAGGATCCCTCACGTTTATAAATACCCGTAACATTGCCTCACCTATCATGAACTCCCTACCCCCCCACCACCGTCGCATATCCTGATGTATCCTATGAAGACCGTCTCCTTTCACCCCTCCCTCCCGCTTATAACTATGTTTTAAATACATACTTATTATCCTCTTTTCGACATCTATAAGACCCAGCCCTCCACGGCCAACCGGGAGTGTGACAACCGCTCTACTTAACCATTCGCTCCCTGTTCCCCAAATGAATCTAAAAACACTTTTTTGTAGCCTTTTTAACTCACAACGAAGTATCGGAAATATTACCGTAACATGCCATAGTTTACTATATAATAGCACATTCGTTGTAATCACCCTTTGTTGCAAACTTAAATTAGCAGCTCTTAAACCACTGAGGCGCTTCAGAACACTGTCAACGATACGCACGGAATTTATTTGCTGTGCTAACTTGAAATCATTTACATAAACGATCCCACATATCTTTATTTGGTCCACCCTTTTCCACCTTTCAGCAACCATTCCGTCCTCACGTGACCCTTTTCCAAGATTCATATACTTTGTTTTCCCCATGTTGATCGTCATGCCAGTAGCCTTTTCAAAAACTTTCACTAACGTTTCTACCCGAATCAAATCCATGTTTTCTCTCACCAAAATCGTCGTATCGTCGACATATCCAACAATGCCCGCTCCCCCATCCCTTACATTACCCATCCCCTTTGCTTCCAATAAAACCCTTATCCCTCTATAAAAGGGATCTTGAAAACAAGCAAAAAAAATTTGTGAAAGGGGACAACCTTGACGCAAACCCCTTCCCATCTGAATTCGATCTCCCAACCTCCCATTCACCTGCACACGCAAGGTTGCCTCCTGATACATTAATTTGGCCCATGATATAATTTCCGCACCAAACCCCTGCCATCTCATGATCTTCCATAACGTCTCCCGTTCCACACTATCATATGCCGCCTCCCAATCTATAGCCAATACCCCCCCCCTTTCCTAATCTTACTCTTTCTTCAATAAAACTTCTAATCATACCGTGACCTTCATACATAGACCTGCCCGGCACCCCATATTGTCCCTTGTCAATCACTCTGCCCAGGACTTTTTTTATTCTGTTAGCCAAGATCCTTCCAAAAATTTTATAGTCACCACATAATAACGAGATTGCACGATAATCTTTAACCGTTAATGGCTCGCCTTTAGGAACTAGGACGACCACAGCCAACCTTTGTTGTTCCCCTAAAACCCCATCCCGCTTCATTATATTGAATAAACGTACCAAAAACCCCTTTAAAACGTTCCAATTTTGAAGATAAAAGTCGCTGGGCAACCCATCAATTCCTGGCGCCTTACCCAATTGCGCCCCAGATAAAGCCTCCCAAGTCTCACACTCCGTTATCGGCCCTCCCAACATCAAACGATCATGCTCCTCCAGCTCACACTGCACAAACCTACCGATTGACTGCAATGCAATTTCACTTATTCCAACACTTTGCGTTTTCAATTTAACCCATGCATCTATATACCCACTCATACCCTCCGTCGTCGTCAACTCCTGATTCACTCTATACCCCTGCATACCTACCTGAACATTCAACCCCATTAACTCCATTGCTTTGCGACGTCTGTGTTGATTCCTCAACACACACGCCGACGGCCGATCTCCCCACAAAACCTCTTCGATTCCACCCTTAAGCCTTTCCCCATCAAACCTTTCGTTTTGTAAATTTCGTAGTTGCTCCTTAATTCTTTCAATTTCTATAACAGGATAATTAGCATTCGCTTGTACATAGCAGTCGCGCAACTGCCCCTCTAAATATCGTTGGAAACCGTATTGTAACTGACTATATCTCACTCCTTGACTAATATAATATTCCTTAATTCGCTTTTTGGCTATCGTTTCCCACCAATTAACCAAATCCACATCTCTAGGTGCTTCAACCACAAGGCGTTCCCACATATGCCCAAAAGACAAAAGACTTTCCTCCCTCTTCAATAACTTTACATTTAATTTCCAAAAAGATGGACCCCTTCTAGGCACACCCTCAATATCTACATCCATTACAACTCCTCTATGATCCGAAAAAACCACATTTATCACATTCACTCTCCGCACTGTAACCGCACTAGACACGTACATTCTATCCAATCTCGCCGCATAATCTCGTCTAATAAAAGTATGCTCCACCATGCCACCCCCCCCACACACATCCATTAAACCCACACTCGTCAATAAATCTCCCAGGAATCCCAAGCAACAACCTGCTCCTCGAGGCTCCACATCTTTTCGTCGTATTACACAATTCCAGTCGCCCCCTATTATCGCTACATTTGGTAAACTACGTAGATAATATACTAATACATCTTGTACAAAATGAGTTTTAAGTCGTACATCTCCCTCGGCCGGCCCATATACACATACAAAACTTATGTGTGCTCTACCCCATAAACCATCCACCCTAATCACTCTCCCCTCCCCCCTTTCACTATGGCGTACTACAAACGGGCTATTTTCCTTTACCAGAATGGCGACGCCTCCTTTTAACCTCGTCGCATATTCCATATACACATCATAACCATCCATTTCTAACTCATATCCAATTCTGTAATTGTGTTCTTGGATAAATACCACATCCACATCTAGACGCACCAAAAATTCATTAAACCACTTTCGCTTCCGCTCAGATCTCAAACCGTTAATATTTATTGTCAAAACCTTAAAGTCAATTAATGGGGTTTTCCTTTCGTTCTAGGTATAGACTTTTCACTTATACATTTTACACCACCTCTATCCCTCCCCCCTTTTTTGGGAACCACCTTGATAAACCCTTGTTTCGTGGATTCTCTGTTCCCTGTCCTCTGTACATCCGCCCAAGACTTTTTTCCTGGCCTTTGGGCAGGAGTAAGCACGTCGTCTGAGTCTGATGGGGTCGCAGTTCGCTTTCGCGTCCTACCCTCCACCTGCATTGGGATTTCTTTAGTACTATCGTGATGCACCTCCACTTCTGCTACATTTACCGTCATACCATGCGACACACTAGACTCAATGCTTCCATCCGTCGCCTCACCATGATGTTCAACCGATCCCAAAATTGCACCTGGATCCTCCACATGGTTGACGATCGACTCGTCTAACAAAACATCCAGTGCCTTCACTAAAGACGCCGCTACATCCTCTTCCCCCATAGTGGGCAGAGTCTCTTCCAATACTTTATTTATGTCCAGTGACGGTGATTCTTCTCGCTGTTTTGCATCCTCCAAAGCATTCTCCTGCGCTTTTTCTACCTCTTCACTCCAAGATGTCCGTTGTCGAGACGGGTGAGCATAAGACTGTTCTCGTCCCTCAACTTCCTCGACTTCTTCCGGTTGTTGCTGTTGCGATATTTGGAGATTCCCACGACGCTTACCACACTGTGCCGCTATGTGGTCATACGACCCACACAGCCGACACGTACGACGTTGCCCCGCATATGTCACATATACTTGAGTTCGAAATGCTTGCAACATAATATAGGACGGTATGGGGTGGCGTAAGGTCATTTTGACTGAATATGTTCCCTCCAAACTTCCAGCATAAGGTCCAGCGGCCCACCGACCTGCAGAGGCCATATGAACCGTACCATAATTACGTAGTTCATCTTTTATAACAAAATCAGTCGCTTCAAAAGGCACATTCTTGATTTTTACCCATGTGTAGTATCTTGATACATCATGAAGACGTACTGATACAGCTGAATTGACGGCTATAATGGTCTCTTGATACTTATCCACCACTGCTTCGTAGACATTTGCTGACGTCATTTTAACGAAAATCCGTGTCGTCCCATTAAGTGCTACACCACATATCTCTTCATTTGCGATACCGTAGGTATCACGGATAATCGCCGGTAGTAACAAATCCATCGTGGCTCCCGTGACAGCCCCACGGGTCAACTCAACGCAAACAGTGTTGATGCGCCTGTTGCTATGCAGCGCCATGTTGGAAAATGAGCAGCACACGTCCTCACTACTCAATGACTGTTGACGAACTGGTGTAGCTCGCCTGAAACAGCAGAGGGGTGCAGAGCACAACCGCACTCTACCGTGGTCAGGCAGCGAATGGACACAGATTTAATCAAGTTCGATTAGATCTCACTTACCTTAGAAACAACATTATACACAGTCTAGACCAAGACCACAACAATCACTGGTCACAACTCATACAACAAGCGGACAAACAGCGTATTAAAAACACTAAAGCCTTCTGGAACTTTATCAAAAAAATAAGAGGCACTACTCCCACCAACAAATTCAAACACATCACCCACAACAACACACACATCTCAGACCCGCAGGCTGCTACCAACATCTTCAAACACATCTGGGAGAACATCTTCCACCCTCACCGACCTCACCCTAACGTTATTCAACACATTCAGAACATAGAACATTGGAACACTGCACACACACAAGATACAACACCAGATAGCCACATTCATCTAGACTCTCTTACCTCCTCCCAAGAACTCGACACTCCTTTCACCAACACAGACATTAAAACTCTCCTCAGACACCTTCCTCCCAAGGCTCCTGGCGCCTCTGGCCTAAACCATATTATCCTAAAACACCTTCCTGACTCTATCATTACTGCCTACACAAACCTCCTCAATGCCTCCCTTGCCTCTGGATACTTCCCTTCCCTCTTCAAAGCTGCTACTGCTATCCTCCTTCCTAAACCCAAAAAAGACCACTCTGATCCTAGAAATTATCGCCCTATCAGCCTCCTCGAAACTTTAGGTAAACTCTTTGAAAAACTCATCAACCATCGCCTTCGCAGATACCTGGAACACAACTCTCTACTTTCTGATGGTCAGTTTGGCTTCAGAACACACAGATCCACACAAGATGCCATTAACATCATTCTCAACTACATCCACATAAACACAGAACAAAGAAACTGGACAGTCCTGGTTGCAAAAGACGTTGAAAAAGCTTTTGACACTGTCTGGCACCAAGGGCTCAAGTACAAACTCTGCACTAACTTTAACCTGCCTCTCACTACTCGTAAACTCCTCTGCAACTTCCTAGACGGCCGTACCATGAGAATCAAATTCCAAGGCTGTTACTCTGACTACTTCACACTAAATGCTGGAGTACCCCAGGGATCTGTCCTCTCCCCTACCCTCTACATTTTATACACTAACGACATTCCAACACCTGTATACCAAAACTCCATCACACTAGCCTATGCAGACGACATTACACAACTTATCATCTATGCCAATATAGATACACTCACACACAAAGCACAAAATGAGGTCGACAGGATAGCCATCTGGGAACAAAAATGGAGGATCAAAACCAATGCAGCTAAATCCAGCATTACATATTTTAACTACAGAAAACGTGATCCTCCATTACCTGTCGAGCTCAGAACAGCTGACACCCGCACTTACATCCCCATGACACAATTTGTCACTGTCCTTGGCGTTAATCTTGACTACCTTCTACGCTTACACGGACACATTCACTCAAGGCATGCAATAGCTAGTAAGGCCCTTGCGGGCCTCTACAAGCTGAAACGCACCAAACTACTCCTCTACAAATCCCTTATACGTCCTCTGATAACTTACTCTCCTCTAGCCCTTTCTCTTGCAGCAAAAACAAACTTACTTAAACTGCAGCGTGTCCAGAACAAGGCGCTGCGCTGGGTGCTTGATGTCAGATGGGAGGACTTCGCCACATGCGAGTCTCTACATGCCCAGTTAGACATCCCTGCGCTGAATCTGTACTGGAAGACGCTCAGTGACAGACAGATTGACAAACTCGTGACACGACATGACTACTGGACCTCTCTCCTTGACGAAGACATTCGCAGACCCACAAACCAACACAACCTTTTCTACTCCTTGCATGATTCTGCTCCTAACCCTATTTACAAATAACCTTGGATTCTCCGAGAGGTACCTTCTATGACAGGTACCATTCTCTGATCCACGTTCGCCTTACCCTTTGGGTTAAGACATGGCTCAGTTCTACACTCCTCTCTAGCTCTAAACGTCGCATGTCCCTTCCTTCCCGCTCACTCCACCGGAGTCCCAACAGAAGAGCCTGAAGTTCTCTTCTCAATATCTGTCCCACGATCGCCTCGCTGCTGGGTTAAGCCCTGGCTCTATTTCTACGACTAAGAACACTCCTCTCCAGCACTGTTCTTCGTCTGTCCCGTCTTCCCCGCTCATCCCATTTGGGATCTTACCTGAACTTTCGTTCGTTCGTTCGTTCGCCTTTGCTCCAGATTCTCCTCCACCACGATGCTGTGAACACTAACTCCAAGGCCGAGGGACTGATTACCTCATCTTTTGTATATAGTTCTACTGTCTTCCTATTATGTCCTAGAATCTGTATTGATAAAGCCACTGGATGGCGAAACGTCTACAATAAAGATATCCAGATGTTGCACATGTGTCTTAATTTTCATATTGTCGGTATTTTATACCTTTCTTGCACAGATTCAAATATATTTAACGTGATTTAACAGGAATATAAATTCCAAACTATTTAAACAAAACTGGCAGATGCCCGACCTATACACTTGAATTTCACTCTTCCCCGTCGTCGATTTTTGGAGGCACTTTTTTTTTTTTTTTGAATATGTAAATATGTAATATGTAAAGGACATAGGAAAGTATTGGTTTGGAAATAGGGTAGTTGATGAGTGGAAAAGTCTACCTAGTTGGGTTATTGAGGCTGGGACTTTGGGTAGTTTCAAATTTAGGTTGGATAACTACATGAGTGGGAGGGGTTGGATTTGAGTGGGACTTGCACATCAGAGCTTATTTCTTGGGTGGCATTGAAAATTGGGTTGGGCAAATGTTTTGTTAGTGGGATGAATTGTAAAGGACCTGCCTAGTATGGGCCAACAGGCCTCCTGCAGTGTTCCTCCTTTCTTATGTTCTTATGTAACAGCAGAGGGTTTTGGAAGTTATCGAAGCTCTTCCAGGAAGCTGGGAATCGGTTGTGGGCGATTTTCACAAGAACATTCTCGAAATTAATATCTCACCCACACTCAGGGGAGAACTCTAATACATAGAACTCAATCTGTAACTTACTGAAGTTTATATATCCTGGAGACTTGTGGAACTTTAAGGACACTAGGGTGTTGTTAGGTAAGACACATATGCAACAGTTAGGTATCTTTATTTCGAAACGTTTCGCCTACACAGTAGGCTTCTTCAGTCGAGTACAGAAAAGTTGATAGAAGCAGAAGATACTTGAAGACGATGTAATCAGTCCATCACCCTTAAAGTTTTGAGGTGGTCAGTCCCTCAGTCTGGAGAAGAGCATTGTTCCGTTGACTGAAACAATATGAAGTTGAAGTGACAGGATGGAGCCTTTATATAGTGCCAGGAGGTGAGACGTAGGTTGCTTTGGGAGGGCAGGTCCCTCTCAAACCCAGCCGTTCTCACTAGTAGAGGTCGAAGTTGATGGTCTGTACCAAGATACCCTTGTGTTGCAGTGTCTGACAGAATGAACATTAAAATGGTATAAAATACCGACAGATTGTTAGGTAAGACACATATGCAACAGTTAGGTATCTTTATTTCGAAACGTTTCGCCTACACAGTAGGCTTCTTCAGTCGAGTACAGAAAAGTTGATAGAAGCAGAAGATACTTGAAGACGATGTAATCAGTCCATCACCCTTAAAGTTTTGAGGTGGTCAGTCCCTCAGTCTGGAGAAGAGCATTGTTCCGTTGACTGAAACAATATGAAGTTGAAGTGACAGGATGGAGCCTTTATATAGTGCCAGGAGGTGAGACGTAGGTTGCTTTGGGAGGGCAGGTCCCTCTCAAACCCAGCCGTTCTCACTAGTAGAGGTCGAAGTTGATGGTCTGTACCAAGATACCCTTGTGTTGCAGTGTCTGACAGAATGAACATTAAAATGGTATAAAATACCGACAGATTGTTAGGTAAGACACATATGCAACAGTTAGGTATCTTTATTTCGAAACGTTTCGCCTACACAGTAGGCTTCTTCAAGGACACTAGGGGTCACAAATAATATTCCTCCTTCAATGCCCACCATCTCAGCTTCCCAACTAGCTCCGGGACCCAATTTATTAAATTGGTGGTATATTCTAACGCCTTCCACGGGAAGATTTACTAGAAAATTGGTCAATATCAAGTAACCTTATTTGTTCTGTGAGTTACAATACACACTGGAAGGCGAACCTAAATTACTGAAGATTGAGACACTTGTGCAGCATATGGGATGAACATCAAAATGGTACACAATACCGACAGGCTGTTAGGCAAGACACACATTGATAAATTAGACACATGTGCAACTCTTGGGTATCTTTATTGAGGAAACGTTTCGCCACACAGTGGCTTCATCAGTCCATACAAAGGAGAATCTTGAAGAACAGGGGGAGAATGAGGTAATCAGTCCCTCAACCTTGAGTCGATGTGGTCAGTCCATCAATCTTGAATAGAATACGGCATACTTGCTGAGAAGGAGCTTATAAACCGTTGGCAGGAGAGGTGAAGCAGTCATAGGTCGTGTAACATTTGTTCAATGTTGAAGTAGGTCATGCCCAAGAATTAGGCAAGCAAAGAATTCCCAAGCCTAATTCTTGGGCATGACCTACTTCAACATTGAACAAATGTTACACGACCTATGACTGCTTCACCTCTCCTGCCAACGGTTTATAAGCTCCTTCTCAGCAAGTATGCCGTATTCTATTCAAGATTGATGGACTGACCACATCGACTCAAGGTTGAGGGACTGATTACCTCATTCTCCCCCTGTTCTTCAAGATTCTCCTTTGTATGGACTGATGAAGCCACTGTGTGGCGAAACGTTTCCTCAATAAAGATACCCAAGAGTTGCACATGTGTCTAATTTATCAACATGTCGGTTCTCTGAACCATTCATCTACAAAGACACACATGCAACAGTTAGACAACTTTATCCCGAAACGCCTCGCCTACACAGCAGGCTTCTTCAGTCGAATACAGAAAGTAGGCAGGAACAGTAGAGATGTGAAGACGATGTAATCAGTCCATCACCCTTGTAGTCGTAGAATTTGAGGTTGTCAGTCCCTCGGCCTGGAGAAGAAGCCTGCTGTGTAGGCGAGGCGTTTCGGGATAAAGTTGTCTAACTGTTGCATGTGTGTCTTGCCTAACAGCATATGGGATCAAGGTTAGAAGTGATCAAGGTCCCAGGACCGAAACGTTTTCTAATAAATATGTTATAGTGTTTGCTTACGTGTCTTTCTAAACCAACTTGTCGGTATTTATTACCAAGGTTTATACCAGCATATGGGAATCTTTATCCAGGAAACGTTTCGCCACACAGTTTCCTGGATAAAGATTCCCATATGCTGCACAAGTGTCTCAATCTTCAACTTGTCGGTTTTTCAAACCATTCATCACTAAATTACTGAAGAGTGCTGGCGCTAGTGGACAATAATATGTCGTCTAATTCACAGCTTCTGCATCTCATTTTCTCTAGTCCATTCACTAGGTTTCCATTTCATACTCTGACTGGACATTTACAGATGTCTGTCCTCTTCACTTACATTGTAGTGTTGAATTAACCGCTAATATTACTAACGGACACTACAAAATTAGAGAAACATTCACGAACCACCCGGTTCGTCTTACCCTTTCCTTGCTTTTGCTTCTCACTCTCCTATCTTAAGTACACATATTTATTCACATTTAGTAATGTTTCTGGGTGTGTAATACATTTTCCTCATCAGATATTATTTTTTTTCAACATTACAATAATTCCACTTTGCTTAACTTAATATATTATAGAAGGGAATTATACGGAATATGTTCATTCCCTGTGACTTATCACCTTTCATAAGTCACATTAACATTACACACCTACATTATAATCTCCACCAATTATTACATTTGACTTATAGGAAAATTATTAGAATTTTTCACAGGTTCTAAGGAACATGCACATATCAGTTGTTCCAAGAATTTTGCTCTAGTTACCGTACAGCCAGTGTTGGAAACTTGAAGCTGATTGTATGAGACCTGGTGTTATTAGTGAAATAAAAGCGAATAACTGGGAGAAAAATGAAAAAAAATTAGGCAACAGTGTGAAGATCCCCCATCGCATATAACAAATTACACAATTTCTTCTTTTTTCAAGATGTTCATGGGATTGTTATTTATAGTGGTATTGGTGGTGGTAATGGTAATAAAGGGGAGGTTAAGGGAAGGGATGGTGGTGGGTGATGCAGGTGATGGTGGTAGTGTTGCAATACAACATGCTGGCACCCTGCTCCATATAAATACCTGTGGCATCCCTGGTGGTGCCAACCACAACACTGGAGTGACTGCTGGGCCAAAGTCCTCACAAGAGCTGCCTTAACATCTCCTCCACCTTGTTTCTCTGTCTGGAGAACGGTAAGAGACGGTCTCAGATTGTGTAACACATGGCTTTCCAGAATGTGAGTTCATTACCTTTGTAAATTGTGAGTTCATTACCTTTGTAAATTGTGAATTCATTACCTCTGTAACTTGCTCAGCTATCAAAACTTTGAGGCCCAGTCCCTGGACCAATTATGTACCTCTGTAATCTTTTGACTACCGCCCACAGGATGGGTATGGGGTGCATAATAAACATATTAAACTAAAAACTTCCAGAATGTGGGGAAGGTATATTAATACTAATAAAAGGCTCTTGATTCCTGGAATTAGAGCTACCCTCCCAGTCCTTGTATCAATCCTGATTACCTCCTCTTCTCCATCTGTATGACTTTACTAGCTCATGCAGTTATACTATTGTTGGAAATGTTGTAGTGAAGTATTTAACCAGCAGAGGATTACGTGTTATTCTGATTACTCATGAGAATAACATTACTGTGCCTGACTTGACTTGCTGTTTACTCTTGCCAGGAGTGAAACATGTTGGCGGTGTTGTGGGCGGTGTTGTGCTGTGTGGCTGTGAGTGAGGGCGTGTCCAGAAAGGTAGAGGAAGTACCCTTGGCCAGATCTTCAGACCCCAACGTGCAACATGGTGACACCGGCCAGATCCTCCTCGACCCAAGTAACCTCCTCGACCTGCCCCTAGGCTCTCCAGATACAGTCAGTCCTCACTTTTATGTGTGTGTGCGTGTACTCACTTATATGTGGTTGCAGGGGTCGAGTTGCAGCTCCTGACCCTGGGGTTGAGTCCTGACACTAGGTCCCACCTCTTCCAATTCATCAACTGACAATACTAGTTTCTGTTGATCCCTATCAAACCTACTCTGAAAACTATATATTGTATTAGCGTCCATCACTTTCACATCTACTTCATTCCTCTTTCGTAAAACCCTAAGACTGAAAAAATATTTCCTAACATTCTTGTGACTCCTTTATGTTTTAAATTGTCTCCATGTTCCCGGTCCTGACAATGTAACATGTCTCTCCTTATTTGCTCTCTCAGTTCCTCTGAGTACTTTAAATCTTGCAGTAATATGCCACGTATCCTCTTGAAGAACACAGTCACAATACCGTGAATGGAACAATGCACAAATAACCCGCTGGTTATTTGGTCGTCGGGTCTAAGTTCTTTAATCTTTACTGATACTATACTTACCTACCTGTAGTCTACCTGGAGGATGCTCCGTGGGTCAAAGCCCCCGCGGCCCAGTCCATCACCAGGCCTACTAGTGGATCAGGGCCTGATCATCCAGGCGGTTACTGCTGGCCGCATATAATCCTACGTACCCGGCTGATCGGGTATTAACTTGGGTATCTGTCCAACTCCCTCTTGAAGGTAGCCAGGTGTCTATTGGTAGGGAGTGATTTCTATGTGTAGATTTGGGACCAGTACTTCTAGGATTTTCCAGGTGTAGATTATGACGTGTCTCTCTCCTGCGCTGCAGTGAGTACAGATCAAGTGACTCCAAGCGTTCCCAGTAATTAAGGTGTTTGACGGAACTTAAACTTCTCTTGCCTCTTGAATAAGCTTCATCAGGTGAATGATTCCAAGCTGGTGCTGCACTAAGAAGAGCCTGATGTACGCTGTGTACAGATTCCTGAAATATTCTTCGTTGATATTCTTGAAGGTTATTATGAGATTTACTAACATCGTAATGACTAACTATGTGCAAGATCTTCTGGCAAGAACTTTTTCTTTTATTGATGCTTGTGGTTTCTCGCCTCTCAGCATTTCGTCTCTGGTCTGCTCTCCTCATCAGCGCTTATCTTAACTGAATCCCAGCAGTCACTTGTCTGGGCGCCCTTATAATGTAACTGAATCTCCTTGGAAGCTTTCCCTATCCTCTTTTGTTTGTATTCTTAGCAAAAAATTTACATTAAAAGTGTGCAATTACCTGTATGTAGCTACAGGAGCAAATGTATAATTGCGGTGTGCCATTTTAAATTTTCAATGTTTGCAGCAATTATTACCCCCACGTTCATCTGTTCTTATGTTGTTTATAAGATTCCCTTCATAGACTTCTGACTTGTGTTATATTTGACTATATTTTTCTTTATTTATATGTGTCTTCGTCTTAACCACGTTGAAGGAACTAGAAATGTCTTATTAATAATTATATCCACCTATATTATACATGACAGGTAGAACACCTGTCATGTATAATGTAGAGTGTATATAGTGAACACTCTTGGTAAAACATTTGCCTGGTCCACAGATGGAGACAGACATTCCTGGTCCTCCACTCAGCCCCACGGACTTCGAGAACAGTGCTGGAATGAGTAAGTAAATCTCCCACTTGATATTTACACTTTATGTGTCACTTTTGTTTCTTTATCTATGTAAGTGTAGTGCTTGGATTTACATGGTCTGGAAAATATCAGAAATACTCAGGTTGAGATTAAGATTATTATTTTAATGCCTAAGATTTCAACTATTGTGTCTAAGATTTCTACTTTAGTGCCTAAGATTGTGACTTTAGTACCTAAGATTGCAACTTTAATGCCTAAGGTGAAGACTTTCAATCTGTCACAGTTCATGACACTGTGGACATCAACAGTCAGTCGGACCCCATTGAACTAGCGGGACTCTTCGAGGGAGACATTATGCTAAACGACCGTGATGCCCTACTCGACCTGCCTCCTAGGGTGAGTCCTGGGGCACAAGCATGTTTATTTGGGGCACAAGTATGCTGGTGCAGGGCTGAAGGGCAGATGTATGTTTGTGTTTGGCAGTTAAGATAAGATTTTGTTCGGATTTTTAATTCCGGAGGGTTAGCCACCCAGGATAACCCAAGAAAGGCAGTGTGTCATCGAGGACTGTCTGTCTTATTTCCATTGGGATCCTCAATCTTGTCCCCCAGGATGCAACGTACACCAGTCAACTAACACCCAAGTACCAACTTGCTAGGCGAACACAACAACAGGTGTAAGGAAACGCGTCGAAATGTTTCCACCCCGCCGGGAATCGAGCCCGGACACTCAGAGTGTGATGCGAGGGCTTTGCCAGCCAGGCCACGGGGCCCCTTGTGTGTTCGTGTGTGATGTGTTTCCACTGACTTTTAAGTAGGTAAGCAATATCGAGTCGAAATTTGATTGACCTTCAGACAAGCTGAAGTTTGCAGTTGATGCAAAAAGACTGATAAAATTTTTGCCTGTTTATATCAATATCAAATTAATACAAAAGACTGCAATTATCAAAATCCTGCACATAATAATGGTTATTTGAAACACCACAAAATACATCACTGCTTGAGTGTTTTATTATTATTTTTAAGTCTGTCGGTGGTTAATTGGGTTTGAAGCCTCTCGACTATACTAGGGTCGTTAAGGCTGCACATAACCAGTCAAGAAAGGAAAACACTACACACACACACACACACACACACACACACACACACACACACACACACACACACACACACACACACACACACACACACACACACACCCACACATATATATATATATATATATATATATATATATATATATATATATAATTAGAAAGAACTCATTTAAAATTAAGCCCTTTTTAAAATTTTCTCTTATACGTTTAAAGATATATATTTTTTCATTTATGTTAATGTAAAAATTATTCATGAAGGCAAAAGGGAAAATGTACGAGAGTATAGTTCTACCAACACTCTTATATGGGTGTGAATCATGGGTTGCGAATGTTGCAGCGAGAAGGAGGTTGGAGGCAGTGGAGATGTGTTGAGGGGCAATGTGTGGTGTAAATATCATGCAGAGAATTCATAGTTTGGAAATTAAGAGGAGGTGCGGAGTTACTAAAAGTATTATTCAGAGGGCTGAAGAGGGGTTGTTGAGGTGGTTTAGCCATTTAGAGAGAATGGAACAAAATAGATTGACTTTGAGGGTGCATAAATTTGTAATGGAGGGGAGGAGGGGTAAGGGTTCGTCCTAGGAAAGGTTGGAGGAAGAGGGTAAAAGAGGTTTTGTGGGCAAGGGGCTCGGATATGCAGCAGGCATGTGCGAATATGTTAGATAGGAATGAATGGAGATGAATGGTTTATGGGACCTGACGAGCTGTTGGAGAGTGAGCAGGGTAATATTTTGTGAAGGGATTCAGAAAAACCGGTTAGCTGGACTTGAATCCTGGAGGTGGGAAGTAAATTGCCTGCACTTATATATATATATATATATATATATATATATATATATATATATATATATATATATATATATATATATATATATATATATATATATATATATATATATATATATATATATATATTCAACAAACCGGCCGTTTCCCACCAAGGCAGGGTGGCCCAAAAAGAAAAACGAAAGTTACTCTTTTAAATTTAGTAATTTATACAGGAGAACGGGTTACTAGTCCCTTGCTCTTGGCATTTTAGTCGCCTCTTACAACATGCATGGCTTACGCAGGAAGAATTCTGTTCTACTTCCCCATGGAGATAAGAGGAAATAAACAAGAACAAGAACTAGAAAGAAAATAGAAGAAAACCCAGAGGGGTATGTATATATATGTTTGTACATGTATGTGTAGTGTGACCTAAGTGTAAGTAGAAGTAGCAAGACGTACCTGTAATCTTGCATGTTTATGAGACAGAAAAAAAACACCAGCAATCCTACCATCATGTAAAACAATTACAGGTTTACGTTTTACACTCACTTGGCAGGAAGGTAGTACCTCCCTGGGTGGTTGCTGTCTACCAACCTACTCCCTAGGATATATATATATATATATATATATATATATATATATATATATATATATATATATATATATATATATATATATATAATGATAAGGATGATAATAATATAGTTGAGAGAGAAGAATATTATGTGCAGTACAGACACTCTCCTCCCACAGACAAAAGAGAACAATAGGACAGGACGCAGTGCACTTAATGATGTATACAGACGCTGGCCCAATGGAATCATCCCCTACGTCATCTCCCAGACCTACGGTGAGGCTGTCTCTCTGTATCTCAGTGTAACAGCTGAAATACTCACATAGAAGCAAAATTCTATGACGTTGTCTTTAAGGGGGAATTATTGTAAACTGCTATTAATGACATAATTGCTTATTTTTTCGGAATATACAGACTAATAAAAAAAATCATGCCTAGCACATTTTCTAAAATTCTCCCGTCATTAAAATAAATCCAGGATTCAGAAGTCCCTAGGGCCGAAGTGTACAACAGTTTCTAATGAAGGTCTTGGGTATCACATGCCATAGAGAATGATGCCATTGTTAGGCAAAGTCATATTTAATAATAGGAGATAAATTAAAAAATTTGGCTGATTGATTCGAAGTAGATAATGGTTTTCAAGGGTGAAGAACCCGAGAGGTCAAACATAACAAATGGAGTTCCTTAAAACTCCTGCGTCATAGTACAAAACTTCGGTAATAGAAATATTGAGTGACCGGGATAATTGGGAGCTATAGTCGGAGACTTCAGTACTAATTAATGTAAATTATTAAATTTTAAATACTGCAGAAGAGAAGAACCTTGGACTGGTCATTAGCAGTGAACTCAGGTACGGTAAATTAAGTCTAGCAAGAAATAACAAAGCTAACACAATGTTAGAATTTATACAACGAAATTCGAGTACAAAATATTAAAAAACGCCACTGTTGAATAATGTTGCCAGATCTCACACTCAATATGTTATTTTAGTCTCCAAATTACATTAGAAGTAAAATAGAGAGGGTTCAGACAAGAACAGTAAAGTTTGAATCTTCATTACGAACATACAGACTAACGATATAAAACTCCGAGACAGGAGATGCAACATAAATGTGGGTAACGGTATTAGTGCCAACGCAATCAATGAACAATGGAACAGTGTTTTGGGGAGTTTAAGTATTAATTGTAGTGCTTTAAACTTCTATAAACTCGCTCGCTTTAAACTTCTATAAACTGGGACATTTACCATGAATGCGAGGCAGTTACCTAGAGCTGATATGAGTTAGTAAACATGAGTAGAAGCCACCACAAGCAGGCAGCAGTTTTGGGTTCACTTCCTCCGGCACCACGGTCTTCCAATACTCTGCCTCAAACAAGTGATCACACTATTTACCATAATGGGACTAAAGTGAGTGTTGTCTAACTGTTGGTGTTGACTCTCCTTGACAGAGGAGACAGAGCGAGCCACTATCGCTAAGGCCATGAGTGAGTTTCATCAACAGTCGTGCATCCGCTTCGTTCCTCGTACCATCGAGAAGGACTACATCCACATCCTCAAGGGTGACGGGTGAGTGTCATCCTAGTTCCCGGTTGTGAGTGTTGTACATAAGGATGAGCGTCGTCCTAGTTCTCAAAAGGGTAAGGGGTCATCCTTGTCCTCAAGGGTAAGAGGCATGTTTGCCCTCAAGGGTAAGCGTCATCCTCGTCCTCAAGTCTAGTGTTTAAGTAGATTTTTTTCTGAACAGTGTAGAAAAATTTCATATTGACATTTGTTCGAGTTCAGGTCCTCCTCCTGCGATAAGAATGTTCCGTTCCTGTAGGTGCTCGAGTTCGGTGGGCCGGGTGACGGGAGCGCAGCAAGTATCGTTGGGTCCTGGCTGCCTGTACGTGGGTATTGTCATGCATGAGTTCATGCACGCTGCTGGGTTCTGGCATGAACAGTCACGCTACGACCGTGATAACTACATCACACTAAACAAGTTCAACGTCCAGGACGGCATGTGGCATAACTTTGAAAAGTACAACTGGGACAAAATTCAGAGCCTCGGGATTCCTTACGACCTCGGTGAGTGTACTGATAATACCTGTCTCTTACCACCATCTCTCCCTCACCGCCATCTCTCCCTCACCACCACTTTCCCTCACGACCAACACTCTCCCATACAGAGTCAGTGATGCACTACGGGCCATACGCCTTCGCCAAGGAGGGTAAACCCACCATCATCCCCAGAGACACAGGCAAGGAAATCGGTCAGAGGAGAGGATTTTCAAAGGTGGGTCCGTAGATGTCTTGTTCTCACCTAGTGTTGTAACATATTGTTATCAAAGTGTGGAGGTGTTATCATAACGTGGTGTTGTCATGGTGAGCTGCTAAATAACTGACACATTACAGTGGGACGTGGCTAAGCTGCAGAAGCTGTACAATTGTGCCAACACCTCCGTTCACTACGTCACCACCAGCGCTCCCCTCGTAGCAGCTGCTACAGGTAAATCATCGTTTCTCCTTGTTAGATCTCCATTGGTTTTTGTCAGAGCCTCAAGAAGGTCTTGAGTGGTCTTCACCAGCCTCTGCTTGACTGCACACGCGCGCAGTTATTTTCTCATATATGTTTACCTTACCCTCTCAGGTGTTGTATGACTCAGGTGTTGTATGACTCAGATATTGTATGACCCAGGTGTTGTATGACAACAACCATCCTCGCCACTGAATTAATTTTCAAATTTCCCGTCTGAGTTATCTCAGTATTTTCCCGCATAGTTCTCTTTTTAAATCTTAAATGTAAGTATTATTTTTAACGGAGAAAAGTTTTGGTTAACTGGAGAGTGAGTATATAATTTTTTATATGTGTGTTAATATTACTTATATGTGTGTGTGTACTGATGTATGTATATTTACCTGGAGTTTACCTGGAGAGAGTTCCGGGGGTCAACGCCCCCGCGGCCCGGTCTGTGACCAGGCCTCCCGGTGGATCAGAGCCTGATCAATCAGGCTGTTACTGCTGGCTGCACGCAATCCAACGTACGAGCCACAGCCCGGCTGGTCAGGTACCGACTTTAGGTGCCCCATATCACTCCTGTGTGAGTCTTTGTGCACACATAACATCATTATATTCTTTATATATACATCATACATGCATGTACCTATGTACCTATACCATGCTTATGACCACCTTGGTACCTACTATGTACCTGTCTGCATCTGTGTACCTATACCACGAATGTACTTCCATATTAGCACATCACCTGCCCACACCCACAGAGGAGTGTGAGGACAACGTCAAACATTGCCAGATGTGGGCAGATATGGGCGAGTGTGACGCCAACCCTACGTGGATGTACGTCAGTTGTAGGAAGGCTTGTAGGCAGTGCGGTGAGTCCTCTCCCTGTCATTCTACCTAATATTAAAACTTCACAACACCCTCTCCCATTCTCTCCTCTTCCAACGTGCACCTGCTCCTGCAGCCACTAGTCTCTGCTGCACACACTAACACGACATTCTTCCTTGTAAGAGGTATTGGGAGTGGCGTGCTGTGATGCTAAAGGAGGGTTCTTGATCCTTGGAATTAAAGCTACTCGTCCCCTTTCTCGACTGAAACCTGATTATGCCTCCCGGCTGTCTCATTCCATAACCAGTGAGCGACGTTGATAGGTAGAATGTCCATCCATGAATGTAACGTAGTATATTCTTACATCCACAGCAGACACCATCATCATCCTCATCATTCTTACATCCACACCAAACACCATCATCATCCTCATCATTCTTACATCCACACCAAACACCATCATCATTCTCATCATTCTTACATCCACACCAGACGCCATCATCATCCTCATCATTCTTACATCCACACCAAACACCATCATCATTCTTACATCCACACCAGACACCATCATCATTCTTACATCCACACCAGACACCATCATCATCCTCATCATTCTTACATCCACACCAGACACAATCATCCTCATCATTCTTACATCCACACCAGACACCATCATCCTCATCATTCTTACATCCACACCAGACACCATCATCCTCACCATTCTTACATCCACACCAGACACCATCATCCTCATCATTCTTACATCCACACCAGACACCATCATCCTCATCATTCTTACATCCACACCAGACACCATCATCCTCATCATTCTTACATCCACACCAGACACCATCATCCTCACCATTCTTACATCCACACCAGACACCATCATCCTCATCATTCTTACATCCACACCAGACACCATCATCCTCATCATTCTTACATCCACACCAGACACCATCATCCTCATCATTCTTACGTCCACACCAGACACCATCATCCTCATCATTCTTACATCCACACCAGACACCATCATCCTCATCATTCTTACATCCACACCAGACACCATCATCCTCATCATTCTTACGTCCACACCAGACACCATCATCCTCATCATTCTTACATCCACACCAGACACCATCATCCTCACCATTCTTACATCCACACCAGACACCATCATCCTCATCATTCTTACGTCCACACCAGACACCATCATTCTCAATCATTCCAGCCAACCTCTTAGAAACGATTTTGTCTTTAGTCTGTGAACTTTCACTTAACTTTCGTCCTGTGACGATACTCTCCTCGCACTCCAACCTTCTCCTGCTTTCATTCTTACTACCACAACATTAATGCATGTATCATTCACTTCTTAGCCTCATACATCCATAGTATATATATATACACACACACAGAAGCTGTGACTCGACCCCTGCAACCATAATTAGGTGAATTAGGTGAGTACACACACACACACACACACACACACACACACACATACACACACACACACACACACACACACACACACACACACACACACACACACACACACACACACACACACACACACACACACACACACATACACACACACATACCCGCATCCATGGAAGGGATGAAATAATTATTAAGAGATGTTCTAAATACATACGTGTGTATGTTGTTGTTAGCTCTGAGAGTAGCACCACCAGTTGTGGTTGTGGTGGTTATGGTGCTACCATCACCACCAGTTGTGGTTGTGGTGGTTATGGTGCTACCATCACCACCAGTTGTGGTTGTGGTGGTTATGGTGCAACCATCACCACCAGTTGTGGTTGTGGTGGTTATGGTGCTACCGTTACCACCAGTTATGGTTGTGGTGGTTATGGTGCTACCGTTACCACTAGTTATGGTTGTGGTGGTTATGGCGCTACCATCACCACCAGTTGTGATTGTGGTGGTTATGGTGCTACCATCACCACCAGTTGTGGTTGTGGTGGTTTATGGTGCTACCGTCACCACCAGTTGTGGTTTTGGTGGTTATGGTGCTACCATCACCACCAGTTGTGGTTGTGGTGGTTATGGTGCTACCATCACCACCAGTTGTGGTTGTGGTAGTTATGATGCTACCATCGCCACCAGTTGTGGTTATGGTGCTACCATCGCCACCAGTTGTGGTTGTGGTGGTTATGGTGCTACCATCACCACCAGTTGTGGTTGTGGTGGTTATGGTGCTACCATCACCACCAGTTGTGGTTGTTTTTGGGATTTTTTTGTAGAACATCGACATATGGTATGTAACTGTACAGGAATTACAACCCTGGACTTGTTGAGAAATATATGTAAGTATATAATTGCCCCAAAGGAACATATGGCAACATACGTTCAGTAACTGAATACTGAACAATGCCTTTTTTACTTACATATTTGGGCTCGATGGCCCTCGGGTAACCAGGTGTATGATAAAGCTGACTAATTCAAACTTTAGCTCTCAACTGCACAGTCAATTGAACTAAACTACGCTTAAGCAGACTTACCTGGGTATTTGTATCGGACCCTTAAATGTCATCCGGATATCCACTGTCTTGATTGAAGAATTTATGTCTCATGATGCACTATTTGTTTGACGAATGTTCGCAACACTGCACCACACTGTCTTTCAATCTTGTCCTTTGTTCCCAGTAATGTCACTACAAGAAGCTGTGCACACTTCTCTTTTCTGTCATGAATGGAGATTGTCTGAGAGGTCAAGAATGCACTGTTGTAGTTCCATTGTTAAGGTCAATGCATGTATAACACGCTTCTTGGACCAGTTCTTATTTCAATCTGATGGCCTCTGTCCCGCGTCAGTCTCGGCTGCCCTCGGCGTCTCCAGCCAAACAAAAGATATGCTGATTCCAGCAATTTTCCCTTCCTTGCCAAAATGCCACAGGAAGCAATGCAGGATGCTTGATTCTTTTGTTGTCTGGGCATAGACATCAGTGTATAATAGCAATAACTTGTAAATGAATGGGTTCAGGGTTTTTCTTAATTTTCCTGCTAAGATAAGAGATTAATTGTCCCTCATTAATCCACCCTAGTTGCAATATTGGTCTCTTGCAAGGAGTGGCACGACTATGACACGTTGGTCATCTGCTTCCAATTAAAGTGTTGATGTGGAAGCCAGTAAGACGCCACTGCCCTTTCTGAGAGGGTCGTCCCTCAGAGCTGAAAGGGGCCGAAAAGGGCTGAAGGGGGCCGATACCCCCTCCTAGAGAAATTTTCTCCGCAGCTGATGTTCGCTGCAGGTGAACTATTCATCACTTAACATTAATTTAATTTTCTCACTCGCCACCACTGCTGATTGTCTTTTCTGAACAGCTTTAGTCTGTGGGGTTTCTGGAGAATCATTACTTTTGTTTTCAACACTGTGTAATTCTAACGGCACTAACTTATCTATTGTCCGCTTATTCACTACACCTTTGCTCAAAACATCAACTGTCCTGATGATTCCATTTGCATCAGGATATATGGTCACAATTTTTCAAGAGACCATTGGGACCTCGGACCATCATTGTCAATAATCACTATGTCACCAGGTCTTAAGCACTTGTAATTTTCAGGAACACCAGCTCCATAGAAGTGTTCTCTCAGTCTTCTTACCAAATTTTCTCCCAACGTTCAATCGCTTTATTAAGGTGTTTGAGCAGCTGTAATAGTAGTAGTTGTGGTAGAAGAATTAGTGTGGTGGTCAGTGGTGATAGTTGTTGTTGTCGCTGTAGTTTGTTAACTCACAGAATTGAGCAGGTATTCACAGAGTAGCTACTGACAGGTTCACAGTACTCACACCATAGCAACTACTGACATACACAGTACTCACACCACAGCAACTACTGACATACACAGTACTCACACCACAGTAACTAATGACAGATTCACAGTACTCACACCACAGTAACTACTGACATACATAGTACTCACACCACAGTAACTACTGACATACACAGTACTCACACCACAGTAACTAATGACAGATTCACAGTACTCACACCGCTATAACTACTGACATGAAATTAAGACACATGTGCAACATCTGGGTATCTTTATTGTAGACGTTTCGCCATCCAGTGGCTTTATCAATACAAATTCCAGGACATAACTTGAAGACAGTAGGACTATATACAGAAGATGAGGTAATCAGTCCCTCAACCTAGGAGCAGGTGCGAAGAGCACCGTAGTCTTGCAGTTATGTCCTAGAATTTGTATTAATGAAGCCACTGGATGGCGAAACGTCTACAATAAAGATACCCAGATGTTGCACATGTGTCTTAATTTCATCTTGTCGGTATTATATACCATTCTTGCACAACTGCTGACATACACAGTACTCACACCACAGTAACTAATGACAGATTCACAGTACTCACACCGCAATAACTACTGACATACACAGTACTCACACCACAGTAACTACTGACATACACAGTACTCACACCACAGTGACTACTGACAGATTCACAGTACTCACACCACAGTAACTACTGACATACACAGTACTCACACCACAGCAACTACTGACATATACAGTACTCACACCACAGTAACTACTGACATACACATTACTCACACCACAGTAACTTCTGACATACGCAGAACTCACTCCACAGTAACTACTGACACATACAGTACTCACACCACAGTAACTACTGACATACACAGTACTCACACCACAGTAACTACTGACATACACAGTACTCACACCACAGTAACTACTGACATACACAGTACTCACACCACAGTAACTACTGACATACACAGTACTCACACCACAGTAACTACTGACATACACAGTACTCACACCACAATAACTACTGACATACACAGTACTCACACCACAGTAACTACTGACATACACAGTACTCACACCACAGTAACTACTGACATACACATTACTCACACCACAGTAACTTCTGACATGCACAGTACTCACACCACAGTAACTACTGACATACACAGTACTCACACCACAGTAACTACTGACATACACAGTACTCACACCACAATAACTACTGACATACACAGTACTCACACCACAGTAACTACTGACATACACAGTACTCACACCACAGTAACTACTGACATACACATTACTCACACCACAGTAACTTCTGACATACACAGTACTCACACCACAATAACTACTGACATACACAGTACTCACACCACAGTAACTACTGACATACACAGTACTCACACCACAGTAACTTCTGACATACACAGTACTCACACCACAGTAACTACTGACATACACAGTACTCACACCACAGTAACTACTGACATACACATTACTCACACCACAGTAACTACTGACATACACATTACTCACACCACAGTAACTTCTGACATACACAGTACTCACACCACAGTAACTACTGACATACACAGCACTCACACCACAGTAACTACTGACATACACAGTACTCACACCACAGTAACTACTGACATACACAGTACTCACACCACAATAACTACTGACATACACAGTACTCACACCACAGTAACTACTGACATACACAGTACTCACACCACAGTAACTACTGACATACACATTACTCACACCACAGTAACTTCTGACATACACAGTACTCACACCACAATAACTACTGACATACACAGTACTCACACCACAGTAACTACTGACATACACAGTACTCACACCACAGTAACTACTGACATACACAGTACTCACACCACAGTAACTACTGACATACACATTACTCACTCACTCACACCACAATAACTACTGACATACACAGTAACTAACTACTGACATACACAGTACTCACACCACAATAACTACTGACATACACAGTACTCACACCACAGTAACTACTGACATACACAGTACTCACACCACAGTAACTACTGACATACACAGTACTCACACCACAGTAACTACTGACATACACAGTACTCACACCACAGTAACTTCTGACATACACAGTACTCACTCACATACACACTCACACCACAGTAACTACTGACATACACAGTACTCACACCACAGTAACTACTACTGACATACACATACTCACACCACAATAACTACTGACATACACAGTACTCACACCACAATAACTACTGACATACACAGTACTCACACCACAGTAACTACTGACATACACAGTACTCACACCACAATAACTACTGACATACACAGTACTCACACCACAGTAACTACTGACATACACAGTACTCACACCACAGTAACTACTGACATACACAGTACTCACACCACAGTCACTGACATACACAGTAACTACTACTCACATACACAGTACTCACACCACAGTAACTACTGACATACACAGTACTCACACCACAATAACTACTGACATACACAGTACTCACACCACAGTAACTACTGACATACACAGTACTCACACCACAGTAACTACTGACATACACAGTACTCACACCACAATAACTACTGACATACACAGTACTCACACCACAATAACTACTGACATACACAGTACTCACACCACAGTAACTACTGACATACACAGTACTCACACCACAGTAACTACTGACATACACAGTACTCACACCACAGTAACTACTGACATACACAGTACTCACACCACAGTAACTACTGACATACACAGTACTCACACCACAGTAACTACTGACATACACAGTACTCACACCACAGTAACTACTGACATACACAGTACTCACACCACAGTAACTACTGACATACACAGTACTCACACCACAGTAACTACTGACATACACAGTACTCACACCACAGTAACTACTGACATACACAGTACTCACACCACAATAACTACTGACATACACAGTACTCACACCACAGTAACTACTGACATACACAGTACTCACACCACAGTAACTACTGACATACACAGTACTCACACCACAGTAACTACTGACATACACAGTACTCACACCACAGTAACTACTGACATACACAGTACTCACACCACAGTAACTACTGACATACACAGTACTCACACCACAGTAACTACTGACATACACAGTACTCACACCACAGTAACTACTGACATACACAGTACTCACACCACAGTAACTACTGACATACACAGTACTCACACCACAATAACTACTGACATACACAGTACTCACACCACAATAACTACTGACATACACAGTACTCACACCACAGTAACTACTGACATACACAGTACTCACACCACAATAACTACTGACATACACAGTACTCACACCACAGTAACTACTGACATACACAGTACTCACACCACAGTAACTACTGACATACACAGTACTCACACCACAGTAACTACTGACATACACAGTACTCACACCACAGTAACTACTGACATACACAGTACTCACACCACAGTAACTACTGACATACACAGTACTCACACCACAGTAACTACTGACATACACAGTACTCACACCACAGTAACTACTGACATACACAGTACTCACACCACAATAACTACTGACATACACAGTACTCACACCACAGTAACTACTGACATACACAGTACTCACACCACAGTAACTTCTGACATACACAGTACTCACACCACAATAACTACTGACATACACAGTACTCACACCACAGTAACTACTGACATACACAGTACTCACACCACAGTAACTACTGACATACACAGTACTCACACCACAGTAACTACTGACATACACAGTACTCACACCACAGTAACTACTGACATACACAGTACTCACACCACAGTAACTACTGACATACACAGTACTCACACCACAGTAACTACTGACATACACAGTACTCACACCACAGTAACTACTGACATACACAGTACTCACACCACAGACATACACAGTACTGACATACACAGTACTCACACCACAATAACTACTGACATACACAGTACTCACACCACAATAACTACTGACATACACAGTACTCACACCACAATAACTACTGACATACACAGTACTCACACCACAGTAACTACTGACATACACAGTACTCACACCACAATAACTACTGACATACACAGTACTCACACCACAATAACTACTGACATACACAGTACTCACACCACAATAACTACTGACATACACAGTACTCACACCACAGTAACTACTGACATACACAGTACTCACACCACAATAACTACTGACATACACAGTACTCACACCACAATAACTACTGACATACACAGTACTCACACCACAATAACTACTGACATACACAGTACTCACACCACAGTAACTACTGACATACACAGTACTCACACCACAGTAACTACTGACATACACAGTACTCACACCACAGTAACTACTGACATACACAGTACTCACACCACAATAACTACTGACATACACAGTACTCACACCACAATAACTACTGACATACACAGTACTCACACCACAATAACTACTGACATACACAGTACTCACACCACAGTAACTACTGACATACACAGTACTCACACCACAGTAACTACTGACATACACAGTACTCACACCACAGTAACTACTGACATACACAGTACTCACACCACAGTAACTACTGACATACACAGTACTCACACCACAATAACTACTGACATACACAGTACTCACACCACAATAACTACTGACATACACAGTACTCACACCACAGTAACTACTGACATACACAGTACTCACACCACAGTAACTACTGACATACACAGTACTCACACCACAGTAACTACTGACATACACAGTACTCACACCACAGTAACTACTGACATACACAGTACTCACACCACAATAACTACTGACATACACAGTACTCACACCACAATAACTACTGACATACACAGTACTCACACCACAATAACTACTGACATACACAGTACTCACACCACAATAACTACTGACATACACAGTACTCACACCACAATAACTACTGACATACACAGTACTCACACCACAGTAACTACTGACATACACAGTACTCACACCACAGTAACTACTGACATACACAGTACTCACACCACAGTAACTACTGACATACACAGTACTCACACCACAGTAACTACTGACATACACAGTACTCACACCACAGTAACTACTGACATACACAGTACTCACACCACAATATTCAGCTAATAATTCATAAACCAATAATTTTACTCTACTGTCACCTGGATAATTATCATAAATGACCTCTTATTTATTTTTTTGGAAGCTACGATATATAATAATCTTGAATGTCCAATCAATCAATTATGTCAGTCATAAATAGAAAAAAAAAATCAAAATTTTGATTATCTTGCAACTAAGTCAGTAGGCCTATTCAACCGGTAGTAATGTAACCTTTTATAACAGATAAATTTTAAACAGCTATTAAAACTAATTTTCTTGACACAATTATTTTTCTTTTAACACCACTGACGGTCGTTTGTGGGTTTGATGGACTTGCTCTTCTTACCAATCAGTAATGCCAGGTGGTGCTGCAGGTAAAGAGTGCCAGGACCTTAGCATTTACTGCAATATATGGAGTGAGAAAGGAGAGTGTACCAACAACCCAGACTACATGACTCTCCACTGCAAGAAGTCTTGTGGTATCTGTCAGGATCACCAAGGTTAGTTGAAGCCTCAGAAGACACCAGCCCATGCTAATACAACTTCTCCACGCTTCCAAAGTCATTCATTATATATCTATATATATATATAAACTCTAAACTTTCATCAGTCACCTAAATATACATCTTAATTATTTGATTTATAGCAACTGCGGTTTTTAAGAATACAGTGACGGCTGACTTGTTTACAAAATAAGATAATTCCCAGTACCACCACTAACACTTCAAAGTGACAGTGTGTGTGTAGTATTAATAAATGTCTACATATATTCCTGAATTACGCATGTGTGAGGGTGTGTGTGTATACCTTTCAGATAATCCTATAGTGAAACAGTGTGAGGACAAGAACAAGTACTGCAGTTCTTGGAGCCAGATGGGCCAGTGTCACTCTAACAGTAACTATATGCTTGTGTACTGCAAGAAGGCCTGTAAACAATGCTAGAGCAAACTACGTATACCTCTTGCTTTGTTTTAGCTTGTCTCTAGGAGCAGATTCTAGATTCGAGCTAGTCCGAGGCCTCTGCTACAAACCTTTCTCTGGGAGTTTCACTTATACAAGTGCCCACTAGTGAAGATCCTCACTCAGGCACAAGACTCCCAACTCTTCAGTATATCTTGTGTCAGTGTTATACACTTACTGCTGGACCATTCTTGAACTCTCCGGGACAGAGTATGCTCCAGCAGTGTTCTGCACCTCCAGCAGTGTTCTACACCTCCAGCAGTGTTCTACACCTCCAGCAGTGTTCTACACCTACTGCTGAACTCACCCCCGTCATGTTCAGTATTATATATTAATTATGTAGTTTATTGTGCCAACTGAAAATATAAGAAAAGACAGAAAGTGAGTGGGTTAAGAGGACAAAAATATATTACAACCCAGACTTCAGTCATTGAGATTTTACAAGAATTAATTGTAATAAAGAACAATTAATATTATGATATATATTAAAGACCATATTATCAGTAGTAATATTTTCAGAAGTCAATATGTAATAATGTAAAACTTGAGCATACACATGAAGACAAAATTAAAAATTAAAGTTATTTATTTCGACTTCACACCGAGGTTCTTTTCGGTTAACTAAAAAGGCAGGTTGTATAAGGTGAAGCTTATAATGAAAGGTGACATGACCCAAGTCAGATCAAAAGTCTGTTGCAGGAGCATGTGACCTCACAAGGGTGGGTATAGCGTCAGGTTTGCACTGGCCTTGCGAGGTGTTGAAATTAGATTCATTGGAGTCATTGCCAAGGCGGGGATTTTGCGCCTGTACATATAATTGTCTGTATAATGTAAGCAGCTTCCCAGTTAATGTTATGGCGATGATTCTCAACATGATGAACTGATGAACTCTCTTGTATATCCTCTTACACATCTTCTATTGTTTTTATGTTAAACTTTCCTGGTTGTTCAGTGTTGTTAGCAACTGCAGATAACTATCAAATATATAAACAAGAACAGGGAACAAAAAGACGATATTTGAAGTTTATAGAAAACAAAAGAAATCTTCCAGAACTGTAGAAAGAACTTTCTTCAGATTTTCACCCCCGGAAGTTTAGTAACCCCGGAGAATTAACAGCCCTAGAGGGTTAACAATTTCGGAGGTTTAATAAGGAAGAATAAGCCACGAAATACTTAAAATGTGACCCACAACAGTTGGCTAACTCTTAGGTACCTGTTTACTGCTCGGTAATCACCTCTTTCGCCTCGCCGGGAATTATACCCGGGTAACTTCAGTTATGAGCTGAACATACAACGAGAGAGGTGTGAGTCTGGTCTGACATCATGAAGATGTGTGTGTGCCTGGTCTGGCATCATGGAGACGTGTGTGTGTGTGTGTGGTCTGACATCATGCAGACGTAGTGTGTGTGTCTGGTCTGACATCATGGAGACGTGTGTGTCTGATCTGACATCATGCAGACGTGTGTGTCTGGTCTGACATCATGGAGACGTGTGTGAGTCTTTTCTGACATCATGCAGACGTGTGTGTGTCTGGTCTGACATCATGCAGACGTGTGTGTGTCTGGTCTGACATCATGGAGACGTGTGTGAGTCTGGTCTGACATCATGCAGACGTGTATGAGTCTGGTCTGACATCATGCAGACGTGTGTGTGTCTGGTCTGACATCACGCAGACGTGTGTGTGTCTGGTCTGACATCATGGAGACGTGTATGAGTCTGGTCTGACATCATGCAGACGTGTGTGTGTCTGGTCTGACATCACGCAGACGTGTGTGTGTCTGGTCTGACATCATGGAGACGTGTATGAGTCTGGTCTGACATCATGCAGACGTGTGTGTGTCTGGTGTGACATCATGCAGACGTGTGTGTGTCTGGTCTGACATCATGGAGACGTGTGTGAGTCTGGTCTGACATCATGGAGACGTGTGTGTGCCTGTTCTGACATCATGCAGACATGTGTGTCTGGTCTGACATCATGCAAACATGTGTGTGTCTGGTCTGACATCATGCAGACGTGTGTGTCTGGTCTGACATCATGCAGACGTGTGTGTGTCTGGTCTGACATCATGCAGACGTGTGTGTGTCTGGTCTGACATCATTCAGACGTGTGTGTCTGGTCTGACATCATTCAGACGTGTGTGTCTGGTCTGACATCATGCAGACGTGTGTGTGTCTGGTCTGACATCATGCAGACGTGTGTGTGTCTGGTCTGACATCATGCAGAAGTGTGCGTGTCTGGTCTGACATCATGCAGACGTGTGTGTGTCTGGTCTGACATCATGCAGACGTGTGTGTGTCTGGTCTGACATCATGCAGACGTGTGTGTGTCTGGTCTGACATCATGCAGACGTGTGTGTGTCTGGTCTGACATCATGCAGACATGTGTGTGTCTGGTCTGACATCATACCGACGTGTGTGTGTCTGGTCTGACATCATGCAGACATGTGTGTGTCTGGTCTGACATCATGCAGACGTGTGTGTGTCTGGTGTGACATCATGCAGACGTGTGTGTGTCTGGTCTGACATCATGCAGACGTGTGTGTGTCTGGTCTGACATCACGCAGACGTGTGTGTGTCTGGTCTGACATCATGGAGACGTGTATGAGTCTGGTCTGACATCATGCAGACGTGTGTGTGTCTGGTCTGACATCACGCAGACGTGTGTGTGTCTGGTCTGACATCATGGAGACGTGTATGAGTCTGGTCTGACATCATGCAGACGTGTGTGTGTCTGGTGTGACATCATGCAGACGTGTGTGTGTCTGGTCTGACATCATGGAGACGTGTGTGAGTCTGGTCTGACATCATGGAGACGTGTATGTGCCTGTTCTGACATCATGCAGACATGTGTGTCTGGTCTGACATCATGCAAACATGTGTGTGTCTGGTCTGACATCATGCAGACGTGTGTGTCTGGTCTGACATCATGCAGACGTGTGTGTGTCTGGTCTGACATCATGCAGACGTGTGTGTGTCTGGTCTGACATCATTCAGACGTGTGTGTCTGGTCTGACATCATTCAGACGTGTGTGTCTGGTCTGACATCATGCAGACGTGTGTGTGTCTGGTCTGACATCATGCAGACGTGTGTGTGTCTGGTCTGACATCATACAGACGTGTGTGTCTGGTCTGACATCATGCAGACGTGTGTGTGTCTGGTCTGACATCATGCAGATGTGTGCGTGTCTGGTCTGACATCATGCAGACGTGTGTGTGTCTGGTCTGACATCATGCAGACGTGTGTGTGTCTGGTCTGACATCATGCAGACGTGTGTGTGTCTGGTCTGACATCATGCAGACGTGTGTGTGTCTGGTCTGACATCATGCAGACATGTGTGTGTCTGGTCTGACATCATACCGACGTGTGTGTGTCTGGTCTGACATCATGCAGACATGTGTGTGTCTGGTCTGACATCATGCAGACGTGTGTGTGTCTGGTGTGACATCATGCAGACGTGTGTGTGTCTGGTCTGACATCATGCAGACGTGTGTGTGTCTGGTGTGACATCATGCAGACGTGTGTGTGTCTGGTCTGACATCATGCAGACATGTGTGTGTCTGGTCTGACATCATGCAGACATGTGTGTGTCTGGTCTGACATCATGCAGACATGTGTGTGTCTGGTCTGACATCATGCAGACGTGTGTGTGTCTGGTGTGACATCATGCAGACGTGTGTGTGTCTGGTCTGACATCATGCAGACGTGTGTGTGTCTGGTGTGACATCATGCAGACGTGTGTGTGTCTGGTCTGACATCATGCAGACGTGTGTGTGTCTGGTCTGACATCATGCAGACATGTGTGTGTCTGGTCTGACATCATGCAGACATGTGTGTGTCTGGTCTGACATCATGCAGACGTGCGTGTGTCTGGTGTGACATCATGCAGACGTGTGTGTGTCTGGTCTGACATCATGCAGACGTGTGTGCCTGGTCTGACATCATGCAGACGTGTGTGTGTCTGGTCTGACATCATGCAGACGTGTGTGTGTGTGTCTGGTCTGACATCATGCAGACGTGTGTGTCTGGTCTGACATCATGCAGACATGTGTGTGTCTGGTCTGACATCATGCAGACATGTGTGTGTCTGGTCTGACATCATGCAGACATGTGTGTGTCTGGTCTGACATCATGCAGACGTGCGTGTGTCTGGTCTGACATCATGCAGACGTGTGTGTGTCTGGTCTGACATCATGCAGACGTGTGTGTGTCTGGTCTGACATCATGCAGACATGTGTGTGTCTGGTCTGACATCATGCAGACATGTGTGTGTCTGGTCTGACATCATGCAGACGTGCGTGTGTCTGGTCTGACATCATGCAGACGTGTGTGTGTCTGGTCTGACATCATGCAGACGTGTGTGCCTGGTCTGACATCATGCAGACGTGTGTGTGTCTGGTCTGACATCATGCAAACGTGTGTGTGTGTCTGGTCTGACATCATGCAGACGTGTGTGTCTGGTCTGACATCATGCAGACATGTGTGTGTCTGGTCTGACATCATGCAGACATGTGTGTGTCTGGTCTGACATCATGCAGACGTGTGTGTGTCTTGTCTGACATCATGCAGACATGTGTGTGTCTGGTCTGACATCATGCAGACATGTGTGTGTCTGGTCTGACATCATGCAGACGTGCGAGTGTCTGGTGTGACATCATGCAGACGTGTGTGTGTCTGGTCTGACATCATGCAGACGTGGGTGCCTGGTCTGACATCATGCAGACGTGTGTGTGTCTGGTCTGACATCATGCAGACGTGTGTGTCTGGTGTGACATCATGCAGACGTGTGTGTGTCTGGTCTGACATCATGCAGACGTGTGTGTGTCTGGTCTGACATCATGCAGACGTGTGTGTGTCTGGTCTGACATCATGCAGACGTGTGTGTGTCTGGTCTGACATCATGCAGACGTGTGTGTGTCTGGTCTGACATCATGCAGACGTGTGTGTGTCTGGTCTGACATCATGCAGACGTGTGTGTGTCTGGTGTGACATCATGCAGATGTGTGTCTGGTCTGACATCATGCAGACGTGTGTGTGTCTGGTCTGACATCATGTAGACGTGTGTGTGTCTGGTCTGACATCATGCAGACGTGTGTGTGTCTGGTCTGACATCATGCAGACGTGTGTGTGTCTGGTCTGACATCATGCAGACGTGTGTGTGTCTGGTCTGACATCATGCAGACGTGTGTGTGTCTGGTCTGACATCATGCAGACGTGTGTGTGTCTGGTCTGACATCATGCAGACGTGTGTGTGTCTGGTGTGACATCATGCAGACGTGTGTGTGTCTGGTCTGACATCATGCAGACGTGTGTGTGTCTGGTGTGACATCATGCAGACGTGTGTGTGTCTGGTCTGACATCATGCAGACGTGTGTGTGTCTGGTCTGACATCATGCAGACGTGTGTGTGTCTGGTCTGACATCATGCAGACGTGTGTGTGTCTGGTGTGACATCATGCAGACGTGTGTGTGTCTGGTCTGACATCATGCAGACGTGTGTGTGTCTGGTCTGACATCATGCAGACGTGTGTGTCTGGTGTGACATCATGCAGACGTGTGTGTGTCTGGTCTGACATCATGCAGACGTGTGTGTGTCTGGTGTGACATCATGCAGACGTGTGTGTGTCTGGTCTGACATCATGCAGACGTGTGTGTGTCTGGTCTGACATCATGCAGACGTGTGTGTGTCTGGTCTGACATCATGCAGACCTGTGTGGTAAAATGCCTAATGTCTAAATATTGTATACAATATTTTAAGAGGAAAATTAATTGAAACTAAGTTTTATTTAACTAATGAGAAAAATAGTCATCACCTGAACTTATTCATATACATCCAGTTATGGATATTTTTATATATAACTTGATATATGTTGATGTGTGATGACAGCGTGTGTAAGATATATAACTTGATATGTGTTGATGTGTGATGACAGCGTGTGTAAGATATGTAACTTGATATGTGTTGATGTGTGATGACAGCGTGTGTAAGATATATAACTTGATATGTGTTGATGTGTGATGACAGCGTGTGTAAGATATATAACTTGATATGTGTTGATGTGTGATGACAGCGTGTGTAAGATATATAACTTGATATGTGTTGATGTGTGATGACAGCGTGTGCAAGATATATAACTTGATATGTGTTGATGTGTGATGACAGCGTGTGTAAGATATATAACTTGATATGTGTTGATGTGTGATGACAGCGTGTGTAAGATATTATCATAGTTAATACATATTAATGTTTGTTAACAACTGAATAACTTAAAATATATACTTTAAATGTGCTGCTTGTTATTTATCTTCTGTTGTCTCATCCGGTTATTTTAATGTTTATTGTGAGCCCCATAGCCATGGTGTGGGTGGTAGTCTAAGATTACACAGACACATAATGGGTCCAGGGACTGTACCTCAACATTACTGAGACACACAATGAATGCAGGGACTGTACCTCAACATTACAGAGAAACGTTATGTGTCCAGGGACTGACCCCCAAAGTTTTAAATACTAAACAGATTACTGTGGTAATGAAGTATTTACATGTTTGAATCTGGTTACAGCTGTAATGAATTATTTATGCAGATATGAATTAAGTCACAAAAATATTACAGTATAGCTTATATGTGGTTTTGAATTATTTATATTACCTTAAATTGAAGCAAGGAATGGTCATCAGATGCATGATGGAACTGATGAACTGGCAAAGACAAGTCTTCATAGAGGGAGCAGATCACAACTTTGAGCTGTCAATTAGTAGTTTCAGAACAACATGAAAAGAACCTCAAATAAACTTCGTTGATTTCAGACTGAGGGAGAATGACATCAGTCAGTCCTCTTAGCATCATCTTATCACGCAGGAGCAGCCGCATGTCTGTGGTGCATCCAACAAATTCACCAAACACCAAACTCTTAGTTTAATATGTTTATTATGCACCCCATACCCATCCTGTGGGCGGTAGTCACCCTATACCCATCCTGTGGGCGGTAGTCAAAAGATTACAGAGGTACATAATGGGTCCAGGGACTGGACCCCAAAGTTATGATAGCTGAACTAGTTACAAAGGTAATGAACTCCAGGTAGATCTGGTCACAATCATGGCAAGTTACAGAGGTAATGAATCATCCTCACTCCTATACATGGTTATAGTCATGAACAAATTACAAAGTAATGAACCACTGATACGTCCACACCTGGTCACAATTGTAATGAGTTATAAATACAGGTATTAAGTGGGTCATACACCCACACGAGCGGGCGCGCACGCATACACACGAGGGCGCACGCACAGACATGCACACGAGCGTACAAACATACATACATACATACACACACGTGGTAATGCTTTATTTACAGCTAGCAAAGTCAGGGTATTTCTCAAGAATCGTCTGTAATATACCACTGTGGATAAAATACTTTGCCATTTCTTGAAGGTTTCTGAGTGAGTTGTCTCTAAATTCATTAATTTTATCGCACTCCAGTACATAATGACGCAAGGTGTGACAATAGTCCATCTGGCAAAGTTTACATTTCGTTGGGTCTGCTGATCTAACCTGCCAAAGATACTTGTAACCCAGCCGGAGCCGAGCAGTAGTGACATCCAAGAGTCTGCTTATCTTGTTGGATGCACCATAGACATGTGGCTCCTCCTGCAAGATGAAATGATGATAGATGGACTGACTTGTGTCAGTCTCCCTAAGTCTAAGGCCCTTAGTCAATAAAGTTCAGTTGAAGTTCTTTTCGTATAATTGTTCTCAAACTGCTAACTGACAACCCAAGATTGTAAGCTACTCCCTCTTTGAAAGCATACAACTTAGCCAATTTATCAGTTCTATCATGCATCTGTGAGATGGAATCCACAGCATGTGCACTCTGACTCCATTGTCTACAATCTTACCATACCTGTGTCTGGCTTCTGACACAAGCATGCCACAGTTTATACTTAATGAGTTGAGAGCATTTATGGATGACAGAGAATCAGTTACAATTAAAGTGTCAACCTTAGATACATGGACGCATTTGAGTGCAAGGAGTATGGCAGGAGCTTGGACTCGACCCCTGCAACCTCAACTAGCTGACTACAGTTCTGTTTGAAGGGTAGAGGCCCAGTTATTGATGCATGCTTTATGAGAGCCATCACTCTGTATGACAACAGCAGCACTACCAGCTGCACCAGTGGACTGGTGAACAGAACCATCAACGTAAATAATTTGTGAAAGAGTGTTCTGTGTGACCAAGTTATCAATACAGCTTAAGGCATCATGTTTGACTTCAAGACGAAGCTTTGGTTGTGATTTAAGAAGAGTTTTGGGGGAAAATGGAGGAATGGTAGTTTGGAATGGGGTAATATCCCATGGAGCGGAGAAGTGCCTCTGTTGTCTAACTTGACATAGATCATGTAGCTGGTTCATGCGTAGGTCGGTTCCAGTTTTTTCGATCCATCTGGAAGGATGTTCACCAGTGCTGAGGAAAGTTTGGAGGGCTTTTGTGCAGGGGTTTGAATGGGCTAACCTAAGCATATTGACCCCAATAAGGATATTTCTTTCAGTAACACGATCTCGAATGCTTCTTAGATGTCAATACCACCCGGCTCTGGCTGGGCTGCAAGTATCTCTGGGAAGTATCCGCATCACCAGTTGATGTTGACATAACTAAATGTAAACTTTGCTAGATGGACAGTTGCCACACTCTGCGTCATTATGTGTTGGAATGACAAAATAATAATGAATTCAGAGACAACTCACTCACAATTGTTCAAAAAATGTCAGAGTATTTTTATCCTTAGTGGCATATTACTAACAGTTCTGTAAATATACTATGACCTTTGCCCATTGTGAATAACTCGTAACTACTTCTCCCCCGGGAGGTATATCGTGATCATCAGTCCTCTGGGTCAGGGCGCCATACATTACTCCTCGTAGGTTATCAAAAACCTGTAGTTGCTGACTTAAATGGAGGGGAAGTGAGTGTCTGAGTCTCCCGGGTTTAAACAAAGAGGTCCACATGAACTAATTGGGAACATACTCTTCCCGTTTCTATTTCCGGGAAAAACTTTGCTTATTTTATAATTCCCGCCCATACATGGACAACATTTTTTTTTTTTGTATTCCCGAGAAATAGGACTCAATAATGCGTAAGTTTTGCGTGCCCTTAACATCCCCCAGTTACTACTACAACAATTATAAAAGCAAGAAGCGCGTCTTGACGATCTCCCATTTTAGATGAAAAACACAATCGTCAGGGCTTTCTTGGATATTCAGCTAACTCAAGCAATTAAACAACAATCTCCAACAGTGTTTAGAAGTATTTATAGCTCATTGTCTACTGATCACAATTGAAATAAGTCACTGACTTTTTTTTTGGGTTATCCCAGCTTCTCTACACATATGCTGCTATGTATGATAATCTATGTATCTGTGTTTGTATATACCAGAATAAACTTACTAACGTCTAGAATTCGACAGGTTTTCTCAGCCGCGATACGTAAGAGAATTTTAGATATGAGTCATCTAGAATGATAAATATGAAGCTTACATAAAGTGTCGCCGGGGTTAGCACAAGTTAGATAAGATAAAATTATATTTTCTTCGTTTTTTATAACCCCGGAGGGTTAGCCATCCAGGATAATCCAAGAAAGGCAGTGCGTCATCGAGGACTGTCTTGTTTCAATTGTGGTCCTCAATCTTGTCCCCAGGATGCGACTCACACCAGTCAAATAACACCCAGGTATCTACTTGCTAGGTGAACAAGACAACAGGTGAAGACAACAGGTGTAAGGAAACGCTTCGAAATGTTTCCATCCCGCCGGGAATCGAACCCGGACCCTCAGCGTGTGAAGGGAGATCTTTGCCAGCCAGGCCACGGGGCCACTCCGGGTGCCCCCCCCCCTTTCCCTAAAGTAATGAGTATATGAGATCATCGTAATTCCCATCTTAGTCTTAATGTGACTACAATGATACTCACCTCTGGAATATAGATGTAATTCCCCTTCCTTTTTGTTTAATAGTCAAAGTAAATAAACTGATATTCATTATTAGTGCTGTGTTTAAGACAGAAATGTTCCTGAAGTATAAAGGAATTATTGTGAGCTAAACCCGTAGGGGTCATGCAGCTACTGGGGAACAGAAAGCACTCAGATATAATCCAAAGAAGGGGAGGAAAGGTCCAATTGCATTGATGAAAGTTCCCGAGCATCATCCAGGAGTATCCTACTCAAGAGGACTCAGGACAGTCACTCACCTAGTAAACATATATACGAGAGAGAAGCAGACACAGAAGTACAACCAGAGGTAATATTATAATGGTAGAAGTGATGGTAGTAGTGTCCCGTGGCCTGGTAGACAACGCTCTCTCTTCACGCACTTGAGTGTCGCTAGTTTGATCCTCAGCAAAAGTGGAAATATTGGGATGGTTCCTTACAACTGTCGTCCCCGTTCACCTAGCAAGGAAGTAGGTACCTGGTTGTGGGTCGCATCCTGGGGTACAAGATTCAAGGACCCTTTGGGTTATCTTATTTAGTAATTGTTGTAAACATCTTGGGGAAACAACCACGTGATAGGATGACATAGAACAGTGCACTAAGTGACAAGTGTAAAGTGTTGCTTCTAATGTGTTTAACGTTCAAGTGTCTGACTAATAAGAAAGTTTATACAATAGGCACACGTACACACACGTACAGTTATCATACATAATGTAAATTACCCAGGATAACCCAAAAAAGAGCACAGAGTGACTATTTCCACTGGGGTCTTTAACTCAGTACTGTGTTGTTACTGACACTGCCTGGAGTTTACCTGGAGAGAGTTCCGGGGGTCAACGCCCCCGCGGCCCGGTCTGTGACCAGGCCTCCTGGTGGATCAGAGCCTGATCAACCAGGCTGTTGCTGCTGGCTGCACGCAAACCAACGTACGAGCCACAGCCCGGCTGATCCGGAACTGACTTTAGGTGCTTGTCCAGTGCCAGCAGATGATTATTTTGTTTTAATGTCCATGAAATTCATTCTCGTGTATTTATTTACTCACTTTATTTTATTTTTATTTTACCTATTCATCTCGTGTTTCATTTTCATGCATTTGATTTACACTGCCTGATGAGTGATTTTTTACGGTATGTAATAATTAGGCTGTTACAAGTAAGTTATTATATGGGGCCCGGTGGCCTGGTGGCTAAAGCTCCCGCTTCACACACGGAGGGCCCGGGTTCGATTCCCGGCGGGTGGAAACATTTCGACACGTTTCCTTACACCTATCGTCCTGTTCACCTAGCAGCAAATAGGTACCTGGGTGTTAGACGACTGGTGTGGGTCGCATCCTGGGGGACAAGATTAAGGACCACAATGGAAATAAGTTAGACAGTCCTCGATGACGCACTGACTTTCTTGGGTTATCCTGGGTGGCTAACCCTCCGGGGTTAAAAATCCGCACGAAATCTTATCTTATCTTATCTTACCTTGACGTATTTTGGGTTATCATGATGGGTAACTTACACACGATACTCTGTAAGATAATTGTAATTATCCTAAAACTTTATTAAACTTATCTACATACAGATAGGTTTATTGACGACGTTTTGATAGCAAAGCCAATAATCTAAAGTTATATGACTGTCTTATACAATGATCTATAAAAGGTAAATCCAATTTAGACGACAAATAAAGCACAATATACAAATAACCCGCACATAAAAGAGAGAAGCTTACGACGACGTTTCGGTCCGACTTGGACCATTGACAAAGTCACAGGAAGAATGTGTATATGTATTTCGTTGTCAATAAGAAGCCCTCTTCAGCGGATAATGAGGATCACTGAATTAGAAATAACACTTATAAGATAAGATAAGATTTCGTTCGGATTTTTAACCCCGGAGGGTTAGCCACCCAGGATAACCCAAGAAAGTCAGTGCGTCATCGAGGACTGTCTAACTTATTTCCATTGGGGTCCTTAATCTTGTCCCCCAGGATGCGACCCACACCAGTCGACTAACACCCAGGTACCTATTTGCTGCTAGGTGAACAGGACAACAGGTGTAAGGAAACGTGTCGAAATGTTTCCACCCGCCGGGAATCGAACCCGGGCCCTCCGTGTGTGAAGCGGGAGCTTTAGCCACCAGGCCACCGGGCCACCACGGGACGGATGGGATTGAACTCGCGGCTAGTAAGTCGGAAAACTCATTAGCCGCGAGTTCAGTATGCTGCTATGTATGATAATCAGTGTAACTATATATACCTGAATTAACACATCGCCCATACAGTGGTCTGTTTACAGTCGTCTCATTACGATTTCGTGGGTCATAATAACAATTATGTTAACCCCCTTTCAATATTTTAAAGAAAACTAACTTGCTAATTTCGTTTACAGAAAACCTGTCTTCATATAGGTATAACTATCAAATAATGCATGTTCTTACATTATAATAATATTAATAATAATAATATCTTTATTTCTACAAGTACATATACAAGGTATACAGTCCTAGGTGACATCAGTGACATACTACTATATAGAAAGCCCCTTGTTATGCAGAACATTTCGGGCAAATTAGGTCAGATATGCCCCAGGATGCGACCCACACCAGTCGACTAACACCCAGGTACCTATTTTACTGCTAGGTGAACATGAACAGCAGGTGTTTAAAGGAAACACGTCCTACTGTTTACACCAGTACCGGGGATCGACCTCCGGACCTCAGTGTGTGAGTTGAGTGCGCAATAGCATACATGTGCATTTTGGGCTGAAAAAAAATATAGTATTCGTTAAATAATTTATTGATAACCCGATGTTATTCCAATTTATATCAAAGGGTTACAGAATGAATAAATTGTTTAAGGACACCAATGGAAATAAGCCATTTTAACTTTTTTGGTTTACCCTGGATAATTGATAAATTAGACACATGTGCAACTCTTGGGTATCTTTATTGAGGAAACGTTTCGTATCCTCAATAAAGATACCCAAGAGTTGCACATGTGTCTAATTTATCAACATGTCGGTTCTCTTTTATTATTATTAAAGATTAGCCGGTATTCTCCCGGCCCGGGCCTTTTCCAAGTGGTGGCCCGGCCTTGGCTCCCTCTTTAGGGACTGTCTGAGACCTAAGTCTCCCATGGGAGGAGGCACAAGTACCTCCTCATCTTTGGGACCAACTGTCCCCAGGCCTAGTCACAAGCTAGGCCTCTCTGGTCTGTCATCCCCACCCCAAGGGGGCGAATGGGAATGACAGTCTTGTGAGCTGTAAGCTCGGGCTCAGGCACCTACCCTGCCCTAGAAGGGTTAGGCATGGTGTCGATGGTCGGTTCTCTGAACCATTCATCTACAAACCCTGGATAATTACACATATTCTACTGTTTATGATAATTTGTGTAACTGTGTTGATGTATACCTGTACATAAACAAACTGAACACTATTACAAATATTTTTTTTACGTGCATATGTATAACAACTTGCTATACTATTTTATACATAATCATAACCATATTTTTTAAGGGGTGGAGGGGTAAGCCAGCGGAAGGTCTCGGTCGGATGACCGAAAGCTCCAACTGCGGGTCATCTTATGACTAAGACCAGCGTCAGGCAACACTTGTCCTGTTTCCTGACAACTCTTACCTAACCTAACCTAGTTTATACATATTATGATTCTGATTATATTTAATCTAACAGCGGAGGTGGCGAGGGGTGGAACCCAGGCTCGTCTCCTCGCAGCACTCATATTACAATTACACCACGGAGTGCCTAAATAAGGCTAGAGCGAAAGATTTGTCTATCATATACTCCTCACCTGAGGTAGTGTTAACACTGTGCCTCACCAGAATTAGTGTGTTAAAACTTAACTGTGTCTTACCAGAGGAACAATGTGTTAAAGTTAACATTGTATCTCACCAGAGGAACAGTGTATTAAAGTTAACACTGTGTCTCACCAGAGGAACAATGTGTTAAAGTTAACATTGTATCTCACCAGAGGAACAGTGTATTAAAGTTAACACTGTGTCTCACCAGAGGAACAATGTGTTAAAGTTAACATTGTATCTGACCAGAGGAACAGTGTACTAAAGTTAACACTGTGTCTCACCAGAGGAACAATGTGTTAAAGTTAACATTGTATCTCACCAGAGGAACAGTGTATTAAAGTTAACACTGTGTCTCACCAGAGGAACAATGTGTTAAAGTTAACATTGTATCTCACCAGAGGAACAGTGTATTAAAGTTAACACTGTGTCTCACCAGAGGAACAATGTGTTAAAGTTAACATTGTATCTCACCAGAGGAACAGTGTATTAAAGCTAACACTGTGTCTCACCAGAGGAACAATGTGTTAAAGTTAACATTGTATCTCCAGAGGAACAGTGTATTAAAGCTAACACTGTGTCTCACCAGAGGAACAATGTGTTAAAGTTAACATTGTATCTCACCAGAGGAACAGTGTATTAAAGTTAACACTGTGTCTCACCAGAGGAACAATGTGTTAAAGTTAACATTGTATCTGACCAGAGGAACAGTGTACTAAAGTTAACACTGTGTCTCACCAGAGGAACAATGTGTTAAAGTTAACATTGTATCTCACCAGAGGAACAGTGTATTAAAGTTAACACTGTGTCTCACCAGAGGAACAATGTGTTAAAGTTAACATTGTATCTCACCAGAGGAACAGTGTATTAAAGTTAACACTGTGTCTCACCAGAGGAACAATGTGTTAAAGTTAACATTGTATCTCACCAGAGGAACAGTGTATTAAAGCTAACACTGTGTCTCACCAGAGGAACAATGTGTTAAAGTTAACATTGTATCTCACCAGAGGAACAGTGTATTAAAGCTAACACTGTGTCTCACCAGAGGAACAATGTGTTAAAGTTAACATTGTATCTCACCAGAGGAACAGTGTATTAAAGTTAACACTGTGTCTCACCAGAGGAACAATGTGTTAAAGTTAACATTGTATCTCACCAGAGGAACAGTGTATTAAAGTTAACACTGTGTCTCACCAGAGGAACAATGTGTTAAAGTTAACATTGTATCTCACCAGAGGAACAGTGTATTAAAGTTAACACTATGTCTCACCAGAGGAACAATGTGTTAAAGTTAACATTGTATCTCACCAGAGGAACAGTGTATTAAAGTTAACACTGTGTCTCACCAGAGGAACAATGTGTTAAAGTTAACATTGTATCTCACCAGAGGAACAGTGTATTAAAGTTAACACTGTGTCTCACCAGAGGAACAATGTGTTAAAGTTAACATTGTATCTCACCAGAGGAACAGTGTATTAAAGCTAACACTGTGTCTCACCAGAGGAACAATGTGTTAAAGTTAACATTGTATCTCCAGAGGAACAGTGTATTAAAGCTAACACTGTGTCTCACCAGAGGAACAATGTGTTAAAGTTAACATTGTATCTCACCAGAGGAACAGTGTATTAAAGTTAACACTGTGTCTCACCAGAGGAACAATGTGTTAAAGTTAACATTGTATCTGACCAGAGGAACAGTGTACTAAAGTTAACACTGTGTCTCACCAGAGGAACAATGTGTTAAAGTTAACATTGTATCTCACCAGAGGAACAGTGTATTAAAGTTAACACTGTGTCTCACCAGAGGAACAATGTGTTAAAGTTAACATTGTATCTCACCAGAGGAACAGTGTATTAAAGTTAACACTGTGTCTCACCAGAGGAACAATGTGTTAAAGTTAACATTGTATCTCACCAGAGGAACAGTGTATTAAAGCTAACACTGTGTCTCACCAGAGGAACAATGTGTTAAAGTTAACATTGTATCTCACCAGAGGAACAGTGTATTAAAGCTAACACTGTGTCTCACCAGAGGAACAATGTGTTAAAGTTAACATTGTATCTCACCAGAGGAACAGTGTATTAAAGTTAACACTGTGTCTCACCAGAGGAACAATGTGTTAAAGTTAACATTGTATCTCACCAGAGGAACAGTGTATTAAAGTTAACACTGTGTCTCACCAGAGGAACAATGTGTTAAAGTTAACATTGTATCTCACCAGAGGAACAGTGTATTAAAGTTAACACTGTGTCTCACCAGAGGAACAATGTGTTAAAGTTAACATTGTATCTCACCAGAGGAACAGTGTATTAAAGTTAACACTGTGTCTCACCAGAGGAACAGCGTTAATGTTCACACTTTTTCCTATCAGAAGGAGGAACATTTGTGTTCCCTGTGAGGAGCGTGATGATGAGATGCTCACTTGTTCCTCAGTATTGTTCTTCAGTTTTTGTTCCTCATTCTCGTTCCTCAGTCTTCCCCCTCGGTCTTCTTCTTCAGTCTTGTTCCTCACTTCCTGTAGCTCGGTTTTTGTTCCTCACTATTTATGCTGGCAGGCAACTTTCCAAGGTGATGCAGCTGCCAGGTGAAAACTACTGCTCAACTACCACAAACTACTGATCAACTACCATAAACTACTGCTCAACTACCACAAACTACTGATCAACTACCATAAACTACTGCTCAACTACCACAAACTACTGATCAACTACCATAAACTACTGCTCAACTACCACAAACTACTCCTCAACCACCACAAACTACTCCTCAACTACCACAAACTACTGCTCACTACCACAAACTACTGCTGAACTAACACAAACTACTGCTCAACCACCACAAACTACTGCTCAACTACCACAAACTACTGCTCATCCACCACAAACTACTGCTCATCCACCACAAACTACTGCTCAACCACCACAAACTACTGCTCAACTACCACAAACTGCTGCTCAACTACCACAAACTACTGCTCAACTACCACAAACTACTGATCAACTACCACAAACTACTGCTCACTACCACAAACTACTGCTCAACTACCACAAACTACTGCTCATCTACCACAAACTACTCCTCAACCACCACAAACTACTGCACACTACCACAAACTACTGCTCAACTTCCACAAACTACTGCTCAACTACCACAAACTACTGCTCAACCACTACAAACTGCAAAGTAACTACCATAACTGCTACTCAACCACAACAAACTACTGATCAACTACCAAAACTACTGATCAACCACCACAAACCACTGATCAACTACCAAAACTACTGATCAACTACCACAAACTATTGATCAACCACCACAAACTGCTGATCACCCACCTCAAAATACTGATCAGCTACCACAAACTACTGATCAACTACCAAAACTACTGATCAATTACCACAAACTACTGATCAACCACTACAAGCTACTGACGACTACCACAAACTACTGACAACCACCACAAACTACTGCACACTACCACAAACTACTGCTCAACTACCACAAACTACTGCTCAACTACCACAAACTACTGCTCAACTACCACAAACTACTGATCAACCACCACAAACTACTGCTCAACCACCACAAATTACTGATCAACTACCAAAACTACTGATCAACAACCACAAACTGCTGAGCAACTACCATAACTGCTGCTCAACCACAACAAACTACTGATCAACCACTACAAACTACTGACAACTACCACAAACTACCGATCAACTACCACAAACTACTGATCAACCACCACAAACTACTGATCAACTACCAAAACTATTGATCAACTACCACAAACTACTGATCAACTACCACAAACTACTGCTCAACTACCACAAACTACTGCTCAACTACCACAAACTACTGATCAATTACCACAAACTACTGATCAACCACTACAAACTACTGACAACTACCACAAACTACTGACAATTACCACAAACTACCGATCAACTACCACAAACTACTGATCAACCACCACAAACTACTGATCAACTACCAAAACTATTGATCAACTACCACAAACTACTGATCAACTACCACAAACTACTGATCAACCACCACAGACTACTGATCAACAACCACAAACTACTGATCAACTACCACAAACTACTGATCAACCACCACAAACTATTGATCACCCACCACAAACTACTGTTCAACCACCACAAACTACTGCTCAACCACCAGAAACTACTGCTCAACTACCACAAAATACTGCTCAACTACCACAACTACTGATCAACTACCACAAACTACTGCTCACTACCACAAACTACTGCTCAACTACCACAAACTACTGCTCAACTACCACAAACTACTCCTCAACCACCACAAACTACTGCTCAACTACCACAAACTACTGCTCAACAACCACAAATTACTGCTCAACTACCACAAACTACTGCTCAACTACCACAAACTACTGCTCACTACCACAAACTACTGTTCAACTACCACAAACTACTGATCAACTACCTTAAATTACTGATCTACTACCACAAACTACTGCTCAACCACCACAAACTACTACTCAACTACCACAAACTACTGCTCAACTACCTTAAACTACTGATCAACTATCACAAACTACTGCTCAACTACCTTAAACTACTGATCAACTACCACAAACTACTGATCAACCACCACAAACTACTGATCAACAACCAAAACTACTGATCAACCACCACAAACCACTGATCAACTACCAAAACTACTGATCAACTACCACAAACTACTGATCAACCACCACAAGCTGCTGATCAACCAACTCAAAATACTGATCAGCTACCACAAGCTACTGATCAACTCCCAAAACTACTGATCAATTACCACAAACTACTGATCAACCACTACAAACTACTGACAACTACCACAAACTACTGACAACTACCACAAACTACTGATCAGCCACCACAAACTACTCATCAGCCACCACAAACTACTGATCAACTACCAAAACTACTGATCAACTATCACAAACTACCGATCAACTACCACAAACTACTGATCAACCACCACAAACTACTGATCAACTACCAAAACTATTGATTAACTACCACAAACTACTGATCAACTACCACAAACTACTGATCAACTACCAAAACTATTGATCAACTACCACAAACTCTTGATCAACTACCACAAACTACTGACCAACCACAAACTACTGCTCAACCACCACAAACTACTGATCAACCACAAACTACTGCTCAACGACCACAAACTACTGCTCAACCACCACAAACTACTGATCAACCACCACAAACTACTAATCACCCACCACAAACTATTGATCACCCACCCCAAACTACTGATCAGCCACCACAATCTACTGATCAACCACCACAAACTACTCATCAACCACCACAAACTACCGATCAACCACCACAAACTACTGATCAACTACCACAAACCACTAATCAACCACCACAAACTACTGATCAGCTACCACAAACTACTGATCAACCACCTCAAACTACTGATCAACCCCCACAAACTACTGATCAACCACAACAAACTACTGATCAACCACCACAAACTATTGATCGACTACCACAAATTACTGATCTTTGTACAGAGTAACTGTAACTATCTGTGTACAGAGTAACTGTTACTATCTGTGTTCAAAGTAACTGTAACTATCTGTGTCCAGAGTAACTGTAACTATCTGTGTACAAAGTAACTGTAACTATCTGTGTACAAAGTAACTGTAACTATCTGTGTACAGAGTAACTGTAACTATCTGTGTACAGAGTAACTGTAACTATCTGTGTACAAAGTAACTGTAACTATCTGTGTTCAGAGTAACTGTAACTATCTGTGTCCAGAGCAACTGTAACTATCTGTGTACAAAGTAACTGTAACTATCTGTGTACAGAGTAACTGTAACTATCTGTGTACAGAGTAACTGTAACTATCTGTGTACAGAGTAACTGTAACTATCTGTGTACAGAGTAACTGTAACTCTCTGTGTACAGAGTAACTGTAACTATCTGTGTACAGAGTAACTGTAACTACCTGTGTACAGAGTAACTGTAACTATCTGTGTACAGAGTAACTGTAACTATCTGTGTACAGAATAACTGTAACTATCTATGTACAGAGTAACTGTAACTATCTGTGTACAGAGTAACTGTAACTATCTGTGTACAGAGTAACTGTAACTATCTGTGTACAGAGTAACAGTAACTATCTGTGTACAGAGTAACTGTAACTATCTGTGTACAGAGTAACTGTAACTATCTGTGTACAGAGTAACTGTAACTATCTGTGTACAGAGTAACTGTAACTATCTGTGTACAGAGTAACTGTAACTATCTGTGTACAGAATAACTGTAACTATCTGTGTACAGAGTAACTGTAACTATCTGTGTACAGAGTAACTGTAACTATCTGTGTACAGAGTAACTGTAACTATCTGTGTACAGAGTAACTGTAACTATCTGTGTACAGAGTAACTGTAACTATCTGTGTACAGAGTAACTGTAACTATCTGTGTACAGAGTAACTGTAACTATCTGTGTACAGAGTAACTGTAACTATCTGTGTACAAAGTAACTGTAACTATCTGTGTTCAGAGTAACTGTAACTATCTGTGTTCAGAGCAACTGTAACTATCTGTGTACAAAGTAACTGTAACTATCTGTGTACAGAGTAACTGTAACTATCTGTGTACAGAGTAACTGTAACTATCTGTGTACAGAGTAACTGTAACTATCTGTGTACAGAGTAACTGTAACTATCTGTGTTCAGAGTAACTGTAACTATCTGTGTACAAAGTAACTGTAACTATCTGTGTACAAAGTAACTGTAACTATCTGTGTACAGAGTAACTGTAACTATCTGTGTACAGAGTAACTGTAACTATCTGTGTTCAGAGTAACTGTAACTATCTGTGTACAGAGTAACTGTAACTATCTGTGTTCAGAGTAACTGTAACTATCTGTGTTCAGAGTAACTGTAACTATCTGTGTACAGAGTAACTGTAACTATCTGTGTTCAGAGTAACTGTAACTATCTGTGTACAGAGTAACTGTAACTATCTGTGTGCAGAGTAACTGTAACTATCTGTGTTCAGAGTAACTGTAACTATCTGTGTACAGAGTAACTGTAACTATCTGTGTACAGAGTAACTGTAACTATCTGTGTTCAGAGAAACTGTAACTATCTGTGTTCAGAGTAACTGTAACTATCTGTGTACAGAGTAACTGTAACTATCTGTGTTCAGAGTAACTGTAACTATCTGTGTACAGAGTAACTGTAACTATCTGTGTTCAGAGTAACTGTAACTATCTGTGTACAGAGTAACTGTAACTATCTGTGTTCAGAGTAACTGTAACTATCTGTGTACAGAGTAACTGTAACTATCTGTGTACAGAGTAACTGTAACTATCTGTGGACAGAGTAACTGTAACTATCTGTGTACAGAGTAACTGTAACTGTCTGTGTACAGAGTAACTGTAACTATCTGTGTACAGAGTAACTGTAACTATCTGTGTACAGAGTAACTGTAACTATGTGTACAGAGTAACTGTAACTATGTGTACAGAGTAACTGTAACGATATAATGATTTTCAACAATTAGAATATTAACTGTAGGAGAATTTGTTACATATATAACCAAGCAATATAACTCTTGTTTTTAGTTTTATATTACCGACACTCAGAATCACCTGGTAGGCCACAACATTGGTTGTCAGAATGAGAAAAGTCCTCTGTGCTTCAGGAATGCTTTATTTAACTCAAAAGTGTTTTTATTAAGATAGAAAGAGAACCGGAAGTGTGCAAGTGCTTAATAATATAAATATATATGTGTGTGTAATATGAAGCTGGTAAAAGTAATTCAGGACGACTATATTATTGAAGTATAGTCTTAGAATATCCACTAACATACACTGTTAAGAAGCCATAGTGGTGTACATGTGGGGTAAGTGGCAGGGTTCACATACACACACACACATACACACACACACATACACACACACACAGACACACACACACACACACACACACACACACACACACACACACACACACACACACACACACACACACACACACACACACACACACACACACACACACACACACACACACACACACACACACACACACACACACACACACACACACACACACACACACACACACACACACACATATATATATATATATATATATATATATATATATATATATATATATATATATATATATATATATATATACACACACTATGCTATGACTCGACCCCTGCAACCACAACTAGGTGATTACACACACACACACACACACACAAGGAGGAACGAGAAGCAAAGACGGAGACGAGCAGAACCCAGACTCAGGAGGAAAAGCAAATAAACCCTCCCTAAGAACCACCTACAGAAGGACCTCATCCACGACAACCCCAATGCAATCAAGCAATCTAACCCAAAACCCACACACTGTACCCACTGCTCCCCACCCCCTTCAACACAAACTCCACCCCCACAGCAAGCCCCCATAGTTTCCCACCAGGTCTTCTGCTCCCCTAACCCCAACGTTTTCCCCAAACCATAGTTTTAGAAAAGAAGTTGAAGTTTTGGTATACGAATGCAGATGGAACAGCAAATAAATGCGAGGAGTGGCATGAAAGAATCAAAGAGACGTCCCCAGACATCATAGCAGTCACAGAAACGAAACTCACCGGGATGATAACAGACGCAGTCTTCCCATCTGGATATCAGATCCTGAGGAAAGAACGAGTGAGCAGAGGGGGAGGGGAGGAGTTACACTGCTCATTAAAAACCGATGGGGATTTGAGGAAATGGAAAGAATGGACTACATAGTAGGTACAATTCAGTCTGGGGAAAATAAGGTAGTTTGCAGTGATGTATAACCCGCCACAAAACTGCAGGAGGCCAAGAGAAGAATATGAAGAGAGCAACAGAGCAATGGTGGACACATTAGTTGAGGTGGCCAGAGCTCTCATGAGTAGAGCAAGGTTACTCGTTATGGGCGATTTCAATCACAACGAGACTGACTGGGAAAACCTGGAGCCACATGGGGGTCCCAAAACATGGAGAGCCAAGATGATGGATGTGGTACTGGAAAACCTCATGCATCAATAAATTAGAGACACTACCAGAGAGAGAGGGGAGGATGAACCAGCAAGACTGGACCTCGTGTTCACCCTGAGCAGCTTGGACATTGAGGACATCACATATGAAAGGCCCCTTGGAGCTAGTGATCACGTGGTTCTGAGCTTTGAATACACAGTAGAGTTACAAGTGGAGAGGGTAACAGGAGTAGAACAGGAAAAGCCAAACCACAAAAGGGGGCACTACATAGGCATGAGGACCTTCCTGCTTGAGGTTCAGTGGGAAAGAGAATTGGTAGGAAAATCAGTAAACGAAATGATGGACTACGTAACAATAAAATGCAAGGAGGCAGAAGAAAGGTTTGTTCCCAAGGGCAGCAGAAATAATGGGAAGACCAGAACGAGCCCTTAGTTTACCCAAAGGTGTAGGGAGGCAAAAACTAAGTGCACTAGAGAATTGAAAAAGTACAGAAGACAAAGGACCCAGGAAAATAAAGAGATTAGTCGAAGAGCCAGAAACGAATATGCTCAGATAAGGAGGGAGGCCCAGCGACAGTACGAAAACGACATATCATCAAAAGTCAAGTCTGACCAGAAGCTGCTGCATAGCCACATCAGGAGGAAGACAACAGTCAAGGACCAGGTAATCAGGCTGGGGAAAGAAGGTGGGGAGCTTATTGGAGGAGCTCAACGTGAGATTTAAGGAGGCATTGACAGTGGAGACAGAAAGGATTCCAGGAAGTCAGAACAGGGGAGTACACCAACAAAGGATATACCAACAAGTGTTGGATGAAATACACACAACCGTGGAGGAAGTGAAGAAGCGGCTAAGTGACCTTGATACCTCAAAGGCGGTGGGACCAGACAACATCTCTCCATGGGTCCTTAGAGAGGCAGCAGAGAAGCTGTGTGTGCCACTAACAACAATTTTCAACACATCCATTGAAACTGGGAAACTGCCTGAGGTATGGAAGACGGCAAATGTAGTCCCCATTTTTTAAGAGATGAGACAGATACGAGACACTAAACTATAGACCAGTGTCACTGACGTGTATAGTATGCAAAGTCATGGAGAAGATTATCAGGAGGAGAGTGATGGAGCACCTAGAAGAGAACAAGCTTATAAACGGCAACCAGCATGGATTCATGGAAGGCAAATCCTGAGTCACAAAATCTACTGTGGTTTTGTAACTTGGTAACGGACTGCAAGAAGGCCATCGACACAGTTCCTCACAAGCGATTAGTGCAAAATCTAGAGGATCAGGCACGTATAACAGGAGGGGCACTGCAATGGAAACAAGAACGAGTCATGATAGGTGACGAGGTATCAGAGAAGGCGCCCGTGACGAGCGGAGTTCTACAGGGGTCAGTCCTAAGACCAGTGCTATTTTTGGTATATGTGAATGACATGTTGGAAGGGATAGATTCAAAAGTGTCCCTGTTTGCAGATGATGTGAAGTTAATGAGGAGAATTAAATAGGAGGAGGATCAGAAAGGACTACAAAGAAACCTAGACAGGCTGGAAGCTTGGTCCGGCAACTGGCTCCTCGAATTTAACCCCGCCAAATGCATTCATGAAGATCGGGGAAGGGCAAAGAAAACCTCAGACAGAGTATAGGCTAGGTGGCCAAAGAATGCAAACCTTACTCAAGGAAAAGGATCTTGGGGTGAGTATAATACCAAGCACATCTCCTGAGGTGCACATCAGCCAGATAACTGCTGCAGCATATGGGTGCCTGGCAAACCTGAGTCAAGCATGTCAAGAAATTAGAGAAAGTGAAAAGGTTTGCAACAAGGCTAATTTCAGAGCTAAAGGGAATGCCCTACGAAGAAAAGTTAAGAGAAATCGGCCTGACGACACTGGAGGACAGGAGGGTCAGGGGAGACATGATAACGACATATAAAATACTGCTCGGAATAGACAAGGTGGACAAAGACAGATGTTCTAGAGATAGGACACAGAAACAAGGGGTCACAGTTGGAAGTTGAAGATTCAGATGAAACAAAGAGATGTTAGGGAGTATTCCTTCAGTCATGGAGTTGTCAGGAAGTGGAATAGTCTGGTAAGTGACGCAGTGGAGGCAGGAACCATACATAGTTTTAAGACGAGATATGATAAAACTAATGGAGCAGGGAGAGAGAACCTAGTAGCGATCAGTGAAAAGGCAGGGCCAGGAGCTATGTCTCGACCCCTGCAACCACAAATAGGTGAGGACCACACACACACACACAGGCCTAGTGTCTAATCGACATGTGCCTAGGACAAAATGGTAACTAACACACACACACACACCACACCACACACACCACACACACACACACACACACACACACACACACACACACACACACACACACACACACACACACACACACACACACACACACACACACATAAGTGGGACAGAGAACTGGCAGGGAAACCAGTTAATGAGATGATGGAATATGTAGCAATAAAATGCAAGGAGGCTGAGGAGAGGTTTGTACCCAAGGGTAACAGGAGTAATGAAAAAGCCAGGATGAGCCCATGGTTTACCCAAAGGTGCAGGGAGGCAAAAACCAAGTGTGCTAGGGAATGGAAGAAATATAGAAGGCAAAGGACCCAGGAGAATAAGGAGAACAGTCGTAGAGCCAGAAATGAATATGCACAGATAAGAAGGGAGGCCCAAAGACAATATGAAAATGACATAGCAGCGAAAGCCAAATCTGACCCGAAACTGTTGTACAGCCACATCAGGAGGAAAACAACAGTCAAGGACCAGGTAATCAGGCTAAGGAAGGAAGGAGGAGAGACAACAGGAAATGACCGGGAAGTATGTGAAGAACTCAACAAGAGATTCAAAGAAGTGTTCACAGAGGAGACAGAAGGGACTCAAGAAAGACGGAGAGGTGGGGCACACCACCAAGTGCTGGACACAGTGCACACAACCGAGGAAGAAGTGAAGAGGCTTCTGAGTGAGCTAGATACCTCAAAGGCAATGGGGCCAGATAACATCTCCCCATGGGTATTGAGAGAGGGAGCAGAGGCGCTATGTGTACCCCTAACAACAATATTCAATACATCTATCGAAACAGGGAGATTGCCTGAGGCATGGAAGACAGCAAATGTAGTCCCAATCTTTAAAAAAGGAGACAGACATGAAGCATTAAACTACAGACCAGTGTCACTGACATGTATAGTATGCAAAATCATGGAGAAGATTATCAGGAGAAGAGTGGTGGAACACCTAGAAAGGAATGATCTCATCAACAGCAGCCAGCATGGTTTCAGGGACGGGAAATCCTGTGTCACAAACCTACTGGAGTTCTATGACATGGTGACAGCAGTAAGACAAGAGAGAGAGGGGTGGGTGGATTGCATTTTCTTGGACTGCAAGAAGGCGTTTGACACAGTTCCACACAAGAGATTGGTGCAAAAACTGGAGGACCAAGCAGGGATAACAGGGAAGGCACTACAATGGATCAGGGAATACTTGTCAGGAAGACAGCAGCGAGTCATGGTACGTGGCGAGGTGTCAGAGTGGGCACCTGTGACCAGCGGGGTCCCGCAGGGGTCAGTCCTAGGACCAGTGCTGTTTCTGGTATTTGTGAACGACATGACGGAAGGAATAGACTCTGAGGTGTCCCTGTTTGCAGATGACGTGAAGTTGATGAGAAGAATACACTCGATCGAAGACCAGGCAGAACTACAAAGGGATCTGGACAGGCTGCAGAACTGGTCCAGCAATTGGCTCCTGGAGTTCAATCCCACCAAGTGCAAAGTCATGAAGATTGGGGAAGGGCAAAGAAGGCCGCAAACGGAGTACAGTCTAGGGGGTCAGAGACTACAAACCTCACTCAAGGAAAAAGATCTTGGGGTGAGTATAACACCAGGCACATCTCCTGAAGCGCACATCAACCAAATAACTGCTGCAGCATATGGGCGCCTAGCAAACCTCAGAACAGCATTCCGACATCTTAATAAGGAATCGTTCAGGACCCTGTACACCGTATACGTTAGGCCCATATTGGAGTATGCGGCACCAGTTTGGAACCCACACCTAGCCAAGCACGTAAAGAAACTAGAGAAAGTGCAAAGGTTTGCAACAAGACTAGTCCCAGAGCTAAGAGGTATGTCCTACGAGGAGAGGTTAAGGGAAATCAACCTGACGACACTGGAGGACAGGAGAGATAGGGGGGACATGATAACGACATACAAAATACTGAGAGGAATTGACAAGGTGGACAAAAACAGGATGTTCCAGAGATTGGACACAGTAACAAGGGGACACAGTTGGAAGCTAAAGACACAGATGAATCACAGGGATGTTAGGAAGTATTTCTTCAGCCACAGAGTAGTCAGTAAGTGGAATAGTTTGGGAAGCGATGTAGTGGAGGCAGGATCCATACATAGCTTTAAGCAGAGGTACGATAAAGCTCACGGCTCAGGGAGAGTGACCTAGTAGCGATCAGTGAAGAGGCGGGGCCAGGAGCTCGGACTCGACCCCCGCAACCTCAACTAGGTGAGTACACACACACACACGCGCGCGCGCGCGCGCGCGGGTCCGTGGGGTGAAGACGTGGGTAACAAGGCTCCGAGATCCTTAGCGTTGAAAGACGCGTAATATCAGCTAGAAGTAATCAGTGGTAGTGGAACGTCAGTGAACAATACTACGAGTGATAATTAAAGTTATTAGTTAAAGAAAGTGAGAGGAAAGCTGAAATCATAATATTTCAAAGCGCAAACCGTTGGGGGTCTTAGGCGCTGTTGCCACATTGGTAGCGGTAGGCCTGATGAAGTGACGTCACGACAAGTTGTGTGCCATTATACATATAAAGTGAAGTGTATATAATGTGAAGTGTATACTATCATCAGGGAAGAGTGAAGTGAGGAAGCGGGATGTACGAGAATATATGGTTATAATCATCACGGGTGAAGGATCTCCAACATAGGGATTTAAGGCCTACGTACTACTTCGTCATCAGCAGCTGGCAACTGTCACCGCAAGTTTATTCGCCTAGTTGTGGTTTGCATGTTGACGGCCCTGGCTGGCCTTGCATACTGTTTGATACTGGTCACTCACTCCTGCAAGCTATTACCAGAATTAGAATAGAAATAGCATAGACATAGAGAATATAGGGTTGACGAGTGTGGGAAGGTAGGTGGGACAAGCTTTTAAGGGCAACATTGTAAGACCGTGCTAGGGTCAGGTCCCAGGAGAGTTGTCAGGTCACAATGAAGTTGCGGCCAGTAATTACACCGCACAAGACACACTCACACACACACACACACTCACACACACACACACACATGTACACAGGCAGTGTTACTACCGGTAGTTATTAGCAGTAAGAATACTTAGGAAGCTAGGAAGTCCTCTCTCAATGTGAACAAGGAAAATGATAATAACCAGCAACAATTAACACGTAAATCCAGAAAGGGCAATAAGTAGAGAGAGTAGCATAATTGGGAAAGATAAATGAGACTAAATTTGTGCCTACACGACGGATCTTTCAACCACACCACCCCCCCTAACCCTCCCTCCCTCACACACAAGCACACACACACAAGGGTAGACACTCACACACACACACACACATACACACACATACACACACATACACACACATACATACACACATACGTAAACACACACACACACACACGCAAACACAAACACACACACACACACACACACACACACACACACATACACACACACACATACACACACACACACACACACACACACACACACATACACCACACACACACACCACACACACACCACACACACGCACACACACACACACACACACACACACACACACACACACACACACACACACACACACACACACACACACACACGCACATACACACACACACACACACACACACACACACACACACACACACACACACACACACACACACACACCCTCCACCACTTGACACAAACACTAGACACAAACACGTACCACCCCTTCCCTAACCACCTCACCTTAGCCACCTACCCCTCCCCCAAACCACCTAACCCCTCCCCAAACCGTCTAACCCCCGCCCAACAACCTCCCTCCAATAACCATCCTCCCCCTCCCCCATAACCATCCATCCCCTCTCTCCCCCAAACCATCTAACTCCCTCCCCCAACTATCTCTACCCCTCCAATAACCATCCTCCCCCTCCCCCACAACCATCCATCCCCTCTCCTAACCATCTATTCCCCTCCCCCTAACCAGGATGAGGACAAGGGGTTCCAAGGACGAATCTGAGAGGGAGGAATGGGAGATAGAGCTCAAAAAAAGGGAGGAAGACTGGGGAAGGAGACTAGATGAGCTGGAAAGGAAGATGGAAGAGAGGTTAGCAGCAGAATGCAGAAGGTGGAAGCAACAGGCCACAGAAGCAGAAATCAAGATAGAGAGATTAGAAGAGGAGCTGAGACATCTGAAACAGCACAGAGACAAAGATATTACAGAAGTAGCATCGGCAATGGCTAAATTAAACACAGACAACAGGTCTGAAGGAAGCATGGAAACTAAACTATATGCAGAGGTCCTGTCAAACCCACATGGGGCCAAAACAAAGACAGGGAGCACACTAGGACAGAAAGAGAGGTTGGAAGACATCGAAGGAACTAGGACATGTGCAAGGACCTTACCAGATACCTGTGTGGGCCAGGAGCAGGTGAGCAGGAAGGATAAACCAAGAAGCATAGGGGCCATAACGAGGGAAGGGACTGAAGGAAGGAACACTCCACGGGAAGGAACTAAAACACATCAGAGGATGCAATGGGAGTCACAGTGGGAGGTGGAAAGGGAGAGATCCGTGTTTGTCTATGGGCTAGACGAAGCTAAAGGGGAAACTTATGATGAAAGAAAGCAGGAGGAGAAAAAAGCGATTGAAGACATCATGAAGGTGATAGGCGAGGGGGACATGACCCAGGTGGCAAATTTTCGGAGAATTGGGTGGTTCACAAAGAAAAGGAATCGGCCTCTCAAAGTAATTTTCAAGGCAGAATCAACCCGAACCATGATCCTGCAGGAGAAAGCACGGCTGAGAGGCAAGCAGGAGTTCCGGAGTGTGTACCTCGACCGAGACAGAACACAGGACGAAAGGAAGACAATGAAAGAGAGAGTTCAAAAACGAAAGGAGAAATGGGAGGAAATGAAAAAGGAGAGCAGAATGACCCAGGATCAAATGGAAGGACAAGCGCACCCCCCAGAAACACCTGCAGAAGGACTCCAGCCACGACACCCCCAAGGCAACTGAACAATCCAAACCAACCATCACACACCGATCCCTCTGTTTCCACCCCCCGCACCACAGTTACAGTATTAGAACAGAAGTTGAAGGTTTGGTACACAAATGCAGATGGATTAACGAATAAACATGAGGAATGGCAAGAAAGAATCAATGAGAAGTCCCCAGACATCATAGCAGTTACAGAAACAAAACTCATGGAGACAATAACAGATGCAATCTTCCCACCAGGATACCAGATCATGAGGAAAGATAGAAGGGGCAGGGGGGGGAGGTGGGGTTGCTCTGCTCGTAAAAAACAGATGGAAATTCGAGAAAATGGAAGGAATAGATGAGACGGGAGAAAGAGACTACATAGCAGGTACACTTCAGTCTGGGGAACACAAAGTGGTCATTGCAGTGATGTATAATCCACCACAGAACTGCAGGAGGCCAAGAGAGGAATATGAAGAGAGCAACAGAGCAATGGTGGACACACTTGCTGAGGTGGCAAGAAGAGCTCACTCCAGCAGAGCAAAGTTGCTGGTTATGGGGGATTTCAACCACAGGGAGATTGACTGGGAAAACCTGGAGCCACATGGGGGTCCCGAAACATGGAGAGCCAGGATGTTGGACGTGGTGCTGGAAAACCTCATGCACCAACATGTTAAGGACACTACCAGAGTGAGAGGGGAGGATGAACCAGCAAGATTGGACCTTGTGTTCACCCTGGGCAGCTCAGACATTGAGGACATCAAGTATGAGAGTCCCCTAGGAGCTAGCGACCACGTGGTTCTGTGCTTTGAATACATAGTAGAGCTGCAAGTGGAGAGAATAACAGGAGTAGAATGGGAAAAGCCTGACTATAAAAGAGGGGACTACATAGGGTTGAAGAACTTCCTGCGGGAGGTCCAGTGGGACAGAGAACTGGCAGGAAAGCCAGTAAATGAAATGATGGAATATGTAGCAACAAAATGCAAGGAGGCAGTGGAAAGGTTCATTCCCAAGGGCAACAGTAACAACGGGAAGACCAGAACAAGCCCCTGGTTCACCCGACGGTGTAAGGAGGCAAAAACAAAGTGCAATAGAGAATGGAAAAAGTACAGAAGGCAGAGAACACACGAAAATAGGGAGATCAGTCGCAGAGCCAGGAATGAGTACGCACAGGTAAGGAGGGAGGCCCAGCGACAGTATGAAAATGACATAGCATCGAGAATCAAGACAGACCCGAAACTGTTGTATAGCCACATCAGGAGGAAGACAACAGTCAAAGACCAGGTGATCAGATTAAGGACAGAAGGTGGAGAACTCACAAGAAATGATCAGGAGGTATGTGAGGAGCTGAACAGGAGATTTAAGGAAGTTTTTACAGTAGAGACAGGAAGGGCTGTGGGAAGACAGAACAGAAGGGAACATCAAGAGGGAATATACCAACAAGTGTTGGATGACATACGAACAACTGAGGAGGAGGTGAAGAAGCTCTTAAGTGACCTTGACACCTCAAAGGCGATGGGACCGGACAACATCTCCCCATGGGTCCTTAGAGAAGGAGCAGAGATGCTGTGTGTGCCTCTAACCACAATCTTCAACACATCCCTTGAAACTGGGCAACTACCTGAGAAATGGAAGACAGCTAATGTAGTCCCCATATTTAAGAAAGGAAACAGAAACGAGGCACTAAACTACAGACCTGTGTCTCTGACATGTATTGTGTGCAAAGTCATGGAGAAGATTATCAGGAGGAGAGTGGTCGAACACCTGGAAAGGAACAAGATTATAAATGAAAACCAGCATGGGTTCATGGAAGGCAAATCTTGTATCACAAACCTCCTGGAGTTTTATGACAAGGTAACAGAAGTAAGACATGAGAGAGAGGGTTGGGTAGATTGCGTTTTCCTAGACTGCAGGAAGGCCTTTGACACAGTTCCCCACAAGAGATTAGTGCAGAAGCTGGAGGATCAGGCACACGTAAAAGGAAGGGCACTGCAATGGATAAGGGAATACCTGACAGGGAGGCAGCAACGAGTCATGGTACGTGAAGAGGTATCACAGTGGGCGCCTGTTACGAGCGGGGTCCCACAGGGGTCAGTTCTAGGACCAGTGCTATTTTTGATATATGTGAACGACATGATGGAAGGAATAGACTCTGAAGTGTCCCTGTTCGCAGATGACGTGAAGTTGATGAGAAGAATTAAATCGGACGAGGATGAGGCAGGACTGCAAAGAGACCTGGAGAGGCTGGACATGTGGTCCAGTAACTGGCTTCTCGAATTCAATCCAGCCAAATGCAAAGTCATGAAGATTGGGGAGGGGCAAAGAAGACCGCAGACAGAGTATAGGCTAGGTGGACAAAGACTACAGACCTCACTCAGGGAGAAAGACCTTGGGGTGACCATAACACCGAGCACATCACCGGAGGCACACATCAACCAAATAACCGCTGCAGCATACGGGCGCCTGGCAAACCTGAGAATAGCGTTCCGATACCTTAATAAGGAATCGTTCAAGACACTGTACACTGTGTATGTTAGGCCCATACTGGAGTATGCAGCACCAGTCTGGAACCCACACCTGGTCAAGCACGTCAAGAAGTTAGAGAAAGTACAAAGGTTTGCAACAAGGCTAGTCCCAGAGCTCAAGGGAATGTCGTACGAGGAAAGGTTAAGGGAAATCGGACTGACGACACTGGAGGACAGAAGGGTCAGGGGAGACATGATAACGACATACAAGATACTGCGGGGAATAGACAAGGTGGACAGAGATAGGATGTTCCAGAGAGGGGACACAGGGACAAGGGGTCACAACTGGAAGCTGAAGACTCAGACGAGTCACAGGGACGTTAGGAAGTATTTCTTCAGTCATAGAGTTGTCAGCAAGTGGAATAGCCTAGCAAGTGAAGTAGTGGAGGCAGGAACCATACATAGTTTTAAGAAGAGGTATGACAAAGCTCAGGAAGCAGAGAGAGAGAGGATCCAGTAGCGATCAGTGAAGAGGCGGGGCCAGGAGCTGAGTCTCGACCCCTGCAACCACAATTAGGTGAGTACAATTAGGTGAGTACACACACAAGGACAGGATGTTCCAGGGAGGGGACACAGAAACAAGAGGCCACAATTGGAAGTTGAAGACACAAATGAGTCAGAGAGATAGTAGGAAGTATTTCTTCAGTCATAGAGTTGTAAGGCAGTGGAATAGCCTAGAAAATGACGTAGTGGAGGCAGGAACCATACACAGTTTTAAGACGAGGTTTGATAAAGCTCATGGAGCGGGGAGAGAGAGGGCCTAGTAGCAACCGGTGAAGAGGCGGGGCCAGGAGCTAGGACTCGACCCCTGCAACCACAAATAGGTGAGTACAAATAGGTGAGTACACACACACACACACACAGACACGTAGTGTAGTGGGTCACAAGCGCCAGGCTCCGAGAATCTTAGTGCTTTTAGGGCGTGTTTTAGCAGCTAGAAGCAACCAGTGTTAGTGAGAACGTCAGTGAACAACCCTACAAGTGATAACCAAAGTATTAGCAAAAATAAATAAAGTAAAGGCGAGAGAAAGCCTGAAATTATACAACAAAATTTCAAAGTGCCAGTTCGTTGAGGCCTAGTTGGCACTTGTTGCCACATTGTTACACATATACAAAGTACAAAGCGAGTGACTAAAGAGAAAAGACCAAATAGAATTAAGAGAGGGTGGTAACGACAAACTGTGATGTAGCACACAGCGTGAACAAGCTAGCCAGAAAGGGGATATATATATATATATATATATATATATATATATATATATATATATATATATATATATATATATATATATATATATATATATATATATATATATATATATATATATATATATATATATATATATATATATATATATATATATATATATATATATATATATATATATATATATATACATACATATACATAAATATATATAAGCAGAGGTGGTGGCAGCAGTAGGCCTGAGGGAGTAGCGCCGCCATAACAGGTTGGGTGTCATCACAAATAAGAAGTGTACTTACCAAAAGTGAAGTGTAAATTATAAAAGTAGCAGTATACAAGTGATAAGTGTGGTAAATGAGGACTCAAAAGGGCAACGAGAAAAGAATAGCTGAAGAAGTCAGCGGCGGAAGGGCGAGGTGCACGAGTCATCGTACAGCGAGCATCGTACAGCGAGCATCGTACATCAGGCATCTGGATGGACGTCCCCTCTGAGGAGTAACGTACAAATCACCTGTTTGTGGTTGGCGGGAAGTTTGAGTGGTAGAGCCGGCCCTACGGTCACTGGTAGCCATCAAACCCTGCTCCAGAGCGATTATCATACACACAACACCTAGCAGTAGTAGGAAGATAAACTTTGTAGGAGCAAGGAATAAGCAGGAGGATTAAGTCGTGGCTAATGGGACTACAGCCCTGACAACAGTTTCGAGAGATAATGTTTTAGGACACAAAGACAGTACAATCTGAGAAGCAAGTATTGGGTACACATGTAGTAAAAGGTAGTACATAACTGGGTGAAAGAATGACTTGTTAACACACGCTAGTATTATAATTATTAGAATTACTCTCAGTGTTAATGGTATCTCATTAGTATTACGGATACACAGAAGTGAATTGTATTTCTGGGACATATAAACAACTGACGTGCTCACACACACACACACGTGCACACACATACACACTCGGGGCCAGGAGCTGAGTCTCGACCCCTGAAACCACAACTAGGTGAGTACACACAGCTGATCCTTGGAATTTGACCGCCTCCCCCACAGACCTTCACTCCCTCCCGTTCCCCCTACTCACTCTCTCTCTCTCTCTCTCTCTCCCTCTCTCTCTCCCTCTCTCTCACTCTCTCTCTCTCTCTCTCTCTCTCTCTCTCTCTCTCTCTCCCTCTCTCTCTCCCTCTCTCTCTCTCCCTCTCTCTCCCCCTCTCTCTCTCCCTCTCTCTCCCTTTCTCCCTCTCTCTCTCCCTCTCTCTCTCTCCCCTTCTCTCTCTCCCTCTCTCTCTCCCTCTCTCTCCCTCTCTCTCTCTCTCTCTCTTCCTCTCTCTCTCCCCCTCTCTCTCTCCCTCTCTCTCCCTCTCTCTCCCCCCCTCTCTCTCCCTCTCTCTCTCTCTCTTCCTCTCTCTCTCCCTCTCTCTCTTCCTCTCTCTCTCCCTCTCTCTCTCTCTCCCTCACTCCCATAACCCAGTCTCTCACCCTCATCTCTCTCTATAGGCCTCTCTCTCCATTTCTCTCTCTCATAGCCTTTTCCCTCACCCTCCTTTCTCCCTCTCTCTCTCTTTCTCTCCCTCTCTTTCTCCCTCTCTCTACCCTTTCTCTCCCCCCTCACATTTCTATCTCTCCCCCTTGGTCTTATCCCTCACCCCCATACTCTCTCCTCTCTCTCCCTCTTTCTACCCTTTCTCTCTCCTCTCTCTCCCTCTTTCTACCCTTTCTCTCTCCTCTCTCTCCCTCTTTCTACCCTTTCTCTCTCCTCTCTCTCCCTCTTTCTACCCTGCCACTCTCCCCCCCACACCCTCTCCCTCCTCTAGCCTTCTGTCTGCGGTAATAAAAAAAAAATGGGTGGCCTTAGAGGACGGAAAACCAGAGATCTGGTAGACGAACCAGGGAGGAAAGACTGGGAGTTAGAGCTCCAAAAAAGGGAGGAAGAGTGGGGAAGGAAGATAGTAGAGCTTGGTAAGAAAATGGAGGAGCGGATAGCTGAAGAGTGCAGGAAGTGGGAAGTACAGGTCTTAGCAGCAGAAGCTAGGATACAGTGCTTAGAAGAGAAACTGCAAAGCCTGAAACAGATTAGAGAGACAAATGACAATTCAGATGTGACATCAGGAAATTCAAAGTCAGGCGCAGACAAGGGGACGGTAAGCAACAACGGAGACATGCCGTACACGAAGGCCCTATCAGACCCACGTGGGGCCAGGGAAAAGACGGATGAGCACACTAAGATCAAACGACAGGTCCGAAGACAATGAAGGTATGCTATATGCAGAGATTCTAACAGCCAACTGCAGTAGCAAGGGACAGCTGGTCAGGAAAGACAGTTCTTTAGAATAGAAGTTTCAGATATGACAGGGACTGAAGGCAAGAACATGTCAATGGAAGGAAATAAAATGCCTCAGAGGAAGCAGATGGAGACTCAGTGGGAGGAGGAAAGGGCGAGGTCAGTTTTTGTGTACGGGCTCCAAGAAGCCAAGGGGGCCAACTTTGAAGAAATAAAACAGGAGGAGAAAAAAATGATTGAAGGCATCATGAAAACAATAGGGGAGGGCAATATGACCCAGGTGACAATTTTTCAGAGAATTGGGTGGTTTGCGAGTGGAAGGATACGGCCTGTCAGAGTAACTTTCAAGGAAGAATCAGTTCGAACCAGGATTCTGCAAGAGAAAGCAAGACTGAGGGACAAAGAGGGGTACCAGAGAGTATACCTCGACCGCGACAGAACACAAGAAGAAAGGACTACACTGAAAGAGAGGGTACAGAGATGCAAGGAGGAACGAGAAGCAATGAAAATGAGCAGGACCCAGACACAGGAGGAAGGGCAAACACACCCCACAGAATCTCCCACCAAAAGACTCCACCCGCGACATTCCCAACGCAACTGAGCAACCTATACTACAACCCACTCACTGTTCCCTCTGCCACCAACCCCCATATCACAAACCTCACCCCAACAGCTGTCCCTTATGGGCATTCTGACCCCACCCCCATCAACACAAACCCCACCTACACCACAGCCCCATATAGGCCCCCACCAAGGCTCTCGCTCCCCCAACCCCAATATTCTTGCATGACCACAATGATAGAAAAGAAACTAAAGGTTTGGTACACAAACGCAGATGGAATAACGAATAAACATGAGGAGTGGAACGAAAGAATCAGTGAAAAATCCCCAGACATCATAGCAGTCACAGAAACAAAACTCGCTGAGACAATAACAGACACAATCTTCCCAACAGGATATCAGATCCTGAGGAAAGATAGAAGGAGTAGAGGGGGAGGAGGGGTTGCACTGCTCATAAAACACCGATGGGGATTTGAGGAAATGGAAGGCATGGACATGATTGGAGAAAGAGACTACATTGTAGGTACAATTCAGTCCGGAGAACATAAAGTAGTCATTGGAGTGATGTATAACCCACCACAGAACTGCAGGAGGCCAAGAGAGGAGTACGAAGAAAACAACAGGGTGATGGTGGACACGCTGGCTGAGGTGGCAAGAAGAGCTCACTCGAGCAGAGCAAAGTTACTGGTAATGGGCGATTTCAACCACAGGGAGATCGACTGGGAAAACCTGGAGCCACATGGGGGTCCCGAAACATGGAGAGCCAAGATGATGGATGTGGTACTTGAAAACCTCATGCATCAACATGTCAGGGACACAACCAGAGAGAGAGGGGAGGATGAGCCAGCAAGACTGGATCTTGTGTTCACCCTGAGCAGTTCAGACATTGAGGACATCACTTACGAGAGGCCCCTTGGAGCTAGCGATCATGTGGTTCTGAGTTTTGACTATATAGTAGAGTTACAAGTGGAGAAGGTAACAGGAACTGAAGGGGACAGGCCAAACTATAAAAGGGGGGACTACACAGGTATGAGAAACTTCCTGCAGGAGGTTCAGTGGGACAGAGAAATGGTAGGAAAATCAGTAAACGAGATGATGGAATATGTGGCAACAAAGTGCAAGGAGGCAGAGGAAAGTTTTGTTCCCAAGGGAAACAGAAATAATAGGAAGACCAAAACGAGTCCTTGGTTTACCCGAAGGTGTAGGGAGGCAAAAACTAAGTGCAACAGAGAATGGAAAAGGTACAGGAGGCATAGGACCCAGGAAAACAAGGAGATTAGTAGAAGAGCCAGAAACGAGTATGCACAGATAAGGAGGGAGGCCCAGCGACAGTATGAAAACGACAGAGCATCGAAAGTCAAATCTGACCCGAAACTGCTGTATAGCCACATTAGGAGGAAGACAACAGTCAAGGACCAGGTGATAAGGCTGAGGAAAGAAGGTGGAGAACTCACAAGAAACGATCAAGAGGTATGTGAGGAGCTCAACACGAGATTTAAGGAAGTATTTACAGTAGAGACAGGAAGGACTCTGGGGGACAGACCAGATGGGGACACCAGCAAGGAATACACCAACAAGTGTTGGACGACATACATACAGATGAGGAGGAGGTGAAGAAACTGCTAAGGGACATCGATACCTCAAAGGCAATGGGACCGGACATCTCCCCATGGGTCCTTAGAGAGGGAGCAGATATGTTGTGTGTGCCACTTACCACAATCTTCAACACATCCCTGGAAACTGGGCAACTACCTGAGGTATGGAAGACAGCAAATGTAGCTCCCATTTTTAAAAAAGGAGACAGAAAAGAGGCACTAAACTATAGACCTGTGTCATTGACGTGTATAGTATGCAAAATTATGGAGAAGATTATCAGGAGAGTGGTGGAGCACCTGGAATGGAACAGGAGTATAAATGCCAACCAGCACGGATTCACGAAAGGCAAATCCTGTGTCACAAACCTTCTGGAGTTTTATGATAAAATAAGAGAAGTAAGACAAGAGAGAGAGGGGTGGGTTGATTGCATCTTCTTGGACTGCAAGAAGGCCTTTGACACAGTTCCTCACAAGAGATTAGTGCAGAAGCTAGAGCATCAGGCACATATAACAGGAAGGGCACTGCAATGGATCAGAGAATACCTGACAGGGAGGCAACAACGAGTCATGGTACGTAATGATGTATCACAGTGGGCACCTGTGACGAGCGGGATCCCACAGGGGTCGGTCCTAGGACCAGTGCTATTTTTGGTATATGTGAACGACATGACGGAAGGGTTAAACTCAGAAGTGTCCCTGTTTGTAGATGATGTGAAGTTAATGAGGAGAATTAAATCTGATGAGGACCAGGCAGGACTTCAAAGAGACCTGGACAGACTGGACACCTGGTCCAGCAAATGGCTTCTCGAATTTAATCCTGCCAAATGCAAAGTCATGAAGATAGGGGAAGGGCACAGAAGACCACAGACAGAGTATAGGCTAGGTGGCCAAAGACTGCAAACCTCACTCAAGGAGAAAGATCTTGGGGTGAGTATAACACCGAGCATGTCTCCGGAAGCACACATCAATCAGATAACTGCTGCAGCATATGGGCGCCTGGCAAACCTGAGAACAGCATTCCGATACCTTAGTAAGGAATCATTCAAGACACTGTACACCGTGTATGTCAGGCCCATACTGGAGTATGCAGCACCTGTTTGGAACCCGCACTTGATAAAGCACGTCAAGAAACTAGAGAAAGTACAAAGGTTTGCGACAAGGTTAGTTCCAGAGCTAAGGGGAATGTCCTATGAAGAAAGATTAAGGGAAATCGGCCTGACGACACTGGAGGACAGGAGGGTCAGGGGAGACATGATAACGACATATAAAATACTGCGTGGAATAGACAAGGTGGACAAAGACAGGATGTTCCAGGGAGGGGACACAGAAACAAGAGGCCACAATTGGAAGTTGAAGACACAAATGAGTCAGAGAGATAGTAGGAAGTATTTCTTCAGTCATAGAGTTGTAAGGCAGTGGAATAGCCTAGAAAATGACGTAGTGGAGGCAGGAACCATACACAGTTTTAAGACGAGGTTTGATAAAACTCATGGAGCGGGGAGAGAGAGGGCCTAGTAGCAACCGGTGAAGAGGCGGGGCCAGGAGCTAGGACTCGACCCCTGCAACCACAAATAGGTGAGTACAAATAGGTGAGTGTATACACACACACACACACACACACACACACACACACACACACACACACACACACACACACACACACATGTAGTGGAGGCAGGATCCATACATAGCTTTAAGCAGAGGTATGATAAAGCTCACGGCTCGGGGAGAGTGACCTTGTAGCGATCAGTGAAGAGGCGGGGCCAGGAGCTCGGACTCGACCCCCGCAACCTCAACTAGGTGAGTACTAGGTGAGTACACACACACACACACACACACACACACAAGGTTTGCAACAAGGCTAGTCCCAGAGCTACGGGGATTGTCCTACGAAGAAAGGTTGAGGGAAATCGGCCTGACGACACTGGAGGCCAGGAGGGTCAGGGGAGACATGATAACGACATATAAAATACTGCGCGGAATAGACGAGGTGGACAAAGACGGGATGTTCCAGAGATGGGACACAGACACAAGAGGTCACAATTGGAAGTTGAAGACTCAGATGAATCAAAGGGATGTTAGGAAGTATTTCTTCAGTCATAGAGTAGTCAAGCCGTGGAATAACCTAGAAAGTGAAGTAGTGGAGGCGGGAACCATACATAGTTTTAAGGCGAGGTATGATAAAGCTCATGGAGCAGGGAGAGAGAGGACCTAGTAGCAATCAGTGAAGAGGCGGGGCCAGGAGCTATGAATCGACCCCTGCAACCACAAATAGGTGAGTACAAATAGGTGAGTACATACACAAATCACTCCCTCACTCACAAATCCGTTTAGTGAAGGTGTGGTAGTTTCTCTGGATGCTAGTGAGGTTCAGGTAGTTTCTCTGGATGCTAGTGAGGTTCAGGTAGTTTCTCTGGATGCTAGTGAGGTTCAGGTAGTTTCTCTGGATGCTAGTGAGGTTCAGGTAGTTTCTCTGGATGCTAGTGAGGTTCAGGTAGTTTCTCTGGATGCTAGTGAGGTTCAGGTAGTTTCTCTGGATGCTAGTGAGGTTCAGGTAGTTCCTCTGGATGCTAGTGAGGTTCAGGTAGTTTCTCTGAAGGTTAATGAGGTTCAGGTAGTTTCTCTGGACACTAGTGAGGTTTAGTTTCACTGGAGGCTAGTTAGGTTTAGTTTCTCTGGAGGCTAGTGAGGTTTAGTTTCTCTGGAGGCTAGTGAGGTTTAGTTTCTCTGGAGGCTAGTGAGGTTCAGGTAGTTTCTCTGAACACTAGTGAGGTTTAGTTTCACTGGAGGCTAGTGAGGTTTAGTTTCACTGGAGGCTAGTGAGGTTTAGTTTCACTGGAGGCTAGTGAGGTTTAGTTTCACTTGAGGCTAGTGAGGTTTAGTTTCACTGGAGGCTAGTGAGGTTTAGTTTCACCGGAGGCTAGTGAGGTTTAGTTTCACTGGAGGCTAGTGAGGTTTAGTTTCACTGGAGGCTAGTGAGGTTTAGTTTCACTTGAGGCTAGTGAGGTTTAGTTTCACTGGAGGCTAGTGAGGTTTAGTTTCACTGGAGGCTAGTGAGGTTTAGTTTCACTGGAGGCTAGTGAGGTTAAGTTTCACTGGAGGCTAGTGAGGTTTAGTTTCACTAGAGGCTAGTGAGGTTCAGGTAGTTTCTCTGGACACTAGTGAGGTTTAGTTTCACTGGAGGCTAGTGAGGTTTAGTTTCTCTGGAGGCTAGTGAGGTTTAGTTTCACTGGAGGCTAGTGAGGTTTAGTTTCACTAGAGGCTAGTGAGGTTTAGTTTCACTGGATGCTAGTGAGGTTTAGTTTCACTGGAGGCTAGTGAGGTTTAGTTTCACTGGAGGCTAGTGAGGTTTAGTTTCACTGGAGGCTAGTGAGGTTTAGTTTCACTGGAGGCTAGTGAGGTGACGATAGTTCCTCTAGAGGCTAATAAAAGTTGTAAGTAGTTTCCCCTGGACGTTCATAAAAGTTGTTGGTAGTCTTCGTGGAGTGTATGAGGTGATGGCTGCCTGACTCAGCGTTGTGTGGGAGTTATTACAGGAGGAGCACTAGCGGTGTGCTGGTGATGGCGCGTGCACGCATATAAACACTAGAATTAAGCAAATGCATTAATGAGGCTGCGGGGAAAACACAGGTGAAGACAATATGTAAATGAGAGGTGACCTGGATCCCTGATACGACCAGGTGATCTGAGAGGGACTGAGGGAGGAGTGACTGAACAAGAGAACACACCAGAAGGGAGTGACTGAACAAGAGAACACACCAGGAGGGAGTGACTGAACAAGAGAACACACCAGGAGGGAGTGACTGAACAAGAGAACACACCAGGAGGGAGTGATTGAACAAGAGAACACGCCAGGAGGGAGGAGTGACTGAATAAGAAAACACACCAGGAGGGAGTGACTGAACAAGAGAACACACCAGAAGGGAGTGACTGAACAAGAGAACACACCAGGAGGGAGTGACTAAACAAGAGAACACACCAGGAGGGAGTGACTGAACAAGAGAACACACCAGGACGGAGTGATTGAACTAGAGAACACACCAGGAGGGAGTGACTGAACAAGAGAACACACCATGAGGGAGTGATTGAACAAGAGAACACACCATAAGGGAGTGATTGAACAAGAGAACACACCAGGAGGGAGTGATTGAACTAGAGAACACACCAGGAGGGAGTGACTGAACAAGAGAACACACCATGAGGGAGTGATTGAACAAGAGAACACACCAGGAGGGAGTGACTGAACAAGAGAACACACCAGGAGGGAGTGACTGAATAAGAGAACACACCAGGAGGGAGTGATTGAACTAGAGAACACACCAGGAGGGAGTGACTGAACAAGAGAACACACCATGAGGGAGTGATTGAACAAGAGAACACACCAGGAGGGAGTGACTGAACAAGAGATCACACCAGGAGGGAGTGACTGAACAAGGCAACACACCAGGAGGGAGTGACTGAACAAGAGAACACACCAGGAGGGAGTGATTGAACTAGAGAACACACCAGGAGGGAGTGACTGAACAAGAGAACACACCATGAGGGAGTGATTGAACAAGAGAACACACCAGGAGGGAGTGACTGAACAAGAGATCACACCAGGAGGGAGTGACTGAACAAGGCAACACACCAGGAGGGAGTGACTGAACAAGAGATCACACCAGAAGGGAGTGGCTGAACAAGAGAACACACCAGGAGGGAGTGAATGAACAAGAGAACACACCAGGAGGGAGTGACTGAACAAGAGAACACACAAGGAGGGAGTGATTGAACAAGAGAACACACCAGGAGGGAGTGATTGAACAAGAGATCACACCAGGAGGGAGTGACTGAACAAGAGAACACACCAGGAGGGAGTGACTGAACAAGAGAACACACCAGGAGGGAGTGACTGAACAAGAGAACCACACAAGGAGGAAGTGATTGAACAAGAGAACACACCAGGAGGGAGTGATTGAACAAGAGAACACACCAGGAGGGAGTGACTGAACAAGAGAACACACAAGGAGGGAGTGATTGAACAAGAGAACACACCAGGAGGGAGTGATTGAACAAGAGAACACACCAGGAGGGAGTGACTGAACAAGAGAACACACAAGGAGGGAGTGATTGAACAAGAGAACACACCAGGAGGGAGTGACTGAACAAGAGAACACACCAGGAGGGAGTGACTGAACAAGAGAACACACAAGGAGGGAGTGATTGAACAAGAGAACACACCAGGAGGGAGTGATTGAACAAGAGAACACACCAGGAGGGAGTGACTGAACAAGAGAACACACATGGAGGGAGTGATTGAACAAGAGAACACACCAGGAGGGAGTGATTGAACAAGAGAACACACCAGGAGGGAGTGACTGAACAAGAGAACACACAAGGAGGGAGTGATTGAACAAGAGAACACACCAGGAGGGAGTGACTGAACAAGAGAACACACCAGGAGGGAGTTATTGAACAAGTTATTGAACACTGGAGGAACAAATAACACTGTTTCCTATAACAATGTGTTCTGTGAACAAAAATAAACGAAAACTACACTAACTGGATTAGGTACAACTCTTGTTTGTACAAGTAAAGTAAGTTACTGTGTGTTGATGTACCAGCGGTCTCTCTCTCTCTCTCTCTCTCTCTCTGTATATATATATATATATATATATATATATATATATATATATATATATATATATATATATATATATATATATATATATATATTTCTTTTTTCCTGCCAATGTTTACATTCTTGTTAAGTTTGTTCAATAATAAGTATTATCAACATGTTAGGGATGGATGACCGACACACGTACATACACTCGGGACGTCTATTTTGGATACGTTTGGGTCCTTAGTCACGGTCCCAGGACCCAAACCATATCCAATAATATTGTCATCAATATTCATCAATGGTATCGTTATGGTTATATATTTCTGCTTTAATGTTAGGGTTGACGCTCTTGTTGTGAGCATGTTAGGTGCTTGTCTCACTCTCACTCTTGGTTCTCCCGTGAGTGTTGGTTGGCTAGTTTATCTGGCCCTGTTCAGAGGTCGTTATTAGTCGTTTGCAACAACTGGATTAATACTTTCGCTATTGTTTTGCTGTGTTTTTACAGTGGGAAGGTTCAACCTCTCAAAATATTTTTACTGGTATGTGGGGAATTAATAGTGACAGGGTCATGTTGGAAGGTGCTGTTCACTCCGTTGTGCACTCATTGTTGGCAGGAGGCAGTGTGTGCCACCACCACAAGAAGCTTTAAACAACTAAGTGACAAATTAAGCCCTGAAGAACAGCCACCACGAGCATAGCACTGCTTCTGTAACAATGTTCACAAAGTGGTCGTTGGTAAGGAGAAAGTACAGGAGTGACAGTGGAGGATGAGTGGTGTTAGTAATCACGAATCATCGGCGTTTTGAGTAACAAGTGAAGAATCTTGACTTGGAGGAATTCAAAGAATAAATGGTGGATGTGGTAGTGGCATAATTCCCCCTCCAGCCAACATGAAGAAGCCAAGGACGGTGTGTGAGGATATCAACCAGACAACAATAAACGTCAGGGACACAGCAGCTCAGAGAGCGCACACAACAAGCCGAACTGGTCTTTATGTAAGATTTCAACCCCAGCGAAGAACATGAAAACTGGGACCCACCTGGGAAGATAGAAACAGGGAAAGAAAAACTAATGAAGTAAGGGAATGAGAAGTGATGAGCCAGCAAGAACCAATTAAAGAGTGCCAGTGTTCGTGAAGTACCTAGATAATAATAATAATAATAATAATAATTAATAATAATAATAATAATAATAATAATAATAATAATAATAATAATAATAATAATAATAATAATAATCTTTATTTCTACACGTACATGTACAAGGTATACAGTCCTAGCTGACATCAATAACATACTACTATACAGAAAGCCCTTGTTATGCAGAGCATTTCTGGGAAATTAGGTCAATTTTGTCCCAGGATGCGACTCACACCAGTCGACTAACACCCAGGTACCTATTTTACTGATAGGTGAACATAGACAGCAGGTGTCTTAAGGAAGCACGTCCTAATGTTTCCACCCGTACCAGGGATCGACCCCTGGACCTCAGGGTTTGGGCTGAGTGCGCTAGCAATCGAATGAGGAATGAGATATATATGAAACACGAGGAGGCCTTACAGAACTTTATGTGAGCCACGTGAAAGGAAACAAAACAGAGAAACATCGCGGTTCAACTTGTGCTACAGGAAAGCCAACTTGAAGAGTAAAGCTGAATGGAAGAACTACAGAGGAAGAGGAATGACAGACAACAGGGTGTTAGAGAGAAAGAGAGAGCATCTCTTGTGTTCCACTGACCAAGGAACTGGGCAAGTCTGTTCACTCTCGAGAGACTCGAGAAGCAGGAAGAGGCTAGAGAGACTACTCGCTCTCCTGTACAGTGCTTCCTGCAGTCCGCTGCACAGTCATCCTCACCATCCTGCGCACCTTCCATCCTTGTTTGTATACTAGAAGTTATAACAATTTCAACATAAGGATTCTCAAGCGGGTAAACGATTGCAGTACTTGTAAACAATAGTGAGGGAGGAAACAGGTTGGAAGAGAATATAGTTAGGGAGAGAACAACAGGAGGGTGGAGAATATAACAGAACTCCCGACTGTTCGGGCCTGGGGCTCCCAACTCTTCCTATAGCTTAACACAGGAAAGAGGTTCCAGCATGTCAGTATTCACACTATGTTGTGAATCAGAGGGGGAAAGTTATCCGTAATTAACATCCAGTATATAGAAACCGTAGCAGTGAACAGCCTACGTGATACCATAGTGCGCTAGCGTGATAATAGATCTCACTATCATGATACATTCGTCAACTATGCACTGGAGAAAGTGCTCAGTAACCCAGAGCGTCATATTATCCGAGTTTTTCAGTGCTTTCAGTCCATTATAAACTAGACATTTATTTTATATGGTAAAAGCTATTTTCTTAAGCTTTTAAAAGAGAGAGAGAGAGGAGAAAGTGGGAGAGAGAGTGAGAGGAGAAAGTGGGAGAGAGAGTGGTGAGTGAACATCTGGAGAGAGTTTTCCTGCACCACTGTTCAAGTTTCCGGGAGATGAATGTTATTCATTATTTTCTTGATAATGATAGTGAGGGAGCGTCTTCCCTCGCCGCCCCCTCGACCCCCCCCCCCGTCACGCACACTTCCACGCATATGTGAATGACATGATGGAAGGGATAGACTCAGAAGTGTCCCTGTTCGCAGATGATGTGAAGTTAATGAGGAGAATTAAATCAGATGAGGATCAGACAGGACTACAAAGAGAAATGGACAGACTGGACACCTGGTCCAGCAACTGGCTTCTCGAATTTAACCCCGCCAAATGCAAAGTCAGGAAGATCGGAGAAGGGCAAAGAAGACTGCAAACCTCACTCAAGGAGAAAGATCTAGGAGTGAGTATAACACCGAGCACGTCTCCGGAGGAACACATCAACCAGACAACTGCTGCAGCATATGGGCGCCTGGCAAACCTGAGAATAGCGTTCCGATACCTTAGTAAGGAATCGTTCAAGACACTATACACTGTGTACGTCAGGCAAATACTGGAGTATGCAGCACCAGTTTGGAACCCACACCTGGTCAAGCACATCAAGAAATTAGAGAAAGTACAAAGGTTTGTAACAAGGCTAGTTCCAGAGCTAAGGGGAATATCCTACGAAGAAAGGTCAAGGGAAATCGGCCTGACGACGCTGGAGGATAGGAGGGTCAGGGGAGACATGATAACGACATACAAAATACTGCGTGGAATAGATAAGGTGGACAGAGACGGGTTGTTCCAGAGATGGGGCACAGAAACAACGGAAGGTGAAGACTCAGATGAGTCAAAGGGATGTTAGGAAGTATTTCTTCAGTCATAGAGTTGTCAGGAATTGGAATAGTCTAGCAAGTGATGTAGTGGAGGCAGGAACCATACATAGCTTTAAGACGAGGTATGATAAAGCTCATGAAGCAGAGAGAGAGAGAGGACCTAGTAGCGATCAGTGAAGAGGCGGGGCCAGGAGCTGAGTCTCGACCTTTGCAACCACAATTAGGTGAGTATAGTTAGGTGACAATGGCCATGTACACGTCCACGCACACGTCCATGCACACGTCGTCCATGTACACGTCTTCGCACACGTCCACGCACACGTCCATGCACATGTCCACGCACACAACCATGCATCACATAGTCGTGACGGTGGTAGTGGTAATGGTGGTAGTAGTAATGGTAGTAGTGGTGATGATGGTTGTGGTGATGGTGGTAGTGGTAATGGTGGTAGTAGTAATGGTAGTAGTGGTGATGGTAGTAGTGGTGATGGTGGTAGTGGTGATTGTGGTAGTGATGATGGTAGTAGTGGTGATGGTGGTAGTGATGATGGAAGTAATGGTGGTGATAGTGATAGTAGCAGTGATGATGGTAGTAGTGGTGATGGTAGTAGTGGTGATGGTGGTAGTGGTGATTGTGGTAGTGATGATGGTAGTAGTGGTGATGGTGGTAGTGATGATGGAAGTAATGGTGGTGGTAGTGATGATAGTAGCAGTGATGATGGTAGTAGTGGTGATGGTGGTAGTGATGATTGTAGTAGTGATGATGGTAGTAGTGGTGATGGTAGTGATGATGGTAGTAATGGTGATGGTGGTAGTGATCATAGTAGTAGTGATGGTAGTAGTGGTGATGGTAGTAGTGGTGATGGTGGTAGTGGTGATGGTGGTAGTGGTGATTGTGGTAGTGATGATGGTAGTGGTGATGGTGGTAGTGGTGATGGTAGTGGTGATGGTGGTAGTGATGATGTTAGTAATGGTGATGGTGGTAGTGATGATAGTAGTAGTGATGATGGTAGTAGTGGTGATGGTAGTAGTGGTGATGGTGGTAGTGGTGATTGTGGTAGTGATGATGGTAGTAGTGGTGATGGAAGTAGTGGTGATGGTGGTAGTAATGGTCAAGGTGATAGTGATGATAGTAGTAGTGATGATGGTAGTAGTGGTGATGGAAGTAGTGGTGATGGTGGTAGTGGTGATGGTGGTACTTATGATGGTAGTAGTGATGATGGTAGTAGTACTGATGGTGGTAGTGGTGATGGTGGTAGTGATGATGGTAGTAATGGTCAAGGTGATAGCGATGATAGTAGTGATGATGGTAGTAGTGGTGATGGAAGTAGTGGTGATGGTGGTAGTGGTGATGGTGGTACTTATGATGGTAGTAGTGATGATAGTAGTACTGATGGTGGTAGTGGTGATGGTGGTAGTGATGATGGAAGTAGTGGTGACGGTGGTAGTGGTGATGGTGGTAGTTATGATGGCAGTAGTGGTGATGGTGGTAGTGGTGATGGTGGTAGTAGTGGCGATAGTGGTAGTGGTGATGGTGGTAGTGGTGGTGGTAGTAGTGGCGATAGTGGTAGTGGTGATGGTGGTAGTTATGATGGCAGTAGTGATGATGGTAGTAGTGATTGTGGTAGTGGTGATGGTGGTAGTTATGATGGCAGTAGTGATGATGGTAGTGGTGATTGTGGTAGTGGTGATGGTGGTAATGGTGATAGTGGTAGTGGTGATGGTGATAGTGGTGATGGTAGTAGTAGTGATGGTAGTAGTGGTGATGGTAGTAGTGGTGATGGTGGTAGTGGTGATGGTGGTAGTGGTGATGGTGGTAGTGATGATGGTAGTAGAGGTGATTGTGGTAGTGGTGATGGTGGTAGTTATGATGGCAGTAGTGATGATGGTGGTAGTGGTGATTGTGGTAGTGGTGATGGTGGTAATGGTGATGGTGGTAATGGTGATGGTGGTAGTGGTGATGGTGATAGTGGTTATTACAACCCAGGATCCAAATGGCCTGTTACCCCGGGTGTAATGGGAGCAAATAAACACAGTAGAAAAAGTTTAGACTATATTATCCTTCACCAATTTATAACAGCAATATGTACACTATGTACAGTGATAAGTATAGTGCACTCCACGGTAAGCAAAGCAGAAATAGAAGCCACAAGATAGCAGATCGTGCTTCAACCAGCTCTAGAATGGGAATGACAAGGGCAGACAGGAGAGCGGTACCCACATAACCTCTGCGATTGCCAAAACCATCTTCTTATTGGCTAGAACCTGGTCACTAGTTGAACGACGGGGCCCCATCATCAACTCTTAGCAACCTGGTTCGCTGGTTGGGGGAGATAGCCTGTAAATGAGGGTGTGTACGTGCGCCGAATAAAGGTTACGTACTCTTTGCATGCCACAGTGGTGATGGTAGTAGTGGTGATGGTAGTAGTGGTGATGGTGGTAGTGATGATGGTAGTAGTGGTGATGGTGGTAGTGGTGATGGTGGTAGTGGTGATGGTGGTAGTGGTGATGGTAGTGGTGATGGTGGTAGTGGTGATGGTGGTAGTGGTGATAGTGGTAGTGGTGATGGTGGTAGTGGTGATGGTGGTAGTGGTGATGGTGGTAGTGGTGATGGTGGTAGTGGTGATGGTAGTGGTGATGATGGTAGTGGTGATGGTGGTAGTGGTGATGGTGGTAGTGGTGATACTGGTAGTGGTGACGGTAGTGGTGATGGTGGCAGTGGTGATGGTGGTAGTGGTGATGGTGGTAGTGGTGATGGTGGTAGTGGTGATGGTAGTGGTGATGGTGGTAGTGATGATGGTGGTAGTGGTGATGGTGGTAATGGTGATGGTGGAAGTGGTGATGGTGGTAGTGGTGACGGTGGTAGTGATGGAGGTAGTGGTGATGGTGGTAGTGGTGATGGTAGTGGTGATGGTGGTAGTGGTAATTGTGGTAGTGGTGATGGTGGTAGTGGTGATGGTGGTAGTGGTGATGGTAGTGGTGATGGTGGTAGTGATGATGGTGGTAGTGGTGATGGTGGTAATGGTGATGGTGGTAGTGGTGATGGTGGTAGTGGTGATAGTGGTAGTGGTGATGGTAGTGGTGATGGTGGTAGTGGTGATAGTGGTAGTGGTGATGGTAGTGGTGATGGTGGTAGTGGTGACGGTGGTAGTGATGGAGGTAGTGGTGATGGTGGTAGTGGTGATGGTAGTGGTGATGGTGGTAGTGGTAATTGTGGTAGTGGTGATGGTGGTAGTGGTGATGGTGGTAGTGGTAATGGTGGTAGTGGTGATGGTGGTAGTGGTGATGGTAGTGGTGATGGTGGTAGTGATGATGGTGGTAGTGGTGATGGTGGTAATGGTGATGGTGGTAGTGGTGATGGTGGTAGTGGTGATGGTGGTAGTGGTGATGGTAGTGGTGATGGTGGTAGTGGTGATAGTGGTAGTGGTGATGGTAGTGGTGATGGTGGTAGTGGTGACGGTGGTAGTGATGGAGGTAGTGGTGATGGTGGTAGTGGTGATGGTAGTGGTGATGGTGGTAGTGGTAATTGTGGTAGTGGTGATGGTGGTAGTGGTGATGGTGGTAGTGGTGATGATGGTAGTGGTGATGGTAGTGGTGATGTTGGTAGTGGTGATAGTGGTAGTGGTGATGGTGGTAGTGGTGATGGTGGCAGTGGTGATGGTGGTAGTGGTGATGGTGGCAGTGGTGATGGTAGTGATGATAGTGGTAGTGGTGATGGTGGCAGTGGTGATGGTAGTAGTGGTGATGGTGGTGGTAGTGGTGATGGTGTTAGTGGTGATGGTAGTGGTGATGGTGGTAGTGGTGATGGTGGTAGTGGTGATGGTGGTAGTGGTGATGGTGGTAGTGGTGATGGTGATAGTGGTGATGGTTAGTGGTGATGGTGGTAGTGGTGATGGTAGTAGTGGTGATGGTGGTAGTGGTGATGGTGGTAGTGGTGATGGTAGTAGTGGTGATGGTGGTATTGGTGATGGTGGTAGTCATGATGGTAGTAGTGATGATGGTAGTAGTAATGGTGGTAGTGGTGATGGTGGTAGTTATGATGGCAGTAGTGATGATGGTGGTAGTGGTGATTGTAGTAGTGGTGATGGTGGTAATGGTGATGGTGGTAGTGGTGATGGTGATAGTGGTGATGGTAGTAGTGGTGATGGTGGTAGTGGTGATGGTGGTAGTGGTGATGGCAGTAGTGGTGATGGGGGTATGGTGATGGTGGTAGTGGTGATGGTGTTAGTGGTGATGGTGGTAGTGGTGATCTTAATAGTGGTGATGGTAGTAGTGGTGATGGTGGTAGTGGCGATGGTAGTAGTGGTGATGGTGGTAGTGGTGATGGTGGTAGTGGTGATGGTGGTAGTGGTGATGGTGGTAGTGGTGATGGTGGTAGTGGTGATGGTGGTAGTGGTGAAGGGGGTAGTTGTGATGGTAGTGGTGATGGTGGTAGTGGTGATGGTGGTAGTGGAGATGGTAGTAGAGGTGATGGTAGTAGTGGTGATGGTAGTAGTGGTGATGGTAGTAGTGGTAATGGTAGTAGTGATGGTGGTAGTGGTAGTAATAGTAGTAGTGGTGATGGTAGTAGTGGTGATGGTAGTAGTGGTGATGGTAGTAGTGGTGATGGTAGTAGTGGTGATAGTAGTAGTGGTATTGGTAGTAGTGGTGATGGTAGTAGTGGTGATGATAGTAGTGGTGATTGCAGTAGTGGTATTGATAGCAGTGGTGAGGGTAGTAGTGGTATTGGTAGTAGTGGTGATGGTAGTAGTGGTGATGGTAGTAGTGGTGATGGTAGTAGTGGTGATGGTAGTAGTGGTGATGGTAGTAGTGGTGATGGTGGTAGTGGTGATGGTAGTAGTGGTGATGGTAGTAGTGGTGATGGTAGTAGTGGTGATGGTAGTAGTGGTGATGGTAGTAGTGGTGATGGTAGTAGTGGTGATGGTAGTAGTGGTGATGTAAGTGGTGATGGTAGAAGTGGTGATGGTAGAAGTGGTGATGGTAGAAGAGGTGGTGGTAGAAATGGTGATGGTAAAAGTGGTGATGGAAGTAGTGGTGATGTAAGTGGTGAAGGTAGTGGTGGTGATGGAAGGGGTGGTGATGGTAGTAATGGTGATGGTAGTAATAGTGATGGAAGTTATCGGTGATGGTACTAGTGGTGATGGTAGCAGTGGTGATGGTAGCAATGGTGATGATAGTAGTGGCGATGGTGGTAGTGGTGATGGTGATAGTGGTGATGGTGGTAGTGGTGATAATGGTAGTGGTGATGGTAGTGGTGATGGTGGTATTGGTGATGGTGGTAGTGGTGATGGTGGTACTTATGATGGTAGTAGTGATGATGGTAGTGGTGATGGTGGTAGTGGTGATGGTAGTAGTGATGATGGTAGTGGTGATGGTGGTAGTGGTGATGGTGGTAGTGGTGATGGTGGTAGTGGTGATGGTGGTAGTGGTGATGGTGGTAGTGATGGTGGTAGTGGTGATTGTAGTAGTGGTGATGGTAGTAGTGGTGATGGTAGTAGTGGTGATGGTAGTAGTGGTGATGGTAGTAGTGGTGATGGTAGTAGTGGTGATGGTAGTAGTGGTGATGGTAGTAGTGGTGATGGTAGTAGTGGTGATGGTAGTGATGGGGATTATAGTGGTGGTGATGGTAGTAGTGATGGTGGTACTAGTGGTGATGGTAGTATTGGTGATGGTAGTTGTAGTGATGGTAGTAGTGGTGATGGTAGTAGTGGTGATGGTAGTAGTGGTGATGGTAGAAGTGGTGATGGTAGTAGTGGTGATGGTAGTAGTGGTGATGCAAATGGGGATGATGGTAGTGGTGGTGATGGTAATGGTAGTGATGGTAGTAGTGGTGATGGAAGTGGTGGTGATGGTAGTAGTGGTGATGGTAGAAGTGGTGATGGAAGTAGTGGTGATGGTAGTAGTGGTGATGGAAGTGGTGGTGATGGTAGTGGTGGTGATGGTAGTGGTGTTAACGGTAGGGGTGGAGATTGTAGTACTGGTGATGGTAGCAGTGTTGATGGTAGTACTGGTGATGGTAGTAGTGGTGATTGTAGTATTGGTGATGGTTGTAGTGGTGATGGTAGTGATGGGGATTATAGTGGTGGTGATGGTAGTAGTGATGGTGGTACTAGTGGAGATGGTAGTATTGGTGATGGTAGTTGTAGTGATGGTAGTAGTGGTGATGGTAGTAGTGGTGATGGTGGTAGTGGTGATGGTAGTAGTGATGATGGTAGTAGTGATGATGGTAGTAGTGGTGATGGTGGTAGTGGTGATGGTGGTAGTGATGATGGTAGTAGTGATGATGGTAGTAGTGGTGATGGTGGTAGTGGTGATGGTGGTAGTGGTGATGGTGGTAGTGGTGATGGTAGTAGTGATGATGGTAGTAGTGGTGATGGTAGTAGTGCTGATGGTAGTAGTGGTGATGGTAGTGGTGGTGATGGTAGTAGTGGTGATGGTAGTAGTGGTAACGGTAGAAGTGGTGATGGAAGTGGTGGTGATGGCAGTGGTGGTGATGGTAGTAGTGGTGATGGTAATAGTGGTGACGGTAGTAGTGGTGATGATAGTATTGGTGATGGTAGTAGTGGTGATGGTAGTAGTGGTGATGGTAGTAGTGGTGATGGTGGTAGTGGTGATGGTAGTAGTGGTGATGGTAGTAGTGGTGATGGTAGTAGTGGTGATGGTAGTAGTGGTGATGGTAGTAGTGGTGATGGTAGTAGTGGTGATGGTAGTAGTGGTGATGGTAGTAGTGGTGATGGTAGTAGTGATGATGGTAGTAGTGGTGATGGTGGTAGTGGTGATGGTGGTAGTGATGATGGTGGTAGTGGTGATGGTGGTAGTGGTGATGGTGGTAGTGGTGATGGTAATGGTGATGGTGGTAGTGGTGATGGTAGTAGTGATGATGGTAGTAGTGGTGATGGTGGTAGTGGTGATGGTGGTAGTGGTGATGGTAGTAGTGATGATGGTAGTAGTGCTGATTGTGGTAGTGGTGATGGTGGTAGTGGTGATGGTGGTAGTGGTGATGGTAGTAGTGATGATGGTAGTAGTGGTGATGGTGGTAGTGATGATGGTGGTAGTGGTGATGGTGGTAGTGGTGATGGTAGTAGTGGTGATGGTAGTAGTGGTGATGGTAGTAGTGGTGATGGTAGTAGTGGTGATGGTAGTAGTGGTGTTTAGTGGGTGAGTGGTAAGTGGTGGTAAGTGGTGATGGCAGTAGTGATGATGGTGGTAGTGGTGATTGTGGTAGTGGTGATGGTGGTAATGGTGATAGTGGTAGTGGTGATGCTGATAGTGGTGATGGTAGTAGTGGTGATGGTGGTAGTGGTGATGGCAGTAGTGGTGATGGTGGTAGTGGTGATGCTGATAGTGGTGATGGTAGTAGTGGTGATGGTGGTAGTGGTGATGGCAGTAGTGGTGATGGTAGTGGTGATGATGGTAGTAGTGGTGATGGTAGTAGTGGTGATGGTAGTAGTGGTGATGGTAGTAGTGGTGATGGTGGTAGTGGTGATGGTAGTAGTGGTGATGGTGGTAGTGGTGATGGTAGTAGTGGTGATGGTGGTAGTGGTGATGGTGGTAGTGGTGATGGTGGTACATGTGATGGTGATGGTGGTAGTGGTGATGGTAGTAGTGATGATGGTAGTAGTGGTGATGGTAGTAGGGGTGATGTTAGTAGTGGTGATGGTAGTAGTGATGATGGTAGTAGTGGTGGTGGTAGTAGTGGTAATAGTAGTGATGGTAGTAGTGGAAATGAAAATCGTAGTGATGGTAGTAGTGGTGATGGTAGTAGTGGTGATGATAGTAGTGGTGATGGTAGTAGTGGTATTGATAGCAGTTGTGAGGGTAGTAGTGGTGATAGTAGTAGTGGTATTGGTAGTAGTGGTGATGGTAGTAGTGGTGATGGTAGTAGTGGTGATGGTAGTAGTGGTGATGGTAGTAGTGATGATTGTAGTGGTGGTGATGGTAGTGGTGGTGATGGTAGTAGTGTTGATGGAAGTAGTGGTGATGGTAGTAGTGGTGATGGTAGTGGTGGAGTTGGTAGTGCTGTTGACAGTAGCGGTGGTGATATTAGCAGTGGTGATGGTAGTGGTGGTGATGGTAGTAGTGGTGATGGTAGTGGTGGTGATGGTAGTGGTGGTGATGGTAGTGGTGGTGATGGTAGTAGTGGTGATGGTAGTAGTGGTGATGGTAGTAGTGGTGATGGTAGTAGTGGTGATGGTTGTAGTGGTGAAGGTTTTGGTGGGGATTGTATTGGTGGTGATGGTAGTAGTGATGATGGTAGTGGTGGTGATAGTAGTAGTGGTGATGGTAGTAGTGGTGATGGTAGTAGTGATGATGGTAGTAGTGGTGATGAAAGTGTTGGTGATGGTAGTAGTGGTGATGGTAGTAGTTGTGGTGGTAGTAGTGGTGATGGCAGTGGTGGTGATGGTAGTAGTGGTGATGGTAGTAGTGGTGATGGTAGTAGTGGTGATGGTAGTAGTGATGATGGTAGTAGTGGTGATGGTGGTAGTGGTGATGGTGGTAGTGGTGATGGTAGTAGTGATGATGGTAGTAGTGGTGATGGTGGTAGTGGTGATGGTGGTAGTGGTGATGGTGGTGACGGTAATGGTGGTGATGGTAGTAGTCTTGATTGTAGTGGTGGTGAAGGTAGTAGTAGTGATGGTACTGGTGGTAATGGTACTGGTGGTGACGGTAATGGTGTTGATGGTAGTATTGGTGATGGTAATTGTTGTGATGGTAGTGGTGGTCATGGTGGTAGTGGTGATGGTAGTGGTGGCGTTGGTAGTAGTGGTGATAGTAGTGGTGATTGACGTAGTGATTATGGTAATAGTGGTGATGCTAGTAGTGGTGATGGTAGTGGTAGTGACGGTATTAGTGGTGATGGTAGTAGTGGTAATGGTAGTGATGGTGATGGTATTGGTAGTGATGGTAGTAGTAGTGATGGTATTAGTGTTGATGGTAGTAGAGGGGATGGTAGTAGTGGTGTTGGTAGTAGTGTTGATGGTAGTAGTGGTGATGGCAGTGGAGGTGATTGTAGTAGTGGTGATTGTAGTAGTGTTGATGGTAGTAGTGGTGATGGTAGTAGTTGTGGTGGTAGTAGTGGTGATGGCAGTGGTGGTGATGGTAGTAGTGGTGATGGTAGTAGTGGTGATGGTAGTAGTGGTGATTGTAGTGGTGGTGGTGGTTGTGGTGATGGTACTAGTGGTGATGGTACTAGTGGTGATGGTACTAGTGATAGTACTAGTAGTGATGGTACTAGTAGTGATGGTACTGGTGGTGATGGTACTAGTGGTGATGGTACTGGTGGTGATGGTACTAGTGGTGATGGTACTAGTGGTGATGGTACTAGTGGTGATGGTACTAGTGATGGTACTAGTAGTGATGGTACTAGTAGTGATGGTACTGGTGGTGATGGTACTAGTGATGATGGTACTAGTGATGATGGTACTAGTGATGATGGTACTAGTGATGGTACTGATGGTGATGGTACTAGTGGTGATGGTACTAGTGGTGATGGTACAAGTGTCACGTGATGGTACTAGTGGTGATGGTACTAGTGTCACGTGATGGTACTAGTGGTGATGGTGGTAGTGATGATGGTAGTAGTGATGATGGTGGTAGTGGTGATGGTGGTAGTGGTGATGGTGGTAGTGGTGAAATAATAATAATAATAATAATAATAATAATAATAATAATAATAATAATAATAATAATAATAATAATAATAATGACAGGCGCATCTCCCAGATTGCAGCAGTACAACAGCGCAGCAGCGCAGCAATACAGCAACACATCAACACAGCAACACAGCAATACAGCCACACAGCAGCACAGCAATACAGCAACACAGCAACACAGCAGCACAGCAGCTCAGCAACACAGCAGCACAGCAACACAGCAGCACAGCAGCGCAGCAGCACAACAGCACAGCAACACAACAGCACAGCAGCACAGCAACACAGCAACGCAGCAGCGCAGCAGCAAAACAGCACAGAAGCACAGCAGTACAGCAGCACAGCAGCACAGCAACACAGCAGCACAGCAACACAGCGACACAGCAACACAGCAGCACAGCAGCACAGCAGCACAGCAACACAGCAGCACAGCAGCGCAGCAACACAGCGCAGCAGCACAGCAGCGAAGCAGCACAACAGCACAACAGCACAACAGCACAGCAGCACAGCAGCGCAGCAACACAGCGCAGCAGCACAGCAGCTCAGCAGCGCAGCAATACAGCACCACAGCAGCGCAGCAACACAGTGCAACAGCACAGCAGCGCAGCAGCACAACAGCACAGCACCACAGCAGCGCAGCAACACAGCGCAGCAGCACAGCAGCGCAGCAGCACAACAGCACAGCAGCACAGCAACACAGCAGCACAGAAGCGCAGCAGCGCAGCAGCACAGCAACACAGCAGCACAGAAGCACAGCAGCGCAGCAACACAGCAGCGCAGCAACACAGCAGCACAGCACCACAGCAACACAGCAAACCAGCAACACAGCAGCACAGCAGCACAGCAGCACAGCAACACAGCAACACAACAGCACAGCACCACAGCACCACAGCAACACAGCAAACCAGCAACACAGCAGCACAGCAGCACAACAGCACAACAACACAGCAACACAGCAGCACAGCAGCACAGCAACAACACAGCACAGCAACACAGCAACACAGCAGCACAGCAACACAGCAACGCAGCAGCGCAGCAGCACAACAGCACAGCAACACAGAAATACAGCAGCACAGCGGCACAGCAGCACAGCAACACAGCAACACAGCAACACAGCAACGCAGCAACACAGCAGCACAGCAACACAGCAACATAGCAACACAGCAGCACAGCAGCACAGCAACACAGCAGCACAGCAACACATCAACACAGCAACACAGCAACACAGCAACACAGCAGTACAGCACCACAGCAACACAGCAGCACAGCAGCGCAGCAGCACAACAGCAGCACAGCAGCACAGCAACACAACAGCACAGCAACACAGCAACACAGCAGCACAGCAACACAGCAACGCAGCAGCGCAGCAGCACAACAGCACAGCAACACAGAAATACAGCAGCACAGCGGCACAGCAGCACAGCAACACAGCAACACAGCAACACAGCAACGCAGCAACACAGCAGCACAGCAACACAGCAACATAGCAACACAGCAGCACAGCACAGCAACACAGTAGCACAGCAACACATGAACACAGCAACACAGCAGTACAGCAGCACAGCAACACAGCAGCACAGCAGCGCAGCAGCACAACAGCACAGCAACACAGCAGCACAGCAGCACAGCAACACAGCAATGCAGCAGCGCAGCTGCACAACAGCACAGCAACACAGAAACACAGCAGCACAGCAGCATAGCAGCACAGCAGCACAGCAGCACAGCAACGCAGCAACACAGCAGCACAGCAACACAACAACACAGCAGCACAGCAGCACAGCAACACAGCAACACAGCAGCACAGCGACACAGCGACACAGCAACACTGCAACACAGCAACACAGCAACACAGCAGCACAGCAACACAGCAGCACAGCAGCACAGCAACACAGCAGCACAGCAGCACAGCAACACAGCAGCACAGCAACACAGCAACACAGCAACGCAGCAGCACAGCAGCACAGCAACACAGCAGCACAGGAACACAGCAACACAGCAACACAGCAGCACAGCAACACAGCAGCACAGCAACATAGCAACACAGCAACACAGCAGCACAGCAACACATCAGCACAGCAACACAGCAACACAGCAACGCAGGAGCACAGCAGCACAGCAACACAGCAGCACAGCAACACAGCAGCACAGCAACACAGCAACACAGCAGCACAGCAACACAGCAACACAGCAACACAGCAGCACAGCAACACAGCAACACAGCAGCATTGCAACACAGCAACACAACAGCACAGCAACACAGCAACACAGCAACACAGCAACGCAGCAGCACAGCAGCACAGCAACACAACAGCACAGCAACACAGCAACGCAGCAGCACAGCAGCACAGCAACACAACAGCACAGCAACACAGCAACACAGCAACACAGCAACACAGCAACACAGCAGCACAGCAACACAGCAACACAGCAACACAGCAGCACAGCAACACAGCAGCACAGCAGCACAGCAACACAGCAGCACAGCAACACAGCAACACAGCAACGCAGCAGCACAGCAGCACAGCAACACAGCAGCACAGCAAAACAGCAGCACAGGAACACAACAACACAGCAACACAGCAGCACAGCAACACAGCAACACAGCAGCACAGCAACATAGCAACACAGCAATACAGCAGCACAGCAACACAGCAACACAGCAGCACAGCGACACAGCGACACAGCAACACTGCAACACAGCAACACAGCAACACAGCAGCACAGCAACACAGCAGCACAGCAGCACAGCAACACAGCAGCACAGCAGCACAGCAACACAGCAGCACAGCAACACAGCAACACAGCAACGCAGCAGCACAGCAGCACAGCAGCACAGCAACACAGCAACACAGCAGCATTGCAACACAGCAACACAACAGCACAGCAACACAGCAACACAGCAGCACAGCAACACAGCAACACAGCAGCATTGCAACACAGCAACACAACAGCACAGCAACACAGCAGCACAGCAACACAACAGCACAGCAACACAGCAACGCAGCAGCACAGCAGCACAGCAACACAACAGCACAGCAACACAGCAACACAGCAGCACAGCAGCACAGCAACACAGCAGCACAGCAACACAGCAACACAGCAACGCAGCAGCACAGCAGCACAGCAACACAACAGCACAGCAACACAGCAACACAGCAACGCAACAGCACAGCAGCACAGCAACACAACAGCACAGCAACACAGCAACACAGCAACACAGCAACACAGCAGCACAGCAGCACAGCAACTCAGCAGCACAGCAACACAGCAACACTGCAGCACAGCAACACAGCAGCACAGCAACACAGCAACACAGCAACGCAGGAGCACAGCATCACAGCAACACAGCAACACAGCAGCACAGCAACACAGCAACACAGCAACACAGCAACACAGCAGCACAGCAGCACAGCAACACAGCAGCACAGCAACACAGCAGCACTGCAGCACAGCAACACAGCAACACAGCAACACAGCAACACAGCAGCACAGCAGCACAGCAACACAGCAGCACAGCAACACAGCAGCACAGCAGCACAGCAGCACAGCAGCACAGCAACACAGCAGCACAGCAGCACAGCAACACAGCAACACAGCAACACATCAACACAGCAACACAGCAACACAGCAGCACAGCAGCACTGCAGCACAGCAACACAGCAACACAGCAACACAGCAACACAGCAGCACAGCAACACAGCAGCACAGCAACACAGCAACACAGCAACACAGCAACACAGCAACACAGCAGCACAGCAACACAGCAACACAGCAGCACAGCAACACAGCAATGCAGCAGCACAACAGCCTCACTCAGAGAAAGTAGTCCTGGCTTCCTGAGTCATATACATACTTAATAATATAACTTGTTACATGAAGGTTGAATATTATACCTGAGTAAGTTTTAGGTGAAGAATAAACTTCCTCACCGTGAAGTTGGTTACGATGTTTATTAACATAAGAACAGAGAAACACTGCAGCAGGTCTACTGGCAGGAAGTCTTCTACACCCTCCCCCCCCCCCTATCCTTCCCTCTCGTCTCTCATCTGGTTGAAATATTGGTCCAGCCTATTCCTGAGTCTACATTAGGCTTAGGTTTCAATAAACCCTAGTAACCCATGGAAAGTGAGACACAAGTAGAGTGTAATGAGATCCTGATCGAGGGGGTTGACTCTGCGGTGTTGTTAAGATTTTGTTTGTATTTTTAACCCCAGAGGGTTAGCCTCTCACATCAGGATAACCCAAGAAAATTGGAGCGTCATAGAGGGACTATCTTTTTTATTTCCACTAGGGTTCTTAAATCTTGTCCTGCAGGATGCTACCCACATCAGTCGACTCTAACACCTACTTGCTTGCTAGATGAACGGGGACAAGTGTAAGGAAGCACGCCCACTGTTTTCACCTTTGCCGGGGATCGAACCATGGACACTGTGTGTGTGAAGAGAGAGCGTCAGTAGTGTACTGCTCAGACTTGTTTCAGTCAGCAGTCACACCATCATCTGCTTTTCAGTCCTACCAGAGACACCTTATGTTTTGGTCTACCTTATGTTTAAACACACACACACACACACACATACACACACACACACACACACACAAACACACACACACACACACACACACACACACACACACACACACACACACACACACACACACACACACACACACACACACACACACACACACACACACACACACACTCGACCCCTGCAACCACAAATAGGTGAGTACACACACACGCACGCACACACACGTGGCGAGGTGTCAGAGTGGGCGCCTGTGACCAGCGGGGTCCCACAGGGGTCAGTCCTAGGACCAGTGCTGTTTCTGGTATTTGTGAACATGACGGAAGGAATAGACTCCGAAGTGTCTCTGTTTGCAGATGACGTGAAGTTGATGAGAAGAATTCATTCGGTCGAAGACAGAGAAGAACTACAAAGGGATCTGGACAGGCTGCAGACCTGGTCCTGCAATTGGCTCCTGGAGTTCAACCCCACCAAGTGCAAAGTCATGAAGATTGGGGAAGGGCAAAGAAGACGGAGTACAGTCTAGGGGGCCAGAGACTACAAACCTCACTCAAGAAAAAAGGATTGTGTTAAGCAACCTCCCTAATAGAGCTAAATGGTTCAGATATGTTGATGATATTTTGTGTCTTATGCCCAAAAATGTAGATATACACCATTTCCTTGGAAAATTAAATAGCTTAGCCCATTCTATAAACTTTACTGTTGAGTTTGAAGAAAATAACTCATTGCCTTTTCTAGATGTTTTAATTATTAAGGGTAATAATGAATTCAAATTTAAAATTTACAGAAAACCTACAAATAACTGTTCCTATGTCCACTATTATTCCTCGCATCAAGATAGAGTCAAACTGTCTGTTTTCTCATCAATGTTTTTGAGAGCTTTACGAATTTGTAGTCCTGAGTTCATAGATGAGGAAATATCCAAAATTTATGAAATAGGTAATGATTTAAAATACCCAAGAAATGTAATTGATAAATCTTTTAAAGTTGCTAGAAATACTTTTTACAATCCAAAAAGGGACAACCAGCCTTATTCAACTAAAAATATGTTGGTTCTCCCTTACCATGAAAACTTGGTTGATATGCCTTCTCTTCTTAAGACTTTTAATATTAAAGTTGTATTCAAAAATCTTGATACAGTAAAAAAACTTTTGATAAAGAATTCCCCCCAAAATGCTGTTGGATGTGTCTATAAGATTCCTTGTAAAATTTGCGATAAAGCTTATTACGGTCAAACTGGTAAAAATCTCGAACTAAGATTAAAACAACATAAATATAGCATTAGAACTGGACAAGATTCCAATGCTCTATTTATTCATGTAAGAGATTTTAACCATCCAATTGATTTTCAAAAAGTTGAGAAAGTAGTATCAAGCAAGTCCATGGTCGACAGGAATATAATTGAATCTTGTTTCATAAAAAGCAGTTTTGACAATAATATGAATATTTCCTTTGGTTTATATAAATTAGATCCATTTATAATTAATAGAATTTGGGAAGAATTTAATAATACACTGGACAAATAATAATTTTTAAATTTTCTTGGGTAGAATAGTTTGTGGGTGAGTTGTGCAAAGGACCTGTCCAGTTGGGTCGTCGCGCATCAGGTGTTTAACCGTTGTGGGATCTGATAGTGAGGTGTTGGCCAGACCCCTTATATAGCTTCCTTGGATGCTTTACTTTCATAGTTCTTTGATAATGTGAGTAGTCACGAAAGCGCTTGGAATTTCTCTATTCTTTCAGAGTGGTTGTTTTGCATATATATATATATATATATATATATATATATATATATATATATATATATATATATATATATATATATATATATATATATATAGGGAGGTACCACCTCTAGAACTGTCCTAGGGACCTTCATCCTCAGAGAAAAGAATAAACTTGCTTCAGGGAAAACTTAAGGTTCTCCCTGAAGCTGTTTGAGAATTTTCTCCTACCACCCCCTATATTTCAAGTATGTTTTATTTAAAGACAAAATACATTGGCCAAACATTCACAAAAATACAACAGAAAGTAAAACAACATAGGTAACTCAGAGCTACATCTCGAATACTTCGTCCAGCTCCCCTGCGGTGGGCCGCGTGCCCAGAATGCTGCAGGCATTTCCTCTCTGGATCGCAACACTGAGTCTCTGAAAGAGGAAGCTGGTCGCCCTGTGGTCCTTGGTTTCTATGATGAGCTTTTCACCTAGCTCTTTGAGGAACTTTAGAGCACACTTGCCCCATGCTCCAAGGGTCTCCGACCCTATTGGAATGAAGTTATAGCAAGGGGGAAGGTCTTCATATTTTCGGATCTTCTGGGTCTCCCTGTGGCTGGCAGCTCCACCCCCTTCCACTACGGAGTATGGCAAGTGTATATATATATATATATATATATATATATATATATATATATTTTTTTTTTATTTTTATTATCACACCGGCCGATTCCCACCAAGGCAGGGTGGCCCGAAAAAGAAAAACTTTCACCATCATTCACTCCATCACTGTCTTGCCAGAAGGGTGCTTTACACTACAGTTTTTAAACTGCAACATTAACACCCCTCCTTCAGAGTGCAGGCACTGTACTTCCCATCTCCAGGACTCAAGTCCGGCCTGCCGGTTTCCCTGAATCCCTTCATAAATGTTACTTTGCTCACACTCCAACAGCACGTCAAGTATTAAAACCCATTTGTCTCCATTCACTCCTATCAAACACGCTCACGCATGCCTGCTGGAAGTCCAAGCCCCTCGCACACAAAACCTATATATATATATATATGCAAAACAACCACTCTGAAAGAATAGAGAAATTCCAAGCGCTTTCGTGACTACTCACGAAAGCGCTTGGAATTTCTCTATTCTTTCAGAGTGGTTGTTTTGCATATTTTGAAATCACCTGTTTACTGTGATCTTATTGCATATATATATATATATATATATATATATATATATATATATATATATATATATATATATATATATATATATATATATATATATATATATATATATATATATATATATATATGGGGGGTTATGTGCTAATGTGTGTGTACTCGCCTATTTGTGATTGCAAGGGTTGATTCACAGCTCCTGGCCCCGCCTCTTCACTGATCGCTACTAGGTCCTTGCTCTCTCTCTCTCTGCTCCCTGAGCTTTGTCATACCTCGTCTTAAAGCTATGTATGGTTCCTTCCTCCACTACATCACTTGCTAGACTTCCACTTCCTGACAACTCTATGACTGAAGAAATACTTCCTAACATCTCTGTGACTCGTCTGAGTCTTCAGCCTCCAATTGTATGTGTCTGTGTGTGTGTGTACTCACCTATTTGTGGTTGCAGGGGTCGAGTCACAGCTCCTGGTGTGTGTGTGTGTGTGTGTGTGTGTGTGTGTGTGTGTGTGTGTGTGTGTGTGTGTGTCCGGGAAAGGTGAGAGAGTGTGGGTGGTGGAAAGAGAGAGAGAGAGAGAGAGAGAGAGAGAGAGAGATGTGAGAGAGGTACCTGGCCAGGCCAGGGTGGTGGTCACACAGTAACTGTGTCGTCCTCAGCTCCGTTACACAGTCAACAATACTCACGGTTTACATTGTTTTACTTTGATTCATTATTCAGTATCGTATGTTAACTGCTTGTGTTGTTAACATTTAGAATGTTTATCCTGTGTTTACACACAGTAACTGAAGCCAAGTAAATATTTCTTCTTCAGTCTGAGTCGATAATAACTGAGCTTATTAAACACATCACCTGACTGGCCAGGTATATATTGGACTCGCCATGTTGTGCGTGTACATGTTGAATCACAGCCCTTGTCCCAGTCTCTTTACCTCTTATGATGATGATGATGATAATAATAATGATGATGATGATAATAATAATGGTGATAATAATAATGATGATGATGATGATGATAATAATAATAATAATAATAATAATAATAATAATAATAATAATAATGATAATAATGATAATAATAATAATAATAATAATAATAATAATAATAATAATATTAATAATAATGATAATAATAATTATAAAAATTAATTATTTTCTGGAGTGTACAGGTAATGTAGTTACACGTAATAAAGTATTGTTAGACACAACAGAAAAGTATGCGGTACATTTCGACCAGCTTTCCTGATTTCTGACCTCCAGGGCTCGTTCATACCTTCTCTTGAAACTATGTATAAAGTTTGCCTTCACCTATTCAACCAGTGTGTTCCACTTTCGTAAAAGGAACTGAAAACTGAATACAAACTTCCCTGTAGTTAATCTACATTTTAGTTACAATATGTGTCCCCTTGCTGTCTCTTCTCGAATCTCAAACAGCCTGTCTCTATCTAATTATCAAGTCTTCTGAGTATTTTGTATGTTATGATCACGTGCCTCCCCCGGACTTCTCATCTAGTATTGTGAGGTAATGTTTCTTAATGCTGTCCTCGGAGTCCATTGCTTTCGGACTCATTGTTGTAGTTTAAATATTGTTTAGATTTTATACACATGATCAGGTAGTCTCTTGATGCTGGCCACCAATACTTAAGGATCAACCTAACACAGGTTGTGTACAATGTCCTAAATTAATCTGTATCAAGCAGCTTAAAGTTAGTTTTGTATCTGTCGCTGAAGTTATACGATATATTATGTAGTTGTTATTAGAGGCATCGTGTAAGGCTCACTTCCAAATATTCAGCCAAGGAAGTTATGACCAGCGTCGAACCTGTGTTGTGACACTGCTGGCATTAACTGCGTCAAGCTCCTTCTTAACTGAGATTCTCGATAACTTTAGTGACGATCAAAGTTCCTTGTGGCAGAGTAGCGTGAATCATTCTTGCTGTGTGTTGAGCAACAGTGTGCTGATAGATGGGTGCTGCCAGTTTCCTGCTTTTAATGGATGCACTGAATAGGGTGTGGCTTGTTGAATGTGACCTGCTTTAAGCCCCGAGTCACTGTTGGTGTTATTGTTTGTCCAAGTGAAACAGTGGGAAGGGTTCCCCCTGCCTCACAGAACCACCCTGTACCAGGTACTAACCTGTCCATCTACACCACCAGGTACTAATTTGTACATCTACACCACCAAGGTCTAACTTGTACATGTACACCACCAGGAACTAACCTGTCCATCTACACCACCAGGAACTAATTTGTACATCTACACTACCAGGTACTAACTTGTACATCTACACCAATAGGTACTAACTTGTACATCTACACCACCACCAGGTATTAACTTGTACATCTACACCAATAGGTACTAACTTCTACATCTACACCACCACCAGGTACTAACTTGTACATCTACACCAATAGGTACTAACTTGTACATCTACACCACCACCAGGTATTAACTTGTACATCTACACCAATAGGTACTAACTTGTACATCTACACCACCACCAGGTACTAACTTGTACATCTACACCAATAGGTACTAACTTGTACATCTACACCACCACCAGGTACTAACTTGTACATCTACACCAATAGGTACTAACTTGTACATCTACACCACCACCAGGTACTAACTTGTACATCTACACCACCACCAGGTACTAACTTGTACATCTACACCAATAGGTACTAACTTGTACATCTACACCACCACCAGGTACTAACTTGTACATCTACACCACCACCAGGTACTAACTTGTACATCTACACCAATAGGTACTAACTTGTACATCTACACCACCACCAGGTACTAACTTGTACATTTACACCAATAGGTACTAACTCGTACATCTACACCACCACCAGGTACTAACTTGTACATCTACACCACCACCAGGTACTAACTTGTACATCTACACCAACAGGTACTAACTTGTACATCTACACCAATAGGTACTAACTTATACATCTACAGCACCAGGTACCCAGCTACACACTATTCTGATAGTTGAGGAGGTTACAAGACAGGTGTGAACACAGGTGTGTTGCGGGAGTACACTGCAGAACGGTCACAGGTAAAGTTCTGGTGACGAAACGACATAAGCAACAGATAGCCAGCAAAAAGTTAGTGTTGGCTGACACAATACATTGTTCCTGTCACACTCTCTCACTCTCCACACTCACACTCTCTCACTCTCCACTCCCACACTCTCTCCCTCTCCACACTCACATTCACTCTCTCCACACTCACACTCTCTCCCTCTCCACACTCACACACTCTCACTCTCCACACTCACATCCACACTCTCCACACTCACACTCTCTCACTCTCCACACTCACACACTCTCACTCTCCACACTCACATTCACTCTCTCCACACTCACACTCTCTCACTCTCCACACTTACACACTCTCACTCTCCACTCCCACACTCTCTCACTCTCCACACTCACACTCACTCTCCACACTCACACTCTATCACTCTCCACACTCACACTCTCTCACTCTCCGCACTCACACTCTCTCACTCTTCACACTCACACACTCACTCTCCACACCCACACACTCACTCTCCACACTCACACACTCACTCTTCACACTCACACTCTCTCACTCTCCACACTCACACACTCACTCTCCACACTCACACTCTCTCACTCTCCACAGTCACACACTCACTCTCCACACTCACACACTCACTCTCCACTCTCACACACTCACTCTCCACACTCACACTCTCTCACTCTCCACACTCACACACTCACTCTCCACACTCACACTCTCTCACTCTCCACAGTCACACACTCACTCTCCACACTCACACACTCACTCTCCACTCTCACACACTCACTCTCCACACTCACACACTCACTCTCCACACTCACACTCTCACTCTCCACACTCGCACTCTCGCAATCTCCACACTCACACACTCACTCTCCACACTCACACTCTCTCACTCTCCGCACTCACACTCTCTCACTCTTCACACTCACACACTCACTCTCCACACCCACACACTCACTCTCCACACTCACACACTCACTCTTCACACTCACACTCTCTCACTCTCCACACTCACACACTCACTCTCCACACTCACACTCTCTCACTCTCCACAGTCACACACTCACTCTCCACACTCACACACTCACTCTCCACTCTCACACACTCACTCTCCACACTCACACACTCACTCTCCACACTCACACTCTCACTCTCCACACTCGCACTCTCGCAATCTCCACACTCACACACTCACTCTCCACACTCGCACACTCACTCTCCACACTCACACTCTCTCACTCTCCACACTCACACACTCACTCTCCACACTCGCACACTCACTCTCCACATTCACAATCTCACTCTCCACACTCGCACTCTCTCACTCTCTACACTCCTACTCTCTCACTCTCCACACTCACACTCTCACTCGCCACATTCACACTCACTCACAACACTCACACTCTATCACTCTCCACACTCACACTCTCTCACTCTCCGCACTCACACTCTCTCACTCTCCACACTCACACATTCACACACTCACTCTCAACACTCACACTGTCTCACTCTCCACACTCACTCAATCACTCTCCACACACACACTCTCTCACTCTCCACACTCACACACTCACTCTCCACACTCACACTCTCTCACTCTCCACACTCACTCTCCACACTCACTCTCACTCTCCACACTCACACACTCACTCTCCACACTCACACTCTCTCACTCTCCACACTCACACACTCTCCACATTCACACTCTCTCACTCCTCACACTCACCCTCTCTCACTCTCCACACTCACACTCTCTTACTCTGCACACTCACACACTCACTCTCCACACTCACACTCTCTCACTCTCCACACTCACACATTCACTCTCTAAACTCACACTCCCTCACTCTCCACACTCACACTCACTCTCCACACTCACACTCTCACTCTCCACACTCACACTCTCTCACTCTCCACACTTCACACTCAATCTCCACACTCACACTCCCTCACTCTCCACACTCACACTCTCTCACTCTCCAAACTCACACTCTCACTCTCCACACTCACACTCACTCTCCACGCTCACACTCTCTCACTCTCCACACTCAAACTCTCTCACTCTCCACACTCACAATCTCGCAATCTCCACACTCACACACTCTCCACACTCACACTCACTCTCCACACTCACACTCTCTCACTCTCCACACTCACACACTCACTCTCCACACTCGCACACTCACTCTCCACACTCACAATCTCACTCTCCACACTCGCACTCTCTCAGTCTCTACACTCACACTCTCTCACTCTCCACACTCACACTCTCACTCGCCACATTCACACTCACTCACCACACTCACACTCACTTTCCAAACTCACACTCTCACTCTACGCACTCACACTCTCTCACTCTCCACACTTACACACTCACTCTCCACACTCTCACTCTCTCACTCTTCACACTCACTCTCCACACTCACACTCCCTCACTCTCCACACTCACACTCTCTCACTCTCCACACTCACACTCTCACTCTCCACACTCACACTCACTCTCCACGCTCACACTCTCTCACTCTCCACACTCAAACTCTCTCACTCTTCACACTCACACTCTCGCAGTCTCCACACTCAGACACTCTCCATACTCACACTCACTCTCCACACTCACACTCTCTCACTCTCCACACTCACACTCACTCTCCACACTCGCACACTAACTCTCCACACTCACAATCTCACTCTCCACACTTGCACTCCTTCAATCTCTACACTCACACTCTCTCACTCTCCACACTCACACTCTCACTCTCCACACTCACACACTCACTCTTCACACTCACACTCTCTCACTCTCCACAGTCACACACTCACTCTCCACACTCACACACTCACTCTCCACACTCACACACTCACTCTCCACACTCACACACTCACTCTCCACACTCACACACTCACTCTTCACACTCACACTCTCTCACTCTCCACACTCACACTCTCACTCTCCACACTCACACACTCACTCTCCACAATCGCACTCTCACTCTCCACACTCACTCTCCACACTCACACACTCACACACTCACTCTTCACACTCACACTCTCACTCTCCACACTCACACTCTCCACACTCACACACTCACTCTCCACATTCATACTCTCTCCCTCTCCACACTCACATTCACTCTCCACACTCACACTCTTTCACTCTCCACACTCACACACTCTCACTCTCCACACTTACACACTCACTCTCCACACTCACACTCTTTCACTCTCCACACTCACACTCTCTCACTCTCCACACTCACACACTCACTCTCCACACTCACACTCACTCTTCACACTCACACACTCACTCTTCACACTCACACTCTCTCAATCTCCACACTCACACACTCACTCTCCACACTCACACTCTCTCACTCTCCACACACACACACTCCACACTCACTCTCCACATTCACACTCTCTCACTCCTCACACTCACCCTCTCTCACTCTCCACACTCACACTCTCTTACTCTCCACACTCACACACTCACTCTCCACACTCACACTCTCTCAACCTCCACACTCACACACTCACTCTCCACACTCAAACTCTATCACTCTCCACACTCACACACTCACTCTCTACACTCACACTTCCTCACTCTCCACACTCACACTCTCTCACTCTCCACACTCACACTCTCACTCTCCACACTCACACTCATTCTCCACACTCACACTCTCTCACTCTCCACACTCAAACTCTCTCACTCTCCACACTCACACTCTCGCAATCTCCACACTCACACACTCTCAACACTCACACTGACTCTCCACACTCACACACTCACTCTCCATACTCGCACACTCACTCTCCACACTCACAATCTCACTCTCCACACTCGCACTCTCTCACTCTCTACACTCACACTCTCTCACTCTCCGCACTCACACTCTCTCACTCTCCACACTCACACACTCACTCTCAACACTCACACTCTCTCACTCTCCACACTCACAATCTCACTCTCCACACTCGCACTCTCCACATTCACACTCTCTCACTCTCCACACTCACAATCTCACTCTCCACACTCGCACTCTCTCACTCTCCACATTCACACTCTCTCACTCTCCGCACTCACACTCTCTCACTCTCCACACACACACTCACTCTCCACACTCACACTCTCTCACTCTCCACACTCACACACTCACTCTCCACACTCACACTCTCTCACTCTCCACACTCACACACTCAATCTCCACACTCACACTCACTCTCCACACTCACACACTCTCCACACTCACTCTCCACATTCACACTCTCTCACTCCTCACACTCACCCCCTCTCACTCTCCACACTCACACTCTCTTACTCTCCACACTCACACACTCACTCTCCACACTCACACTCTCTCACTCTCCACACTCACACACTCACTCTCTAAACTCACACTCCCTCACTCTCCACACTCACACTCACTCTCCACACTCACACTCTCACTCTCCACACTCACTCTCTCTCACTCTCCACACTCTCACACTCACTCTCCACACTCACACTTTCTCAGTCTCCACACTCACACTCTCACTCTCCACATTCACACTCACTCTCCACACTCTCACACTCACTCTCCACACTCACACTCTCTCACTCTCCACACTCACACACTCACTGTCCACACTCACACTCACTCTCCACACTCTCACACTCACTCTCCACACTCACACACTCATTCTCCACACTTACACTCTCTCACTCTCCACACTCTCACACTCACTCTCCACACTCACACACTCATTCTCCACACTCACACTCTCTCACTCTCCACACTCTCACACTCACTCTCCACACTCACACACTCACTCTCCACACTCACACCCTCACTCTCTACATTCACACTCTCTCACTCTCCTCACTCATACACTTACTCTCCACACACACTCACTCTCCACACTCACACTCTCTCACTCTCCACACTGACACTCTCTCACTCTCCACACTCACACTCTCTCACTCACCACACTCACACTCTCTCACTCACCACACTCACACTCTCTCACTCTCCACACTCTCACACTCACTCTCCACACTCACACTTTCTCAGCCTCCACACTCACACTCTCTCACTCACACTCTCACTCTCCACATTCACACTCACTCTCCACACTCTCACACTCACTCTCCACACTCACACTCTCTCACTCTCCACACTCACACACTCACTCTCCACACTCACACTCACTCTCCACACTCTCACACTCACACACTCATTCTCCACACTTACACTCTCTCACTCTCCACACTCTCACACTCGCTCTCCACACTCACACACTCACTCTCAACACTCACACCTTCTCACTCTCTACACTCACACTCTCTCACTCTCTACACTCACACACTCTCAACTTTCACGCTCACTCTCCACACTCTCACACTCTCCACACTCTCACACTCACTCCACACTCACACACTCACTCTCCACACTCACACCCTCACTCTCTACATTCACACTCTCTCACTCTCCACTCTCCACACTCACACACTCACTCTCCACACTCACACCCTCACTCTCTACATTCACACTCTCTCACTCTCCACTCTCCACTCTCACACACTCACTCTCCTTAACAAGCCCTCTTTAACACACCTTCCTTAAACTCTCCTTCACACACTCTCCTGAACTCACTATCCTTAACACACTTTTCTTCACACACACTCTACATGTAGTCTCATTTCTCTTCCTTATAATTCCATTCCCTAGTATTTATCTACATCAAATCTCATCATTCATTTATCACACCAATTATCAATTTAACTATTCCATCCTGCAGAATCTTAGTTATTTTATCATATATTCCAATATTTTTGTATCCTTAAATACATTTATATAGTTTTTATTTCTTCTGGTAAATCGTTTATGTAAATTAATAGTGTTACTGACACGTACTGATCCTTGAGGTACCCCACAAGTAACGTCGCCCCGCCTCCACAGTTTTTTGTTTTTGTAACTGTTTGCATTTTCTCCTCAAACAAAAGAGCTCTTGCCTATCGTAATAACGAGTAATTATCACCAGTAATGAGTTGTTTAAGCAATTATGAAATTAGTTATATATTATCTAATTTAGCGCACGTGTGTTCAGGAGTTGGCCAGGTATGGCAGAGTTGAGTCAGGTTTCAGTGGTCAAGAGTTGTTTATAATTGGGGAAAAGTCAGTTCATTCCTCCAGGACGACATATAATATGCCATTGTATGATAAAATACCTCGACAATTCTTGAACATTCGTGAGAGAGTTATGTCTGAATATTATTTTGTGTTATTCCTGCGTATAATAACTGAGGTGGTGATGGTAGTTCCTCTGGCAGCAAAGCTTACACTTAGTTAAGTCTACACCAGTTGGTGGTTGAGCCTCTCAGAGGAAAGTACCTGCAGGTCAGCAACCAAGCCAGCGTACCTGCAGGTCAGCAACATAGCCAGCGTACCTGCAGGTCAGCAACCAAGCCAGCGTACCTGCAGGTCAGCAACCAAGCCAGCGTACCTGCAGGTCAGCAACCAAGCCAGCGTACCTGCAGGTCAGCAACCAAGCCAGCGTACCTACAGGTCAGCAACCAAGCCAGCGTACCTGCAGGTCAGCAACCAAGCCAGCGTACCTGCAGGTCAGCAACCAAGCCAGCGTACCTGCAGGTCAGCAACCAAGCCAGCGTAACTGCAGGTCAGCAACCAAGCCAGCGTAACTGCAGGTCAGCAACCAAGCCAGCGTACCTGCAGGTCAGCAACCAAGCCAGCGTACCTGCAGGTCAGCAACCAAGCCAGACACTCTACCTGTCAGTGTTTTAATGTCAGATTAGTTTAGTATCGATACAAGTGTCAGTCTTACATCAGTGTTACAAAGCACCAGTGTTATGAACCACCAGCACCAGTGTTACGAACCACCAGCACCAGTGTTACAAAGCACCAACAGTGTTACAAAGCGCCAGCACCAGTGTTACGAAGCACCAGCATCAGTGTTACAAAGCACCAGCACCTGTGTTACAAAGCACGAGTACCAGTGTTACAAAGTACCAGCATCAGTGTTACAAAGTACCAACACCAGTGTTACAAAGTACCAGCACCAGTGTTACAGAGTACCAGCATCAGTGTTACAAAGTGCCAGCATCAGTGTTACAAAGTAGCAGCACCAGTGTTACAAAGTACCAGCACCAGTGTTACAAAGTACCAGCACAAGTACCAGTGTTACAAAGTACCAGCATCAGTGTTACAAAGCACCAGTACCAGTGTTACAAAGTACCAGCATCAGTGTTACAAAGCACCAGTACCAGTGTTACAAAGTACCAGCACCAGTGTTACAAAGTACCAGTGTTACAAAGCACCAACAAAAGTGTTACAAAGCACTAGCACCAGTGTTACAAAGTACCAGCATCAGTGTTACAAAGCACCAGTACCAGTGTTACAAAGTACCAGCATCAGTGTTACAAAGCACCAGTACCAGTGTTACAAAGTACCAGCATCAGTGTTACAAAGCACCAGTACCAGTGTTACAAACTACCAGCACCAGTATTACAAAGTACCAGCATCAGTGTTACAAAGTACCAGCATCAGTGTTACAAAGCACCAGTACCAGTGTTACAAAGTACCAGCATCAGTGTTACAAAGCACCAACAACAGTGTTACAAAGCACCAGTACCACTGTTACAAAGTACCAACATCAGTGTTACAAAGCACCAGTACCAGTGTTACAAAGTACCAGGTCCAGTGTTACAAAGTACCAGCATCAGTGTTACAAAGCACCAGTACCAGTGTTACAAAGTACCAGCACCAGTGTTACAAAGTACCAGCACCAGTGTTACAAAGTACCAGTACCAGTGTTACAAAGCACCAACAACAGTGTTACAAAGCACCAGTACCAGTGTTACAAAGTACTAGCATCAGTGTTACAAAGCACCAAGAACAGTGTTACAAAGCACCAGCATCAGTGTTACAAAGCACCAGTACCAGTGTTACAAAGCACCAGCATCAGTGTTACAAAGTACCAGCACCAGTGTTACAAAGTACCAGTGTTACAAAGCACCAACAAAAGTGTTACAAAGCACCAGCACCAGTGTTACAAAGTACCAGTGTTACAAAGCACCAACAAAAGTGTTACAAAGCACCAGCACCAGTGTTACAAAGTACCAGCATCAGTGTTACAAAGCACCAGTACCAGTGTTACAAAGTACCAGCATCAGTGTTACAAAGCACCAGTACCAGTGTTACAAAGTACCAGCATCAGTGTTACAAAGCACCAGTACCAGTGTTACAAAGTACCAGCACCAGTGTTACAAAGTACCAGCATCAGTGTTACAAAGTACCAGCATCAGTGTTACAAAGCACCAGTACCAGTGTTACAAAGTACCAGCATCAGTGTTACAAAGCACCAACAACAGTGTTACAAAGCACCAGTACCACTGTTACAAAGTACCAGCATCAGTGTTACAAAGCACCAGTACCAGTGTTACAAAGTACCAGCTCCAGTGTTACAAAGTACCAGCATCAGTGTTACAAAGCACCAACAACAGTGTTACAAAGTACCAGCACCAGTGTTACAAAGTACCAGCACCAGTGTTACAAAGCACCAACAACAGTGTTACAAAGCACCAGCGCCAGTGTTACAAAGTACCAGTACCAGTGTTACAAAGCACCAGTACCAGTGTTACAAAGTACCAGCATCAGTGTTAGAAAGCACCAGTACCAGTGTTACAAAGTGCCAGCACCAGTGTTACAAAGTACCAGCATCAGTGTTACAAAGCACCAGTACCAGTGTTACAAAGTGCCAGCACCAGTGTTACAAAGTACCAGCATCGGTGTTACAAAGTACCAGCATCAGTGTTACAAAGCACCAGTACCAGTGTTACAAAGCACCAGCACCAGTGTTACAAAGCACCAGCACCAGTGTTACAAAGCACCAGTACCAGTGTTACAAAGTACCAGCACCAGTGTTACAATGTACCAGCATCAGTGTTACAAAGTACCAGCATCAGTGTTACAAAGCACCAGTACCAGTGTTACAAAGTACCAGCATCAGTGTTAGAAAGCACCAGTACCAGTGTTACAAAGTGCCAGCACCAGTGTTACAAAGTACCAGCATCAGTGTTACAAAGCACCAGTACCAGTGTTACAAAGTGCCAGCACCAGTGTTACAAAGTACCAGCATCAGTGTTACAAAGTACCAGCATCAGTGTTACAAAGCACCAGTACCAGTGTTACAAAGTACCAGCACCAGTGTTACAAAGTACCAGCATCAGTGTTACAAAGCACCAACAACAGTGTAACAAAGCACCAGTACCAGTGTTACAAAGTACCAGCATCAGTGTTACAAAGCACCAGCATCAGTGTTACAAAGTACCAGCATCAGTGTTACAAAGTACCAGCATCAGTGTTACAAAGCACCAGTACCAGTGTTACAAAGTACCAGCATCAGTGTTACAAAGCACCAACAACAGTGTTACAAAGCACCAGTACCACTGTTACAAAGTACCAGCATCAGTGTTACAAAGGACCAGTACCAGTGTTACAAAGTACCAGGTCCAGTGTTACAAAGTACCAGCATCAGTGTTACAAAGCACCAGTACCAGTGTTACAAAGTACCAGCACCAGTGTTACAAAGTACCAGAACCAGTGTTACAAAGTACCAGTACCAGTGTTACAAAGCACCAACAACAGTGTTACAAAGCACCAGTACCAGTGTTACAAAGTACTAGCATCAGTGTTACAAAGCACCAAGAACAGTGTTACAAAGCACCAGCATCAGTGTTACAAAGCACCAGTACCAGTGTTACAAAGCACCAGCATCAGTGTTACAAAGTACCAGCACCAGTGTTACAAAGTACCAGTGTTACAAAGCACCAACAAAAGTGTTACAAAGCACCAGCACCAGTGTTACAAAGTACCAGCATCAGTGTTACAAAGCACCAGTACCAGTGTTACAAAGTACCAGCATCAGTGTTACAAAGCACCAGTACCAGTGTTACAAAGTACCAGCATCAGTGTTACAAAGCACCAGTATCAGTGTTACAAAGTACCAGCACCAGTGTTACAAAGTACCAGCATCAGTGTTACAAAGTACCAGCATCAGTGTTACAAAGCACCAGTACCAGTGTTACAAAGTACCAGCATCAGTGTTACAAAGCACCAACAACAGTGTTACAAAGTACCAGCACCAGTGTTACAAAGTACCAGCATCAGTGTTACAAAGTACCAGCATCAGTGTTACAAAGCACCAGTACCAGTGTTACAAAGTACCAGCATCAGTGTTACAAAGTACCAGCATCAGTGTTACAAAGCACCAGTACCAGTGTTACAAAGTACCAGCACCAGTGTTACAAAGTACCAGCATCAGTGTTACAAAGCACCAACAACAGTGTAACAAAGCACCAGTACCAGTGTTACAAAGTACCAGCATCAGTGTTACAAAGCACCAGCATCAGTGTTACAAAGTACCAGCATCAGTGTTACAAAGTACCAGCATCAGTGTTACAAAGCACCAACAACAGTGTTACAAAGCACCAGTACCACTGTTACAAAGTACCAGCATCAGTGTTACAAAGGACCAGTACCAGTGTTACAAAGTACCAGGTCCAGTGTTACAAAGTACCAGCATCAGTGTTACAAAGCACCAGTACCAGTGTTACAAAGTACCAGCACCAGTGTTACAAAGTACCAGAACCAGTGTTACAAAGTACCAGTACCAGTGTTACAAAGCACCAACAACAGTGTTACAAAGCACCAGTACCAGTGTTACAAAGTACTAGCATCAGTGTTACAAAGCACCAAGAACAGTGTTACAAAGCACCAGCATCAGTGTTACAAAGCACCAGTACCAGTGTTACAAAGCACCAGCATCAGTGTTACAAAGTACCAGCACCAGTGTTACAAAGTACCAGTGTTACAAAGCACCAACAAAAGTGTTACAAAGCACCAGCACCAGTGTTACAAAGTACCAGTGTTACAAAGCACCAACAAAAGTGTTACAAAGCACCAGCACCAGTGTTACAAAGTACCAGCATCAGTGTTACAAAGCACCAGTACCAGTGTTACAAAGTACCAGCATCAGTGTTACAAAGCACCAGTACCAGTGTTACAAAGTACCAGCATCAGTGTTACAAAGCACCAGTATCAGTGTTACAAAGTACCAGCACCAGTGTTACAAAGTACCAGCATCAGTGTTACAAAGTACCAGCATCAGTGTTACAAAGCACCAGTACCAGTGTTACAAAGTACCAGCATCAGTGTTACAAAGCACCAACAACAGTGTTACAAAGTACCAGCACCAGTGTTACAAAGTACCAGCATCAGTGTTACAAAGTACCAGCATCAGTGTTACAAAGCACCAGTACCAGTGTTACAAAGTACCAGCATCAGTGTTACAAAGCACCAGTACCAGTGTTACAAAGTACCAGCTCCAGTGTTACAAAGTACCAGCATCAGTGTTACAAAGCACCAACAACAGTGTTACAAAGTACCAGCACCAGTGTTACAAAGTACCAGCACCAGTGTTACAAAGCACCAACAACAGTGTTACAAAGCACCAGCGCCAGTGTTACAAAGTACCAGTACCAGTGTTACAAAGCACCAGCACCAGTGTTACAAAGCACCAGCACCAGTGTTACAAAGCACCAGTACCAGTGTTACAAAGTACCAGCACCAGTGTTACAAAGTACCAGCATCAGTGTTACAAAGCACCAACAACAGTGTTACAAAGCACCAGTACCAGTGTTACAAAGTACCAGCATCAGTGTTAGAAAGCACCAGTACCAGTGTTACAAAGTGCCAGCACCAGTGTTACAAAGTACCAGCATCAGTGTTACAAAGCACCAGTACCAGTGTTACAAAGTGCCAGCACCAGTGTTACAAAGTACCAGCATCAGTGTTACAAAGTACCAGCATCAGTGTTACAAAGCACCAGTACCAGTGTTACAAAGCACCAGCACCAGTGTTACAAAGCACCAGCACCAGTGTTACAAAGCACCAGTACCAGTGTTACAAAGTACCAGCACCAGTGTTACAATGTACCAGCATCAGTGTTACAAAGTACCAGCATCAGTGTTACAAAGCACCAGTACCAGTGTTACAAAGTACCAGCATCAGTGTTAGAAAGCACCAGTACCAGTGTTACAAAGTGCCAGCACCAGTGTTACAAAGTACCAGCATCAGTGTTACAAAGCACCAGTACCAGTGTTACAAAGTGCCAGCACCAGTGTTACAAAATACCAGCATCAGTGTTACAAAGTACCAGCATCAGTGTTACAAAGCACCAGTACCAGTGTTACAAAGTACCAGCACCACTGTTACAAAGTACCAGCATCAGTGTTACAAAGCACCAACAACAGTGTAACAAAGCACCAGTACCAGTGTTACAAAGTACCAGCATCAGTGTTACAAAGCACCAGCATCAGTGTTACAAAGTACCAGCATCAGTGTTACAAAGGACCAACAACAGTGTTACAAAGCACCAGCGCCAGTGTTACAAAGTACCAGTACCAGTGTTACAAAGCACCAGTACCAGTGTTACAAAGTACCAGCATCAGTGTTACAAAGTACCAGCACCAGTGTTACAAAGTACCAGCACCAGTGTTACAAAGTACCAGCATCAGTGTTACAAAGTACCAGCATCAGTGTTACAAAGTACCAGCATCAGTGTTACAAAGCACCAGCACCAGTGTTACAAAGCATCAGCACCAGTGCTACAAAGCACCAGCACCAGTGTTACAAAGTACCAGCACCAGTGTTACAAAGCACCAGCACCAGTGTTACAAAGCACCAGTACCAGTGTTACAAAGTACCAGCACCAGTGTTACAAAGTACCAGCATCAGTGTTACAAAGTACCAGCATCAGTGTTACAAAGTACCAGCACCAGTGTTACAAAGTACCAGCACCAGTGTTACAAAGCACCAACAACAGTGTTACAAAGCACCAGCGCCAGTGTTACAAAGTACCAGTACCAGTGTTACAAAGCACCAGTACCAGTGTTACAAAGTACCAGCATCAGTGTTAGAAAGCACCAGTACCAGTGTTACAAAGTGCCAGCACCAGTGTTACAAAGTACCAGCATCAGTGTTACAAAGCACCAGTACCAGTGTTACAAAGTGCCAGCACCAGTGTTACAAAGTACCAGCATCGGTGTTACAAAGTACCAGCATCAGTGTTACAAAGCACCAGTACCAGTGTTACAAAGCACCAGCACCAGTGTTACAAAGCACCAGCACCAGTGTTACAAAGCACCAGTACCAGTGTTACAAAGTACCAGCACCAGTGTTACAATGTACCAGCATCAGTGTTACAAAGTACCAGCATCAGTGTTACAAAGCACCAGTACCAGTGTTACAAAGTACCAGCATCAGTGTTAGAAAGCACCAGTACCAGTGTTACAAAGTGCCAGCACCAGTGTTACAAAGTACCAGCATCAGTGTTACAAAGCACCAGTACCAGTGTTACAAAGTGCCAGCACCAGTGTTACAAAGTACCAGCATCAGTGTTACAAAGTACCAGCATCAGTGTTACAAAGCACCAGTACCAGTGTTACAAAGTACCAGCACCAGCGTTACAAAGTACCAGCATCAGTGTTACAAAGCACCAACAACAGTGTAACAAAGCACCAGTACCAGTGTTACAAAGTACCAGCATCAGTGTTACAAAGCACCAGCATCAGTGTTACAAAGTACCAGCATCAGTGTTACAAAGTACCAGCATCAGTGTTACAAAGCACCAGTACCAGTGTTACAAAGTACCAGCATCAGTGTTACAAAGCACCAACAACAGTGTTACAAAGCACCAGTACCACTGTTACAAAGTACCAGCATCAGTGTTACAAAGGACCAGTACCAGTGTTACAAAGTACCAGGTCCAGTGTTACAAAGTACCAGCATCAGTGTTACAAAGCACCAGTACCAGTGTTACAAAGTACCAGCACCAGTGTTACAAAGTACCAGAACCAGTGTTACAAAGTACCAGTACCAGTGTTACAAAGCACCAACAACAGTGTTACAAAGCACCAGTACCAGTGTTACAAAGTACTAGCATCAGTGTTACAAAGCACCAAGAACAGTGTTACAAAGCACCAGCATCAGTGTTACAAAGCACCAGTACCAGTGTTACAAAGCACCAGCATCAGTGTTACAAAGTACCAGCACCAGTGTTACAAAGTACCAGTGTTACAAAGCACCAACAAAAGTGTTACAAAGCACCAGCACCAGTGTTACAAAGTACCAGCATCAGTGTTACAAAGCACCAGTACCAGTGTTACAAAGTACCAGCATCAGTGTTACAAAGCACCAGTACCAGTGTTACAAAGTACCAGCATCAGTGTTACAAAGCACCAGTATCAGTGTTACAAAGTACCAGCACCAGTGTTACAAAGTACCAGCATCAGTGTTACAAAGTACCAGCATCAGTGTTACAAAGCACCAGTACCAGTGTTACAAAGTACCAGCATCAGTGTTACAAAGCACCAACAACAGTGTTACAAAGTACCAGCACCAGTGTTACAAAGTACCAGCATCAGTGTTACAAAGTACCAGCATCAGTGTTACAAAGCACCAGTACCAGTGTTACAAAGTACCAGCATCAGTGTTACAAAGTACCAGCATCAGTGTTACAAAGCACCAGTACCAGTGTTACAAAGTACCAGCACCAGTGTTACAAAGTACCAGCATCAGTGTTACAAAGCACCAACAACAGTGTAACAAAGCACCAGTACCAGTGTTACAAAGTACCAGCATCAGTGTTACAAAGCACCAGCATCAGTGTTACAAAGTACCAGCATCAGTGTTACAAAGTACCAGCATCAGTGTTACAAAGCACCAGTACCAGTGTTACAAAGTACCAGCATCAGTGTTACAAAGCACCAACAACAGTGTTACAAAGCACCAGTACCACTGTTACAAAGTACCAGCATCAGTGTTACAAAGGACCAGTACCAGTGTTACAAAGTACCAGGTCCAGTGTTACAAAGTACCAGCATCAGTGTTACAAAGCACCAGTACCAGTGTTACAAAGTACCAGCACCAGTGTTACAAAGTACCAGAACCAGTGTTACAAAGTACCAGTACCAGTGTTACAAAGCACCAACAACAGTGTTACAAAGCACCAGTACCAGTGTTACAAAGTACTAGCATCAGTGTTACAAAGCACCAAGAACAGTGTTACAAAGCACCAGCATCAGTGTTACAAAGCACCAGTACCAGTGTTACAAAGCACCAGCATCAGTGTTACAAAGTACCAGCACCAGTGTTACAAAGTACCAGTGTTACAAAGCACCAACAAAAGTGTTACAAAGCACCAGCACCAGTGTTACAAAGTACCAGTGTTACAAAGCACCAACAAAAGTGTTACAAAGCACCAGCACCAGTGTTACAAAGTACCAGCATCAGTGTTACAAAGCACCAGTACCAGTGTTACAAAGTACCAGCATCAGTGTTACAAAGCACCAGTACCAGTGTTACAAAGTACCAGCATCAGTGTTACAAAGCACCAGTATCAGTGTTACAAAGTACCAGCACCAGTGTTACAAAGTACCAGCATCAGTGTTACAAAGTACCAGCATCAGTGTTACAAAGCACCAGTACCAGTGTTACAAAGTACCAGCATCAGTGTTACAAAGCACCAACAACAGTGTTACAAAGTACCAGCACCAGTGTTACAAAGTACCAGCATCAGTGTTACAAAGTACCAGCATCAGTGTTACAAAGCACCAGTACCAGTGTTACAAAGTACCAGCATCAGTGTTACAAAGCACCAGTACCAGTGTTACAAAGTACCAGCTCCAGTGTTACAAAGTACCAGCATCAGTGTTACAAAGCACCAACAACAGTGTTACAAAGTACCAGCACCAGTGTTACAAAGTACCAGCACCAGTGTTACAAAGCACCAACAACAGTGTTACAAAGCACCAGCGCCAGTGTTACAAAGTACCAGTACCAGTGTTACAAAGCACCAGCACCAGTGTTACAAAGCACCAGCACCAGTGTTACAAAGCACCAGTACCAGTGTTACAAAGTACCAGCACCAGTGTTACAAAGTACCAGCATCAGTGTTACAAAGCACCAACAACAGTGTTACAAAGCACCAGTACCAGTGTTACAAAGTACCAGCATCAGTGTTAGAAAGCACCAGTACCAGTGTTACAAAGTGCCAGCACCAGTGTTACAAAGTACCAGCATCAGTGTTACAAAGCACCAGTACCAGTGTTACAAAGTGCCAGCACCAGTGTTACAAAGTACCAGCATCAGTGTTACAAAGTACCAGCATCAGTGTTACAAAGCACCAGTACCAGTGTTACAAAGCACCAGCACCAGTGTTACAAAGCACCAGCACCAGTGTTACAAAGCACCAGTACCAGTGTTACAAAGTACCAGCACCAGTGTTACAATGTACCAGCATCAGTGTTACAAAGTACCAGCATCAGTGTTACAAAGCACCAGTACCAGTGTTACAAAGTACCAGCATCAGTGTTAGAAAGCACCAGTACCAGTGTTACAAAGTGCCAGCACCAGTGTTACAAAGTACCAGCATCAGTGTTACAAAGCACCAGTACCAGTGTTACAAAGTGCCAGCACCAGTGTTACAAAATACCAGCATCAGTGTTACAAAGTACCAGCATCAGTGTTACAAAGCACCAGTACCAGTGTTACAAAGTACCAGCACCACTGTTACAAAGTACCAGCATCAGTGTTACAAAGCACCAACAACAGTGTAACAAAGCACCAGTACCAGTGTTACAAAGTACCAGCATCAGTGTTACAAAGCACCAGCATCAGTGTTACAAAGTACCAGCATCAGTGTTACAAAGGACCAACAACAGTGTTACAAAGCACCAGCGCCAGTGTTACAAAGTACCAGTACCAGTGTTACAAAGCACCAGTACCAGTGTTACAAAGTACCAGCATCAGTGTTACAAAGTACCAGCACCAGTGTTACAAAGTACCAGCACCAGTGTTACAAAGTACCAGCATCAGTGTTACAAAGTACCAGCATCAGTGTTACAAAGTACCAGCATCAGTGTTACAAAGCACCAGCACCAGTGTTACAAAGCATCAGCACCAGTGCTACAAAGCACCAGCACCAGTGTTACAAAGTACCAGCACCAGTGTTACAAAGCACCAGCACCAGTGTTACAAAGCACCAGTACCAGTGTTACAAAGTACCAGCACCAGTGTTACAAAGTACCAGCATCAGTGTTACAAAGTACCAGCATCAGTGTTACAAAGTACCAGCATCAGTGTTACAAAGTACCAGCATCAGTGTTACAAAGTACCAGCACCAGTGTTACAAAGCACCAGCATCAGCATTTGAAAGTACCAGCATCAGTGTTACAAAGTACCAGCACCAGTGTTACAAAGCACCAGCACCAGTGTTACAAAGTACCAACATCAGTGTTACAAAGCACCAGTACCAGTGTTACAAAGCACCAGCACCAGTGTTACAAAGCACCAGCATCAGTGTTACAAGGCACCAGCACCAGTGTTACAAAGCACCAGCACCAGTGTTACAAAGTACCAGCATCAGTGTTACAAAGCACCAGTACCAGTGTTACAAAGCACCAGCACCAATGTTACAAAGTACCAGAATCAGTGTTACAAAGCACCAGCATCAGCATTAGAAAGTACCAGCATCAGTGTTACAAAGTACCAGCATCAGTGTTACAAAGCACCAGCACCAGTGTTACAAAGCACCAGTACCAGTGTTACAAAGCACCAACATCAGCATTAGAAAGTACCAGCATCAGTGTTACAAAGTACCAGCATCAGCATTAGAAAGTACCAGCATCAGTGTTACAAAGTACCAGCATCAGTGTTACAAAGTACCAGCATCAGTGTTACAAAGTACCAGCATCAGTGTTACAAAGTACCAGCATCAGTGTTACAAAGTACCAGCACCAGTGTTACAAAGCACCAGCACCAGTGTTACAAAGTACCAGCACCAGTGTTACAAAGTACCAGCACCAGTGTTACAAAGTACCAGCATCAGTGTTACAAAGCACCAGCACCAGTGTTACAAAGTACCAGCATCAGTGTTACAAAGCACCAGCATCAGTGTTACAAAGCACCAGCACCAGTGTTACAAACCACCAGCACCAGTGTTACAAAGTACCAGCACCAGTGTTACAAAGCACCAGCACCAGTGTTACAAAGTACCAGCACCAGTGTTACAAAGCACCTGCACCAGGGTTACAAAGCACCAGCACCAGTGTTACAAAGCACCAGCACCAGTGTTGCAAAGCACCAGCACCAGTGTTACAAAGTACCAGCACCAGTGTTACAAAGTACCAGCACCTGTGTTACAAAGCACCAGCACTTGTGTTACAAAGTATCAGCACCTGTGTTACAAAGTACCAGCACCAGTGTTACAAAGCACCAGCACCAGTGTTACAAAGTATCAGCACCTGTGTTACAAAGTACCAGCACCAGTGTTACAAAGCACCAGCATCAGTGTTACAAAGTATCAGCACCAGTGTTACAAAGCACCAGCACCAGTGTTACAAAGTATCAGCACCTGTGTTACAAAGTACCACGCCTGTGTTACAAATCACCAGCACCAGTGTTACAAAGTACCAGCATCAGTGTTATAAAGTACCAGCATCAGTGTTACAAAGTACCAGCATCAGTGTTACAAAGTACCAGCATCAGTGTTACAAAGTACCAGCATCAGTGTTACAAAGTACCAGCACCAGTGTTACAAAGCACCAGCACCAGTGTTACAAAGTACCAGCACCAGTGTTACAAAGTACCAGCACCAGTGTTACAAAGTACCAGCATCAGTGTTACAAAGCACCAGCACCAGTGTTACAAAGTACCAGCATCAGTGTTACAAAGCACCAGCATCAGTGTTACAAAGCACCAGCACCAGTGTTACAAAGCACCAGCACCAGTGTTACAAAGTACCAGCACCAGTGTTACAAAGCACCAGCACCAGTATTACAAAGTACCAGCACCAGTGTTACAAAGCGCCAGCACCAGTGTTACAAAGCACCAGCACCAGTGTTGCAAAGCACCAACACCAGTGTTACAAAGTACCAACACCAGTGTTACAAAGTACCAGCACCTGTGTTACAAAGCACCAGCACCTGTGTTACAAAGTATCAGCACCTTTGTTACAAAGTACCAGCACCAGTGTTACAAAGCACCAGCACCTGTGTTACAAAGTATCAGCACCTGTGTTACAAAGTACCAGCACCAGTGTTACAAAGCACCAGCATCAGTGTTACGAAGTATCAGCACCAGTGTTACAAAGCACCAGCACCAGTGTTACAAAGTATCAGCACCTGTGTTACAAAGTACCAGCACATGTGTTACAAAGCACCAGCACCAGTGTTACAAAGCACCAGCACCTGTGTTACAAAGTATCAGCACCAGTGTTACAAAGTATCAGCACCTGTGCTACAAAGCACCAGCACCAGTGTTACAAAGCACCAGCACCTGTGTTACATAACACCAGCACCAGTGTTACAAAGTATCAGCACCTGTGTTACAAAGTACCAGCACCAGTGTTACAAAGCACCAGCACCAGTGTTACAAAGCACCAGCACCAGTGTTACAAAGCACCAGCACTTGTGTTACAAAGCACCAGCACCAGTGTTACAAAGCACCAGCACCAGTGTTACAAAGCACCAGCACCAGTGTTACAAAGCACCAGCACCAGTGTTACAAAGCACCAGCATCAGTGTTACAAAGCATCAGCACCAGCGTTACAAAGCACTAGGACCAGTGTTACAAAGCACCAGTGTTACAAAGCATCAGCACCAGCGTTACAAAGCACTAGCACCAGTGTTACAAAGCACCAGTGTTACAAAAAACCAGTGTTACAAAGCATCAGTGTTACAAAGCATTGGCACCATTGTTGCAGAGCACCAGCACCAGTGTTACAATGCACCAGTGTTACAAAGCATCAGCATCAGTGTTACAAAGTATCAGCACCAGCGTTACAAAGCACTAGCACCAGTGTTACAAAGTACCAGTGTTACAAAGCACCAGTGTTACAAAGTACCAGTGTTACAAAGCATCAGTGTTACAAAGTACCAGTGTTACAAAGCACCAGTGTTACAAAGTACCAGTGTTACAAAGTACCAGTGTTACAAAGCACCAGTGTTACAAAGTACCAGTGTCACAAAGCACCAGTGTTACAAAGTACCAGTGTTACAAAGCATCAGTGTTACAAAGCATTAGCACCATTGTTGCAGATCACCAGCACCAGTGTTACAAAGCACCAGTGTTACAAAGCATCAGTATTGCAAAGCATCAGTGTTACAAAGCATCACTGTTACAAAGCACCAGTGTTACAGAGCACCAGCACTAGTGTTACAAAACACCAGTGTTATAAAGAATCAGTGTTACAAAACATCAGCACCAACGTTACAAGGTATCAGCGTCAACAAGCTAACGTAACAATAACACAGATTGGTGTTTGTTAGCGTCTTTTATTTAGTGTTGAAGTTGATTGTGTTGGTGATGGTGATTGTTGTGTTGTTGTGAACCAAGGTCGCTGGTGTAGTTGATGACGCTGTTGATGATCACATTATATCTCTCATACATCAAGGTCGCTGGTGTAGGTGATGACGCTGTTGATGATCACATTATATCTCTCATACATCAAGGTCGCTGGTGTAGGTGATGACGCTGTTGATGATCACATTATATCTCTCATACATCAAGGTCGCTGGTGTAGTTGATGACGCTGTTGATGATCACATTATATCTCTCATACATCAAGGTCGCTGGTGTAGGTGATGACGCTGTTGATGATCACATTATATCTCTCATACATCAAGGTCGCTGGTGTAGGTGATGACGCTGTTGATGATCACATTATATCTCTCATACATCAAGGTCGCTGGTGTAGGTGATGACGCTGTTGATGATCACATTATATCTCTCATACATCAAGGTCGCTGGTGTAGTTGATGACGCTGTTGATGATCACATTATATCTCTCATACATCAAGGTCGCTGGTGTAGTTGATGACGCTGTTGATGATCACATTATATCTCTCATACATCAAGGTCGCTGGTGTAGTTGATGACGCTGTTGATGATCACATTATATCTCTCATACATCAAGGTCGCTGGTGTAGTTGATGACGCTGTTGATGATCACATTATATCTCTCATACATCAAGGTCGCTGGTGTAGGTGATGACGCTGTTGATGATCACAATATATCTCTCATACATCAAGGTCGCTGGTGTAGGTGATGACGCTGTTGATGATCCCATTATATCTCTCATACATCAAGGTCGCTGGTGTAGGTGATGACGCTGTTGATGATCACATTATATCTCTCATACATCAAGGTCGCTGGTGTAGTTGATGACGCTGTTGATGATCACATTATATCTCTCATACATCAAGGTCGCTGGTGTAGTTGATGACGCTGTTGATGATCACATTATATCTCTCATACATCAAGGTCGCTGGTGTAGTTGATGACGCTGTTGATGATCACATTATATCTCTCATACATCAAGGTCGCTGGTGTAGGTGATGACGCTGTTGATGATCACAATATATCTCTCATACATCAAGGTCGCTGGTGTAGGTGATGACGCTGTTGATGATCACATTATATCTCTCATACATCAAGGTCGCTGGTGTAGGTGATGACGCTGTTGATGATCCCATTATATCTCTCATACATCAAGGTCGCTGGTGTAGTTGATGACGCTGTTGATGATCACATTATATCTCTCATACATCAAGGTCGCTGGTGTAGTTGATGACGCTGTTGATGATCACATTATATCTCTCATACATCAAGGTCGCTGGTGTAGGTGATGACGCTGTTGATGATCACAATATATCTCTCATACATCAAGGTCGCTGGTGTAGGTGATGACGCTGTTGATGATCACAATATATCTCTCATACATCAAGGTCGCTGGTGTAGGTAACGACGCTGTTGATGATCACATTATATCTCTCATACATCAAGGTCGCTGGTGTAGTTGATGACGCTGTTGATGATCACATTATATCTCTCATACATCAAGGTCGCTGGTGTAGTTGATGACGCTGTTGATGATCACATTATATCTCTCATACATCAAGGTCGCTGGTGTAGGTGATGACGCTGTTGATGATCACATTATATCTCTCATACATCAAGGTCGCTGGTGTAGGTGACGACGCTGTTGATGATCACATTATATCTCTCATACATCAAGGTCGCTGGTGTAGGTGATGACGCTGTTGATGATCACATTATATCTCTCATACATCAAGGTCGCTGGTGTAGGTGACGACGCTGTTGATGATCACATTATATCTCTCATACATCAAGGTCGCTGGTGTAGTTGATGACGCTGTTGATGATCACATTATATCTCTCATACATCAAGGTCGCTGGTGTAGGTGATGACGCTGTTGATGATCACATTATATCTCTCATACATCTCAACTCACTCTCTCACTCTTTCCCCCTCACTCTCACTCTTCTCCCTTCCTTTCTCTCTTTCTCCTCTCTTTGCTCCTCCCATCTCCCCTCCCTCCCTCTCTTACAGTAACCTGTGACGTGTGTGAAGATACCTGGTGGAGGTGACATCACAGGTTTTGCACCACAGTGTTACTCGCTGATGGTGGAGGTGACATCACAGGTTCTACTCCAGTGTTGCTCGCTGATGGCAGAGGTGACATCACAGGTTCTACACCAGTGTTGCTCGCTGATGACGGAGGTGACATCACAGGTTCTACTCCAGTGTTGCTCGCTGATGGCGGAGGTGACATCACAGGTTCTGCAGTAAAGTGTTGCCCAACTGATGGTGGAGGTGACATCACAGGTTATACACTACAGTGTTGCTCGCTGATGGTGGAGGTGACATCACAGGTTCTACACCACAGTGTTGCTTGCTGATGGTGGAGGTGACATCACAGGTTCTGCACCACAGTGTTGCTCGCTGATGGTGGAGGTGACATCACAGGTTCTGCACCACAGTGTTGCTCGCTGATGGTGGAGGTGACATCACAGGTTCTGCACCACAGTGTTGCTCGCTGATGGTGGAGGTGACATCACAGGTTCTACACCACAGTGTTGCTTGCTGATGGTGGAGGTGACATCACAGGTTCTGCACCACAGTGTTGCTCGCTGATGGTGGAGGTGACATCACAGGTTCTGCACCACAGTGTTGCTCGCTGATGGTGGAGGTGACATCACACGTTCTGCACCACAGTGTTGCTCGCTGATGATGAAGGTGACATCGCAGGTTCTGCACCAGTGTTGCTTGCTGATGGTGGAGGTGACATCACAGGTTCTGCACCACAGTGTTGTCCACTGATGGTGGAGGTGGCATCACAGGTTCTGCGCCACAGTGTTGCTCGCTGATGGTGGAGGTGACATCACAGGTTCTGCACCACAGTGTTGCTCGCTGATTGTGAAGGTGACATCGCAGGTTCTGCACCAGTGTTGCTTGCTGATGGTGGAGGTGACATCACAGGTTCTGCACCACAGTGTTGCTCGCTGATGGTGAAGGTGACATCACAGGTTCTACAAAAGTGTTGCTCGCTGATGGCGGAGATGACATCACAGGTTTTTTCCAGTGTTGCTCACTGATGGGGGAGATGACATCACAGGTTCTGCACCACAGTGTTGCCTACTGATGGTGGAGTTGACATCACAGGTTCTACACCACAGCGTTGTTCGCTGATGGTGGCGGTGACATCACAGGTTCTGCACCAGTGTTGCTCGCTGATGGTGGAGGTGACATCACAGGTTCTGCACCACAGTGTTGCTCTCTGATGGTGGAGGTGACATCACAGGTTCTGCACCAGTGTTGCTTGCTGATGGCGGAGGTGACATCACATGTTCTGCACCACAGTGTTGCTTGCTGATGGTGGAGGTGACATCACAGGTTCTGCACCACAGTGTTGCTCTCTGATGCTGGAGATGACATCACAGGTTCTGCACCACAGTGTTGCTTGCTGATGGTGGAGTTGACATCACAGGTTCTACACCACAGTGTTGCTCTCTGATGCTGGAGGTGACATCACAGGTTCTACACCAGTGTTGCTTGCTGATGCTGGAGGTGACATCACAGGTTCTGCACCAGTGTTGCTTGCTGATGGTGGAGGTGACATCACAGGTTCTACACCACAGTGTTGCTCGCTGATGGTGGAGGTGACATCACAGGTTCTACACCAGTGTTGCTCGCTGATGGTGGCGGTGACATCACAGGTTCTACACCACAGTGTTGCTCTCTGATGCTGGAGGTGACATCACAGGCTCTACACCACAGTGTTGCTCGCTAATGGTGGAGGTGACATCACAGGTTTTACACCACAGTGTTTCTCGCTGATGGTGGAGGTGACATCACAGGTTCTACACCACAGTGTTGCTCGCTGATGGTGGAGGTGACATCACAGGTTCTGCACCAGTGTTGCTCGCTAATGGTGGAGGTGACATCACAGGTTCTACACCAGTGTTGCTCGCTGATGTTGGAGGTGACATCACAGGTTCTGCACCACAGTGTTGCTCGCTGATGGTGGAGGTGACATCACAGGTTCTACACCAGTGTTGCTCGCTGATGGTGGAGGTGACATCACAGGTTCTACACCACGGTGTTGCTCGCTGATGGTGGAGGTGACATCACATGTTCTACACCAGTGTTGCTCGCTGATGGTGGAGGTGACATCACAGGTTCTACACCACAGTGTTGCTCGCTGATGGTGGAGGTGACATCACAGGTTCTACACCAGTGTTGCTCGCTGATGGTGGAGGTGACATCACAGATTCTACACCAGTGTTGCTCGCTGATGGTGGAGGTGACATCACAGGTTCTACACCACAGTGTTGCTCTCTGATGCTGGAGGTGACATCACAGGTTCTACACCACAGTGTTGCTCTCTGATGCTGGAGGTGACATCACAGGTTCTACACCACAGTGTTGCTCGCTGATGGTGGAGGTGACGTCACAGGTTCTACACCAGTGTTGCTCGCTGATGGTGGAGGTGACATCACAGGTTCTACACCACAGTGTTGCTCGCTGATGGTGGAGGTGACATCACAGGTTCTACACCACAGCGTTGCTCGCTGATGGTGGAGTTGACATCACGGGTTCTACACCACAGTGTTGCTCGCTGATGGTGGAGTTGACATCACAGGTTCTACACCACAGTGTTGCTCGCTGATGGTGGAGTTGACATCACAGGTTCTACACCACAGTGTTGCTCACTGATGGTGGAGTTGACATCACAGGTTCTACACCACAGTGTTGCTCGCTGATGGTGGAGTTGACATCACAGGTTCTACACCAGTGTTGCTCGCTGATGGTGGAGGTGACATCACAGGTTCTACACCAGTGTTGCTCGCTGATGGTGGAGTTGACATCACAGGTTCTACACCAGTGTTGCTCGCTGATGGTGGAGGTGACATCACAGGTTCTACACCACAGTGTTGCTCGCTGATGGTGGAGTTGACATCACAGGTTCTACACCAGTGTTGCTCGCTGATGGTGGAGTTGACATCACAGGTTCTACACCAGTGTTGCTCGCTGATGGTGGAGGTGACATCACAGGTTCTACACCACAGTGTTGCTCGCTGATGGTGGAGTTGACATCACAGGTTCTACACCACAGTGTTGCTCGCTGATGGTGGAGGTGACATCACAGGTTCTACACCACAGTGTTGCTCGCTGATGGTGGAGTTGACATCACAGGTTCTACACCAGTGTTGCTCGCTGATGGTGGAGGTGACATCACAGGTTCTACACCAGTGTTGCTCGCTGATGGTGGAGTTGACATCACAGGTTCTACACCACGGTGTTGCTCGCTGATGGTGGAGTTGACATCACAGGTTCTACACCAGTGTTGCTCGCTGATGGTGGAGGTGACATCACAGGTTCTACACCACAGTGTTGCTCGCTGATGGTGGAGGTGACATCACAGGTTCTACACCACAGTGTTGCTCGCTGATGGTGGAGTTGACATCACAGGTTCTACACCACAGTGTTGCTCGCTGATGGTGGAGTTGACATCACAGGTTCTACACCACAGTGTTGCTCGCTGATGGTGGAGGTGACATCACAGGTTCTACACCACAGTGTTGCTCGCTGATGGTGGAGTTGACATCACAGGTTCTACACCAGTGTTGCTCGCTGATGGTGGAGGTGACATCACAGGTTCTACACCAGTGTTGCTCGCTGATGGTGGAGTTGACATCACAGGTTCTACACCACGGTGTTGCTCGCTGATGGTGGAGTTGACATCACAGGTTCTACACCAGTGTTGCTCGCTGATGGTGGAGGTGACATCACAGGTTCTACACCACAGTGTTGCTCGCTGATGGTGGAGGTGACATCACAGGTTCTACACCACAGTGTTGCTCGCTGATGGTGGAGTTGACATCACAGGTTCTACACCAGTGTTGCTCGCTGATGGTGGAGTTGACATCACAGGTTCTACACCAGTGTTGCTCGCTGATGGTGGAGGTGACATCACAGGTTCTACACCAGTGTTGCTCGCTGATGGTGGAGGTGACATCACAGGTTCTACACCACAGTGTTGCTCGCTGATGGTGGAGTTGACATCACAGGTTCTACACCACAGTGTTGCTCGCTGATGGTGGAGGTGACATCACAGGTTCTACACCACAGTGTTGCTCACTGATGGTGGAGGTGACATCACAGGTTCTACACCACAGTGTTGCTCACTGATGGTGGAGGTGACATCACAGGTTCTACACCACAGTGTTGCTCGCTGATGTAAACAAGAAAGATCAATATTGCTGATAATGGTATAAACTACCGACAAGTTAAGACACACGTGCAACAGTTGAGTGTCATTACTCTTGACACGTTTTGACTACACAGTGAACTTTTCAATCAAATACAAAGGGAAGAGTAGTAATGAAATAAACGATGTATTTGAGGTGATCAGTCCCTCAGCTGAGGCTGGCAGGTGGGTGGCAGGGTGGTGGCAGGTGGGTGGCAGGTGGGTGGCAGGTGGGTGGCAGGTGGGTGGCAGGTGGGTGGCAGGTGGGTGGCAGGTGGGTGGCAGGTGGGTGGCAGGTGACCTCCCTGGTGTCATTCAACAACATTTCCGGAAGTATTCAGTCTGCGTCATGTGAAGCGTGACGTCTCTGTGTGAACTTTAATGTTCCCGTCACCACTACCCCTCCCCCCACTCACCTTCACTGTGTGATCAGTCACCTTCACTGTGTGAACAGTGACCTTCACAATGTGACCAGTCACCTTCACTGTGTGGCCAGTGACCTTCACAATGTGACCAGTCACCTTCACTGTGTGGCCAGTGACTTTCACAATGTGACCAGTCACCTTCACTGTGTGGCCAGTGACCTTCACTGAGTGACCAGTCACCTTCACAGTATAGTCAGTCACCTTCACAATGTCACCAGTCACCTTCACTGTGTATCCAGTCACCTTCACTGTGTGGCCAGTCACCTTCACAGTGTAGTCAGTCACCTTCACAATGTGACCAGTCACCTTCACAATGTGACCAGTCACCTTCACTGTGTGTCCAGTCACCTTCACAATGTGACCAGTCACCTTCACAATGTGACCAGTCACCTTCACTGTGTGGCCTTTCACCTTCACTGTGTGGCCAGTCACCTTCACAATGTGACCAGTCACCTTCACTGTTGATCACGTACATGGGTCACCATTACTGTTGATCACGAACAAGGGTCACCATCACTGTTGATCACGTACAAGGGTCACCATCACTTTTGATCACGTACAGGGGTCACCATCACTGTTGATCACGTACAAGGATCACCATCACTGTTGATCACGTACAAGGTCACCATCACTGTTGATCACGTACAAGGCCACCATCACTGTTGATCACGTACAAGGGTCACCATCACTGTTGATCACGTACAAGGTCACCATCACTGTTGATCACGTACAAGGGTCACCATCACTGTTGATCACGTACAAGGTCACCATCACTGTTGATCACGTACAAGGTCACCATCACTGTTGATCACATACAAGGGTCACCATCACTGTTGATCACGTACAAGGTCACCATCACTGTTGATCACGTACAAGGGTCACCATCACTGTTGATCACGTACAAAGTCAACATCACTGTTGATCACGTACAAGGGTCAACATCACTGTTGATCACGTGCAAGGGTCACCATCACTGTTGATCACGTACAAGGTCACCATCATTATTGATCACGTACAAGGGTCACCATCACTGTTGATCACGTACAAGGTCACCATCACTGCTGATCACGTACAAGGGTCACCATAACTGTTGATCACGTACAAGGTCACCATCACTGCTGATCACGTACAAGGGTCACCATCACTGTTGATAACGTACAAGGTCACCATCACTGTTGATCACGTACGAGGGTCACCATCACTGTTGATCACGTACAAGGGTCACCATCACTGTTGATCACGTACAAGGGTCACCATCACTGCTGATCACGTACAAGGTCACCATCACTGTTGATCACGTACAATGGTCACCATTACTGTTGATCACGTACAAGGGTCACGTACAAGGGTCACCATCACTGTTGATCACGTACAAGGTCACCATCACTGCTGATCACGTACAAGGGTCACCATAACTGTTGATCACGTACAAGGTCACCATCACTGCTGATCACGTACAAGGGTCACCATCACTGTTGATCACGTACAAGGTCACCATCACTGTTGATCACGTACGAGGGTCACCATCACTGTTGATCACGTACAAGGGTCACGTACAAGGGTCACCATCACTGTTGATCACGTACAAGGGTCACCATCACTGTTGATCACGTACAAGGGTCACCATCACTGCTGATCACGTACAAGGTCACCATCACTGTTGATCACGTACAATGGTCACCATTACTGTTGATCACGTGCAAGGGTCACGTACAAGGGTCACCATCACTGTTGATCACGTACAAGGTCACCATCACTGATGATCACGTACAAGGGTCACCATCACTGTTGATCACGTACAAGGTGACCATCACTGCTGATCACATACAAGGGTCACCATCACTGTTGATCACGTACAAGGTCCACCATCACTGCTGATCACGTACGAGGGTCATCATCACTGCTGATCACGTACAAGGGTCACCATCACTGCAGATCACGTACAAGGGTCACCATCACTGCTGATCACGTACAAGGGTCACCATCACTGCTGATCACGTACAAGGGTCACCATCACTGCTGATCACGTACAAGGGTCACCATCACTGCTGACCACGTACAAGGGTCACCATCACTGCTGATCACGTACAAGGGTCACCATCACCATCACTCTGCTGATCACGTACAATGCTCACCATCATTCTGCTGATCACGTTCATGGGTCAACATCACCATCACTCTGCTGATCACGTACAAGCGTCACCGTCATTCTGCTGATCACGTTCAAGCGTCACCATCACCATCACTCTACTGATCACGTACAAGCGTCACCATCACTCTGCTGCTCACCTACTAGGATCGCCATCACACTGCTGATCACGAACAAGAGTCACCATCACTGCTGATCACGTACAAGGGTCACCATCACCATCACTCTGCTGATCACGTACAAGGGTCACCATCACATTGCTGATCACGTACAAGAGTCACCATCACTGCTGATCACGTACAAGGGTCACCATCACCATCACTCTGCTGATCACGTACAAGGGTCACCATCACCATCACTCTGCTGATCACGTACAAGGGTCACCATCACATTGCTGATCACGTACAAGGGTCACCATCACATTGCTGATCACGTACAAGGGTCACCATCACTGCTGATCACGTACAAGGGTCACCATCACTCTGCTGATCACGTACAAGGGTCACCATCACATTGCTGATCACGTACAAGAGTCACCATCACTGCTGATCACGTACAAGGGTCACCATCACCATCACTCTGCTGATCACGTACAAGGGTCAGCATCACTCTGCTTATCACGTACAAGGGTCATCATCACTCTGCTGATCACGTACAAGAGCCACCATCACTGCTGATCACGTACAAGGGTCACCATCACCATCACTCTGCTGATCACGTACAAGGGTCATCATCACATTACTGATCACGTACAAGAGCCACCATCACTGCTGATTACGTACAAGGTTCACCATCACCATCACTATGCTGATCACGTACAAGGGTCACCATCATTCTGCTGATCACGTTCTTGGGTCACCATCACCATCACTATCACTCTGCTGAGCACGTACAAGCGTCACCGTCACTCTACTGATCACGTACAAGCGTCACCATCACTCTGCTGCTCACCTACAAGGATCGCCATCACACTGCTGATCACGTTCAAGGGTCACCATCACTGGTGATCACGTACAAAAGTCACCATCACTGCTGATCACGTACAAGGGTCACCATCACCATCGCTCTGCTGATCACGTACAAGGGTCACCATCACTCTGGTGATCACGTATAAGGGCCACCATCACTGGTGATCACGTACAAGAGTTACCATCACTGCTGATCACGTACAAGGGTCACCATCACCATCACTCTGTTGATCACGTACAAGGGTCACCATTACCATCACTCTGCTGATCACGTACAAGGGTCACCATCACTGTTGATCACGTACAAGGGTCACCATCACTGCTGATCACGTACGAGGGTCATCATCACTGCTGATCACGTACAAGGGTCACCATCACTGCTGATCACGTACAAGGGTCACCATCACTGCTGATCACGTACAAGGGTCACCATCACTGCTGATCACGTACAAGGGTCACCATCACTGCTGATCACGTACAAGGGTCACCATCACCATCACTCTGCTGATCACGTACAAGGCTCACCATCATTCTGCTGATCACGTTCATGGGTCACCATCACCATCACTCTGCTGATCACGTACAAGGGTCACCGTCACCATCACTATCACTCTGCTGATCACGTACAAGCGTCACCGTCATTCTGCTGATCACGTTCAAGCGTCACCATCACCATCACTCTACTGATCACGTACAAGCGTCACCATCGCTCTGCTGCTCACCTACAAGGATCGCCATCACACTGCTGATCACGTACAAGAGTCACCATCACTGCTGATCACGTACAAGGGTCACCATCGCCATCACTCTGCTGATCACGTACAAGGGTCACCATCACATTGCTGATCACGTACAAGAGTCACCATCACTGCTGATCACGTACAAGGGTCACCATCACCATCACTCTGCTGATCACGTACAAGGGTCACCATCACATTGCTGATCACATACAAGGGTCACCATCACTGCGGATCATGTACAAGGGTCACCATCACTGGTGATCACGTACAAGGGTCACCATCACTGCTGATCACATACAAGGGTCACCATCACTGCTGATCACGTACAAGGGTCACCATCACTGCTGATCACGTACAAGGGTCACCATCACTGTTGATCACGTACAAGGGTCACCATCACTGCTGATCACGTACAAGGGTCACCATCACTACTGATCACGTACAAGGGTCACCATCACTGCTGATCACGTACAAGGGTCACCATCACTGCTGATCACGTACAAGGGTCACCATCACCATCACTACTGATCACGTACAAGGGTCACCATCACTACTGATCACGTACAAGGGTCACCATCACTGCTGATCACGTACAAGGGTCACCATCACTGCTGATCACGTACAAGGGTCACCATCACTGCTGATCACGTACAAGGGTCACCATCACTGTTGATCACGTACAAGGGTCACCATCACTGCTGATCACGTACAAGGGTCACCATCACTACTGATCACGTACAAGGGTCACCATCACTGCTGATCACGTACAAGGGTCACCATCACTGCTGATCACGTACAAGGGTCACCATCACTGCTGATCACATACACGGGTCACCATCAGTCTTGTGATGCAGTTCAGATGGGCTTGTGAGGTCTCTAGGGAGACCTAATTATATGGTCACACCTGCCTTAGCAAATGTCGGGTAGTCACGCCCACGTCTGAGGTCTTTTGTTCTTGACGGCGTCAGACCTCGGCGTCAGGTCGTAACACGTGGTACATACCCCATTGGGGAGGGGGTACTTTGACTACGATATAAGCCCAGGGAACAGCTGAGCAAGGAGGTTGTTGGTGACAGGTCCGGGGAGCGGGAGCTCTGGACAGCTGCGTGTGTAGTGGACCACGCATTGGGAATCTCGGGTCAGCTGGTTGGTGAATTAAGAGTGAGTACTAGTCCGTGTTACTGATAACATCTACCTTTCCCCCTGGTAATAAGTCTCATAGGTCAATTGTTATATTATGTAAATGTTCATCAGTATATGTGGTATTCTAGCCCTTTTATGTTATTAAGTAAACTATAGCCATAGTTCCCATTTTTTTTTGTACCTCCATATGATATTCCCTATTCTGTTAAGCACTGGAATACACAGGAGACGTGCTCACTCGCTGGGATACCTCAGGTAGAGTGGGTAGAGGTCTCACAGTCTGCTGATCACGTACAAGGGTCACCATCACTCTGCTGATCATGTACAAGGGTCACCATCACTGCTGATCACGTACAAGGGTCACCATCACTCTGCTGATCACGTACAAGGGTCACCATCACTGCTGATCGCGTACAAGGGTTACCATCACTGCTGATCACGTACAAGGGTCACCATCACTCTGCCGATCACGTACAAGAGCCACCATCACTGCTAATTACGTACAAGGTTCACCATCACCATCACTCTGCTGATCACGTACAAGGCTCACCATCATTCTGCTGATCACGTTCATGGGTCACCATCACCATCACTATCACTCTGCTGATCACGTACAAGGGTCACCATCACTGCTGATCACGTACAAGGGTCACCATCACTGTTGATCACATACAAGGGTCACCATCACTGCTGATCACGTACAAGGGTCACCATCACTACTGATCACGTACAAGGGTCACCATCACTGCTGATCACGTACAAGGGTCACCATCACTGCTGATCACGTACAAGGGTCACCATCACTGCTGATCACATACACGGGTCACCATCAGTCTTGTGATGCAGTTCAGATGGGCTTGTGAGGTCTCTAGGGGGACCTAATTATATGGTCACACCTGCCTTAGCAAATGTCGGGTAGTCACGCCCACGTCTGAGGTCTTTTGTTCTTGAAAGCGTCAGACCTCGGCGTCAGGTCGTAACACGTGGTACATACCCCATTGGGGAGGGGGTACTTTGACTACGATATAAGCCCAGGGAACAGCTGAGCAAGGAGGTTGTTGGTGACAGGTCCGGGGAGCGGGAGCTTTGGACAGCTGCGTGTGTAGTGGACCACGCATTGGGAATCTCGGGTCAGCTGGTCGGTGAATTAAGAGTGAGTACTAGTCCGTGTTACTGATAACATCTACCTTTCCCCCTGGTAATAGGTCTCATAGGTCAATTGTTATATTATGTAAATGTTCATCAGTATATGTGGTATTCTAGCCCTTTTATGTTATTAAGTAAACTATAGCCATAGTTCCCATTTTTTTTTTGTACCTCCATATGATATTCCCTATTCTGTTAAGCACTGGGATACACAGGAGACGTGCTCACTCGCTGGGATACCTCAGGTAGAGTGGGTAGAGGTCTCACAGTCTGCTGATCACGTACAAGGGTCACCATCACTCTGCTGATCACGTACAAGGGTCACCATCACTGCTGATCGCGTACAAGGGTTACCATCACTGCTGATCACGTACAAGGGTCACCATCACTCTGCCGATCACGTACAAGAGCCACCATCACTGCTAATTACGTACAAGGTTCACCATCACCATCACTCTGCTGATCACGTACAAGGGTCACCGTCACCATCACTATCACTCTGCTGATCGCGTACAAGCGTCACCGTCATTCTGCTGATCACGTTCAAGCGTCACCATCACCATCACTCTACTGATCACGTACAAGCGTCACCATCACTCTGCTGCTCACCTACAAGGATCGCCATCACACTGCTGATCACGTTCAAGGGTCACCATCACTGGTGATCACGTACAAGGTTCACCATCACCATCACTCTGCTGATCACGTACAAGGGTCACCGTCACCATCACTATCACTCTGCTGATCACGTACAAGCGTCACCGGCATTCTGCTGATCACGTTCAAGCGTCACCATCAGCATCACTCTACTGATCACGTACAAGCGTCACCATCACTCTGCTGCTCACCTACAAGGATCGCCATCACACTGCTGATCACGTTCAAGGGTCACCATCACTGGTGATCACGTACTAGTCACCATCACTGCTGATCACGTACAAGGGTCACCATCACCATCGCTCTGCTGATCACGTACAAGGGTCACCATCACTCTGGTGATCACGTAGAAGGGTCACCATCACTGGTGATCACGTACAAGAGTCACCATCACTGCTGATCACGTACAAGGGTCACCATCACTATCACTCTGCTGATCACGTACAAGGGTCACCATTACCATCACTCTGCTGCTCACGTATAAGGATCACCATCACATTGCTGATCACGTACAAGGGTCACCATTACTGCTGCTCACGTACAAGGGTCTCCATCACTGCTGACCACGCACAAGGGTCGCCATCACCATCACTCTGGTGATCACGTACAAGGGTCACCACGGCTGATCACATACAAGGGTCACCATTACTGCAGATCACGTACAAGGGTCATCATCACTGCTGATCACTTACAAGGGTCGCCATCACCTTCACTCTGCTAATCACGTACAAGGGTCACATCACTTACGATCACGTACAAGGGTCACCACCACGGCTGATCACGTACAGGGGTCACCATCGCCATTATTCTGCTGATCACGTACAAGGTTCACCATCACCATTACTCTGCTGATCACGTACAAGGGTCACCATCAATGCCGCTTACGTACAATGGTCACCATCACTGTGATCACGTACATGTATCACCATCACTCTGCTAATCACGTACAAGGGTCACCTTCACTGCCGATCACGTGCAAGGGTCACCACCACGGCTGATCGCGTACAAGGGTCACTATCACCATTACTCTGCTGATCACGTACAAGGGTCACCATCACCATCAATCTGCTGACTCACATGAGTTTAGCGCTTAACATGCATTAACCAATCAATCAATGTTTCAGCTATGTTACTGAATCAATTAGACATAATACATTGAATCGAATGCTACATAGGAGAGGTAATTCTTTTTTGCATACGTATTTTGTTTTAGTTTTCCAGGAAAAGTTGTAGCGTTGGATCAACATTCATACTGACCTCTACCTATAAAATGTTGAGTAGTAGATGTGAACGTTTTGTAGGTTGAGTAATTGAAGACTTCTGAATAGTGGCGATATATGTTGCTCGGAACCTGATTTCTGTTGGGTAACAATGATTGTAGGTGATGTATTGTTGTAGATCCTCAAGCACAGTTACCGTAAGTCAGGTCGGGATAAAATAGACAGTAGTATAATGTTGTTTGAATAACGTAGCGTATTTTTGATAGGATATTGGATGTGAGTGTTAAATTTCAGGCTGCAGTCAATTTGTCTCCCTAAAAATGTTCCCTTGTCCTGTCTTTCTATACGTGAATTGTTCATTTTTACTTTAAATTAGTATTTTTATCATTATTCCCGAACAACATAAAGAAGGTCTTGGAAATATCGAGAAATTTGTTGGTTGTCATACAGGTAGAAATCCTTACAAGTTCCTGGTTGACTACGTCGTTGAGGATAATATAGTCTGAAGCTCAAATGATAAATGTTGCGTCAACTGCAAACCGGACTGACATTTAGTAGGTTATTGATGTAGGTGAGGAATAATAGCGAGCCACGGACGCTACCCATCTGCACCCCCTGTGTTGATAGTTTGGGTTAATGTGGCAATGTTATTGACAGTCACAGCTGACGTCTGTCTGTAAGATATGACTGTAAGCGAAAGCATGACCTCTTGTTCCATTATACTCTCGTTTCTAGCATCATTGGTACTTTTTCTTGGCATGAAATAAAACTGGAAATTGTTAAAAATATTCTGTTTAGTAATAAATACATGTGTTCATTAATGTATTATTATTTCAAAGATTTCCAGTCATACCTGGAGATACCTGGAGATACCTGGAGATACCTGGAGATATCTGGAGAGAGTTTCAGGGATCATCACCCCCGCGGCCTGGTGTGTGACTGGTCACACACCTGGTGTGTCGTTAATGTCAGCTGTGTCTCCACCTTCATGGACTTAGGCTAGCACATGCAGGCTTAAATATTTCATGGAAAATTTAGTTTCCTAAAGATTTATTAAAGAGTTGCAGTAATAGGTGATAAATGGGCGGCTCCTTTATATAAGACTGGAGGTAAACTCGTTATATTAAGTGTCTTCAGTATCAAGGTTATTGTTGTAGCATTTACCTTGATAACTGTCACTGAGGTAACTATTAACCAGTACAATAGAATCTGGGATTTTACTGGTTGTTTGTAGTTACAAACAGACGATCACAGGCAAGCAAACAGCGGCCTAGTATCCCCTCACAACGCATGATATATATCCGCACATTCTGCTCACAGTATTGTGTTTGAAAGGAAGTGTTAAAGGTTCAACTTTCCACTGAGAGAATGTAAATGTCTGCCGGGCTTTACAAAATGTAAACCGCTTCCTATTGCTTGTATACGAGCAATTTACTGCCTCTCATTTTCTTCCCGGACCGTAAGAACTGAATAAAATTTGTAAACAATGCTTCGCAAGAAGTTCAAAATAAATAAATAAATAGATTTTCTGAGAAATGTATCCATGTCCAACATTTATCTCAGATATTACGGAGGATTACACTGAATATACGATGTTGGAGCCGGAACATTATAAGGTGAGTCCGGCAGTGATCTATTGAACAACATCGACAACAACAATTCTGTGAAAGCAGGTCATAGGCAACGACAACATTTGTCGCACACTCACCCGTGTACTTTTCTGGGTTTTTATGTAGGAAACCTGTTATCACATAAATCACAGCGAAATATGCTTCCTCCATAACTACGGTGCTAACTGCTGTTGCTACTACCACTGCTGCTACTACTACTACTACTACTACTACTACTACTGCAGCTGCTGCTGTTACTACTACTAAAACCACTGCTACTACTACTAATATAACTACTGTTGGTACTACTGCTGCGTCTGCTGCTAGTACCGCTACTATTACTGTTGCTGCTGAGGCTTAGGCTTGGTTACAAGTACTTCTGGCAGTTTGGGAGACACACAGATGATGATCAAACTAAATGTAAATTATGTGATCAGGCATATGGTCACTCTCTTGAGCACTATGTGCTTAATTGTCCACTTATTGAGGAATACAGAGACAGACAGTATAATAACCTATGTGACATGTCAAGATATCTTATTAATGAAAATAAGATACCAGATATACTAAGCAAATTTCCTAAATTTGCTTGTAACAGATAAGTGAACTATAGATATGTAGATATAAATCCATATGTATTCCTGTTAACCCTTTGGGGCCTAGTTCGTAGGCCTTTTGTGTATCCATATGCTCTCGCGCTACCGTCCACAGGATGGATATGACCTGCACAAAAAACTAGCCACTTCGGTGGCAAAATCTAATCCACTACAACTACTACTACCACCACCATCACTACTACTACTACTACTACTACTGCTGCTGCTGCTGCTGCTGCTGCTGCTGCTGCTGCTGCTGCTGCTGCTGCTCCTGCTGCTGCTGCTGCTGCTGCTGCTGCTACTGCTTTTGCTGCTGCTGTTATAACTACTACCACTACTATTACTGCTGCTGCTGCTGCTGCTGCTGCTGCTGCTACTGCTTTTGCTGCTGCTGTTATAACTACTACCACTACTATTACTGCTGCTGCTGCTGCTGCTGCTGCTACTGCTTTTGCTGCTGCTGTTATAACTACTTCCACTACTATTACTGCTGCTGCTGCTGCTGCTGCTGCTGCTGCTGCTGCTGTCACGATGATTGAGAAACGTATGCCAAAATTCTGTACAGACAACTAAAAAAATCTTCTGAAAATTACACGTAAACACAGACATCATCATCATTCTCTCTCTCTCTCTCTCTCTCTCTCTCTCTCTCTCTCTGATATTTAAGTATTGATAAATAAGTGGCCTATTCATGAAGGACATTTTTTGAGTTACAGAGAAGGCTACCACAGAGGCGTGATAGACTTTTTAAGTTGATGGTAATTGATGCTGATATTTGAGAGATCAATAAAAAGTTTGAACTTGGAAGATGATGAGAAGCAGAACAATGTTGTTGACTCTTAAACATGGTGAAGCACTGGACGCTTTGTGAAGTGCGCAATTGGCGCATGTGTGGCGACACCTACGCAGTAGGTGATTGTGTAGTGGCACCTGCGCAGTTGGTACATGTGTCCAGGACACTGGTCATTCTCGATGTCGTGTAACTGCTGCAGTGTCAGCCAGGTGAAGGACACTGACACTGGCACTGACGCTCCTCCCTCCAACTATGGTACTCCTGTCCTTAAGTTTTTAATTTCTTATAAGGTGATATAATTGTCTCAACAAGGCTTCGAGAATGTCTCTAGGATTGTTATGCTATAAAAAATTGATGCACTACATTTTGTGGCTGCCCTGGTCTATATATTATTAAAACATGATCACTCTTAACCTTTTAGCAGCGAGGGCACCACATGTCTGGAATTTCCCATTGTCTAGCCCTGATACCTGCCTGGATACTCGCCTAGATCCTCCAGACTTTCATTTTGGTGTTCCCAACTGACATCATCTGTAATAAACATGTCTGTATTTAGGTAGTGAATCGGCAGGTCAATTTAATCCCACCTCCTCGTGATTTCATCTGACATGAATGAGAACGAAAGTCTGGAAGACATGAGGAGGTCAGTGATATCACGAAGAGCATGACCCCATACTGTTACCCATCACAAAGACACACTCGGCTATGCAGATGACTCGACAGCAACCAGAAGCATCCAGATGGAGTAATCATTCTTCCTTGGACATATGGTAAGCTACAGATGGTGTGAGGCTACACTTGCGTAGCTCCCGTTGTTCACGTTTACCTCTGACACAGCGATTCTGCAACAGGTGGTTCCTCAGCTCACAGAGACACCAAGATCTTCATAATACAGCAGCATTAAACCATGACAGAGCTTCGTTTTAACAGATTTAGAGACTAAAGCAATAAAAGCAAATTGGTGCATACACATTCCTGAATGAGTTATGTGATAAAGTCACAGGAAAATAGTTTTCTCTTATAATATATATATATATATATATATATATATATATATATATATATATATATATATATATATATATATATATATATATATATATATATATATATATATATATATATATATATATATATATATATATATATATATATATATAAATAATAAATATATATAATAAAATGAGTGAAGGTGATCTTGTATGAGTATTGAGAGGAGTGGAAGTGATCTTTGGTAATAGTGAAGCAAGATGCCTGTGAGAGACATTGTAGAAAGAAGTGAAACTAGAGGTAAGACTTGTATTATGAGGAGATATAACAGTCAGTGAGAGACTGAACGAGCACACTGACACAGCTGTCTACACTCATATTCACATCACCTCTTTCTTTTTAAGTACGTACTTGTGCACTACCATAGTGCACTAACACACACAGGCAACACTGGTGCACTAACAAACACATGCAACGTTCGTGCACTACCATGGTGCACTAACAAACACATGCAACGTTCGTGCACTACCATGATGCACTAACAAACACATGCAACGTTCGTGCAATACCATGGTGCACTAACAAACACATGCAACGTTCGTGCACTACCATGATGCACTAACAAATACATGCAACGTTCGTGCAATACCATGGTGTACTAACAAACACATGCAACGTTCGTGCACTACCATGATGCACTAACAAATACATGCAACGTTCGTGCACTACCATGATGCACTAACAAACACATGCAACGTTCGTGCAATACCATGGTGCACCAACAAACACATGCAACGTTCGTGCAATACCATGATGCACTAACAAACACATGCAACGTTCGTGCAATACCATGGTGCACTAACAAACACATGCAACGTTCGTGCACTACCATGGTGCACTAACAAACACATGCAACGTTCGTGCAATACCATGGTGCACTAACAAACACATGCAACGTTCGTGCACTACCATGATGCACTAACAAACACATGCAACGTTCGTGCACTACCATGATGCACTAACAAACACATGCAACGTTCGTGCACTACCATGGTGTACTAACAAACACATGCAACGTTCGTGCACTACCATGATGCACTAACAAACACATGCAACGTTCGTGCACTACCATGATGCACTAACAAACACATGCAATGTTCGTGCACTACCATGGTGCACTAACAAACACATGCAACGTTCGTGCACTACCATGATGCACTAACAAATACATGCAACGTTCGTGCACTACCATGATGCACTAACAAATACATGCAACGTTCGTGCACTACCATGATGCACTAACAAACACATGCAACGTTCGTGCAATACCATGGTGCACTAACAAACACATGCAACGTTCGTGCACTACCATGATGCACTAACAAACACATGCAACGTTCGTGCAATAACATGGTGCACTAACAAACACATGCAACGTTCGTGCACTACCATGGTGCACTAACAAACACATGCAACGTTCGTGCAATACCATGGTGCACTAACAAACACATGCAACGTTCGTGCACTACCATGATGCACTAACAAACACATGCAACGTTCGTGCACTACCATGATGCACTAACAAACACATGCAACGTTCGTGCACTACCATGGTGCACTAACAAACACATGCAACGTTCGTGCACTACCATGATGCACTAACAAACACATGCAACGTTCGTGCACTACCATGATGCACTAACAAACACATGCAACGTTCGTGCACTACCATGATGCACTAACAAACACATGCAACGTTCGTGCACTACCATGATGCACTAACAAACACATGCAACGTTCGTGCACTACCATGGTGCACTAGCAAACACATGCAACGTTCGTGCACTACCATGATGCACTAACAAATACATGCAACGTTCGTGCACTACCATGATGCACTAACAAATACATGCAACGTTCGTGCACTACCATGATGCACTAACAAACACATGCAACGTTCGTGCACTACCATGATGCACTAACAAACACATGCAACGTTCGTGCACTACCATGGTGCACTAACAAACACATGCAACGTTCGTGCACTACCATGATGCACTAACAAATACATGCAACGTTCGTGCACTACCATGATGCACTAACAAATACATGCAACGTTCGTGCACTACCATGATGCACTAACAAACACATGCAACGTTCGTGCAATACCATGGTGCACTAACAAACACATGCAACGTTCGTGCACTACCATGATGCACTAACAAACACATGCAACGTTCGTGCAATACCATGGTGCACTAACAAACACATGCAACGTTCGTGCAATACCATGGTGCACTAACAAACACATGCAACGTTCGTGCAATACCATGGTGCACTAACAAACACATGCAACGTTCGTGCAATACCATGGTGCACTAACAAACACATGCAACGTTCGTGCAATACCATGGTGCACTAACAAACACATGCAACGTTCGTGCACTACCATGATGCACTAACAAACACATGCAACGTTCGTGCACTACCATGATGCACTAACAAACACATGTAACGTTCGTGCAATACCATGGTGCACTAACAGAGACAACACTTGTGCACTACCACAGTGCACTAACAGCAGAGTGTCATCATGATAGAGTAGCGGACACACAGTATGCAGGATACAGTCACGTGACTCGTGCAGCTATGTCGGCCATTTTGTCGGTCAAACACCTTGTTTCCCTCCAGTAAACATATACTGTATTAAACACGTTTCAACCTTCATGAATTCATGTTTTTATTTATATTAATGAAATAAAGACGTTAGAAACATTGATAAGTTACAGCCATCACAGTAGTAACGTAGGAATGGTTCTGTTAGTGTACACAGTGTACGCAATCAGTTATACATAATCAACAACAGTCAGCTGGTGCAACATGCAGACAACTAACAACAACAGTCAGCTGGTGCAACATGCAGACAACTAACAACAACAGTCAGCTGGTGCAACATGCAGACAACTAACAACAACAGTCAACTGGTGCAACATGTAGACAACTAACAACAACAGTCAGCTGGTGCAACATGCAGACAACTAACAACAACAGTCAGCTGGTGCAACATGCAGACAACTAACAACAACAGTCAGCTGGTGCAACATGCAGACAACTAACAACAACAGTCAGCTGGTGCAACATGCAGACAACTAACAACAACAGTCAGCTGGTGCAGCATGCAGACAACTAACAACAACAGTCAGCTGGTGCAACATGCAGACAACTAGCAACAACAGTCAGCTGGTGCAACATGCAGACAACTAACAACAACAGTCAGCTGGTGCAACATGCAGGCAACTAACAACAGTCAGCTGGTGCAGCATGCAGACAACTAACAACAACAGTCAGCTGGTGCAACATGCAGGCAACTAACAACAGTCAGCTGGTGCAGCATGCAGACAACTAACAACAACAGTCAGCTGGTGCAACATGCAGACAACTAACAACAACAGTCAGCTGGTGCAACATGTAGACAACTAACAACAACAGTCAGCTGGTGCAACATGTAGACAACTAACAACAGTCAGCTGGTGCAACATGTAGACAACTAACAACAGTCAGCTGGTGCAACATGCAGACAACTAACAACAACAGTCAGCTGGTGCAACATGTAGACAACTAACAACAGTCAGCTGGTGCAACATGTAGACAACTAACAACAACAGTCAGCTGGTGCAACATGCAGACAACTAACAACAACAGTCAGCTGGTGCAACATGTAGACAACTAACAACAACAGTCAGCTGGTGCAACATGTAGACAACTAACAACAGTCAGCTGGTGCAACATGCAGACAACTAACAACAACAGTCAGCTGGTGCAACATGTAGACAACTAACAACAACAGTCAGCTGGTGCAACATGTAGACAACAAACAACAAGCTGGTGCAGTCAGCTGGTGCAACATGACAACTAACAACAGTCAGCTGGTGCAACATGTAGACAACTAACAACAGTCAGTTGGTGCAACATGTAGACAACTAACAACAACAGTCAGTTGGTGCAACATGTAGACAACTAACAACAACAGTCAGCTGGTGCAACATGTAGACAACTAACAACAGTCAGTTGGTGCAACATGTAGACAACTAACAACAACAGTCAGCTGGTGCAACATGCAGACAACAACAACAGTCAGCTGGTGCAGCATGTAGACAACTAACAACAGTCAGTTGGTGCAACATGTAGACAACTAACAACAACAGTCAGCTGGTGCAACATGTAGACAACTAACAACAACAGTCAGCTGGTGCAACATGTAGACAACTAACAACAACAGTCAGCTGGTGCAACATGTAGACAACTAACAACAACAGTCAGCTGGTGCAACATGCAGACAACAACAACAGTCAGCTGGTGCAACATGCAGACAACTAACAACAACAGTCAGCTGGTGTCATTCTGTGACCCTGAGTGTCATTATGTGACCCTGAGTGTCATTATGTGACCCTGAGTGTCTCTCTGTGACCCTGAGTGTCATTCTGTGACCTTGAGTGTCATTCTGTGACCCTGAGTGTCATTCTGTGACCCTGAGTGTCATTATGTGACCCTGTGTGTCATTATGTGACCCTGAGTGTCATTCTGTGATCCTGAGCGTCTCTCTGTGACCCTAAGTGTCATTCTGTGACCCTGAGTGTCATTATGTGACCCTGAGTGTTATTCTGTGATCCTGAGCGTCTCTCTGTGACCCTAAGTGTCATTCTGTGACCCTGAGTGTCATTATGTGACCCTGAGTGTCATTCTGTGATCCTGAGCGTCTCTCTGTGACCCTAAGTGTCATTCTGTGACCCTGAGTATCATTCTGTGACCCCGAGTGTCATTCTGTTACTCTGAGTGTAATTCTGTGACCTTGAGTGTCATTTTGTAACCCTGAGGGTTGATCCCTGACCCTGTGTGTCATTTTGTGACCCTGAGTGTCATTCTTTGACAGAGTGTCATTCTGTGACCCCGAGTGTCATTCTTTGACAGAGTGTCATTCTGTGACTCTGAGTGTCATTCTGTGACCCTGAGTGTCATTCTGTGACCCTGAGTGTCATTCTGTGACCCTGAGTGTCATTCTGTGATTCTAAGTGTCATTTTGTGACCCTGAGTGTCATTCTGTGACCCCGAGTGTCATTCTTTGACAGAGTGTCATTCTGTGACTCTGAGTGTCATTCTGTGACCCTGAGTGTCATTCTGTGACCCTGAGTGTCATTTTGTGACCCTGAGTGTCATTCTGTGACCCTGAGTGTCATTCTGTGACCCTGAGTGTCATTCTGTGACCCTGAGTGTCATTCTGTGACCCTGAGTGTCATTCTGTGACCCTGAGTGTCATTCTGTGACCCTGAGCGTCATTATGTGACCCTGAGTGTCATTCTGTGACCCTGAGTGTCATTCTGTGACCCCGAGTGTCATTCTTTGACAGAGTGTCATTCTGTGACTCTGAGTGTCATTCTGTGACCCTGAGTGTCATTCTGTTACCCTGAGTGTCATTCTGTGACCCTGAGTGTCATTCTGTGACTCTGAGTGTCATTCTGTGACCCTGAGTGTCATTCTGTTACCCTGAGTGTCATTCTGTGACCCTGAGTGTCATTCTGTGCCTCTGAGTGTCATTCTGTGACCCTGAGTGTCATTCTGTGACTCTGAGTGTCATTCTGTGACCCTGAGTGTCATTCTGTGACTCTGAGTGTCATTCTGTGACCCTGAGTGTCATTCTGTGACCCTGAGTGTCATTCTGTGACCCTGAGTGTCATTCTGTGACTCTGAGTGTCATTCTGTGATCCTGAGTGTCATTCTGTGACCCTGAGTGTCATTCTGTGATCCTGAGTGTCATTCTGTGACCCTGAGTGTCATTCTGTGACTCTGAGTGTCATTCTGTGACCCTGAGTGTCATTCTGTGACCCTGAGTGTCATTCTGTGACCCTGAGTGTCATTCTGTGACTCTGAGTGTCATTCTGTGACCCTGAGTGTCATTCTGTGACTCTGAGTGTCATTCTGTGATCCTGAGTGTCATTCTGTGACCCTGAGTGTCATTCTGTGACCGTGAGTGTCATTCTTTGACAGAGTGTCATTCTGTGACTCTGAGTGTCATTCTGTGAGCCTGAGTGTCATTCTGTGACCCTGAGTGTCATTCTGTGACCGTGAGTGTCATTCTGTGATCCTGAGTGTCATTCTGTGATCCTGAGTGTCATTCTGTGACCCTGAGTGTCATTCTGTGACCGTGAGTGTCATTCTGTGATCCTGAGTGTCATTCTGTGACTCTGAGTGTCATTCTGTGAGCCTGAGTGTCATTCTGTGACCGTGAGTGTCATTCTGTGACCGTGAGTGTCATTCTGTGAGCCTGAGTGTCATTCTGTGACTCTGAGTGTCATTCTGTGACCCTGAGTGTCATTCTGTGACCGTGAGTGTCATTCTGTGACCGTGAGTGTCATTCTGTGAGCCTGAGTGTCATTCTGTGACCGTGAGTGTCATTCTGTGACCCCGAGTGTCATTCTTTGACAGAGTGTCATTCTGTGACTCTGAGTGTCATTCTGTGATCCTGAGTGTCATTCTGTGACCCTGAGTGTCATTCTTTGACAGAGTGTCATTCTGTGATCCTGAGTGTCATTCTGTGACCCTGAGTGTCATTCTGTGACCCCGAGTGTCATTCTTTGACAGAGTGTCATTCTGTGATCCTGAGTGTCATTCTGTGACCCTGAGTGTCATTCTGTGACCCTGAGTGTCATTCTGTGAGCCTGAGTGTCATTCCGTGACCCCAGGTGTCATTCTGTGACCCTGAGCGTCGTTCCCTGACCCTGAGTCACACTGTTCCAACACCACAGCACCGCAGCTGCTCTCTGTCATCCCATATTCATTCACATAAACTGTTGTTTTGATGTGATGCTGGAGAGGTAGAGCATCGCTGACACGCTTGACCGGCAAGATGGCGGATGTTTATCATATGACGTCATATGCTGCCTACCAGGGGAGGTGCTGCCTACTAGGGAAGGTGCTGCCTACCAGGGAAGGTGCTGCACACTAGGAGAGGTGCTGCCTGCTAGTGGAGATACTGCCTACCAGGGGAGGTGCTGCCCACCAGGGAAGGTGCAGCCTACTAGGGAAGGTGCTGCCTACTAGGGGAGGTGCTGCCTACTAGTGGAGATGCTGCCTACCAGGGGAGGTGCTGCCCACCAGGGGAGGTGCAGCCTACTAGGGGAGGTGCTGCCTACTAGGGGAGGTGCTGCCTATCAGGGGAGGTTCTGCCCACCAGGGGAGGTGCTGCCTACTAGGGGGGTGCTGCCTACTAGGGGAGGTGCTGCCTACCAGGGGAGGTGCTGCCTACCAGCGGAGGTACTGCCTACTAGGGGAGGTGCTGCCTACCAGGGGAGATGCTGTCTACCAAGGACGGTGCTGCTCACTGGGGGAGGTGCTGCCTATTAGGGGAGGTGCTGCCTACCAAGGGAGGTGCTGCCTACCAGGGAAGGTACTGCCCACCAGAGAAGGTGTGCCTACCAGGAGAGGTGCTGCCTATCAGGGGAGGTGCTGCCTTCTAGGGGAGGTGCTACCTACTAGGAGAGGTGATGCCTACCAGGGGAGGTGCCGTGTACCTGAGGAGGTACTGCCCGCCAGGGAAGGTGTGCCTACCAGGGGAGATGCTTCCTACCAGGGGAGGTGCTGCCCACCAGGGAAGGTGCTGCCTACCAGGGGAGGTGCTGCCTACTAGGGAAGGTGCTGCCTACCAGGGGAGGCGCTGCCCACCAAAGGAGGAGCTGCCTACCAGGGGAGGTCCTGCCTCCTAGGGAAGGTGCTGCTTACTAGGGGAGGTGCTGCCTACTAGGGGAAGTGCTGCCTACCAGGGGAGGTGCTGCCTATCAGGGGAGGTGCTGCCTTCTAGGGGAGGTGCTACCTACTAGGGGAGGTGATGCCTACCAGGGGAGGTGCCGTCTACCTGGGAAGGTGTGCCTACCAGGGGAGGTGCTGCCTACCAGGGGAGGTGCTGCCTACCAGGGGAGGTGCTGCCCACCAGGGTAGGTGCTGCTCACTGGGGAGGTGCTGCCTACCAGGAGAGGTGCTGCTTACCAGGGGAGATGCTGCCTACCAGCGGAGGTCCAGGTGCTGCCTACCAGGGGAGGCGCTGCTGCCTACCAGGGGAGGTGCTGCTTACTAGGGGAGGTGCTGCATACTAGGGGAAGTGCTACCCACCAGCGGAGGTGCTGCCTACTAGGGGAGGTGCTGCCTACCAGGGGAGGTGCTGCCTACCAGCGGAGGTACTGCCTACTAGGGGAGGTGCTGCCTACCAGGGGAGGTGCTTTCTACCAAGGACGGTGCTGCTCACCGGTGGAGGTGCTGCCTATTAGGGGAGTTGCTGCCTACCAAGGGAGGTGTTGCCTACCAGGGGAGGTTCTGCCCACCAGGGAAGGTGTGCCTACCAGGAGAGGTGCTGCCTATCAGGGGAGATGCTGCCTTCTAGGGGAGGTGCTACCTACTAGGGGAGGTGATGCCTACCAGGGGAGGTGCCGTCTACCTGGGGAGGTACTGCCCGCCAGGGAAGGTGTGCCTACCAGGGGAGGTGCTGCCTACCAGGGGAGGTGCTGCCTACCAGGGGAGGTGCTGCCCATCAGGGTAGGTGCTGCTCACTGGGGAGGTGCTGCCTACCAGGGGGGTGCTGCCTACCAGGGGAGATGCTGCCTACCAGCGGAGGTCCAGGGGAGGTGCTGCCTACCAGGGGAGGTGCTGCCTACCAGGAGAGGCCCTGCCTACTAAGGGAGGTGCTGCTTGCTAGGGGAGGTGCTGCCTACCAGGGAAGGTGCTGTCTACCAGGGAAGGTGCTGCTCACCGGGGGAGGTGCTGCCTATTAGGGGAGGTGCTGCCTACCAAGGGAGGTGCTGCCTACCAGGGGAGGTATTGCATGCCAGGGAAGGTGTGCCTACCAGGAGAAGTGCTGCCTATCAGGGGAGGTGCTGCCTTCTACAAGAGGTGCTACCTACTAGGGGAGGTGATGTCTACCTGGGGAGGTACTGCCCGCCAGGGAAGGTGTGCTTACCAGGGGAGGTGCTGCCCACCAGGGGAGGTGCTGCTCACCGGGGGAGGTGCTGCCTACCAGGAGAGGTGCTGCTCACCGGGAGAGGTGCTGCCTACCAGGGGGGTGCTGCCTACCAGGGGAGATGCTGCCTACCAGCGGAGGTGCAGGGGAGGTGCTGCCTACCAGGGGAGGCCCTGCCTACAAGGGGAGGTGCTGCTTATCAGGGGAGGTGCTGCTTGATAGGGGAGGTGCTGCCTACCAGGGGAGGTGCAGCTCACCTAGGAAAGTGCAACCTACCAGGGGAGGTGCTGTCTATAAGGGAGGTGTTGCCTACTAAGGGAGGTACTGCCTACCAGGGGAGATGCTGCCTACCAGCGGAGGTGCTGCCTACTAGGAGAGCTGCTGCCTACCAAGGGAGGTGCTGCCTACCAGGGAAGATGCTACCTGCAAGGGGAGGTGCTGCCTGCCAGGGAAGGTGCTGTCCACCAAGGAAGGTGCTGCCCACCAAGGAAGGTGCTGCCCACCAAGGAAGGTGCTGCCTACCAGGGGAGGTGCTGCCTACCACAAAAAGGCAAATCCTGTTCCACCATTGACATTTACCTTCCTGGTGTGTGCGTGCACTGTCACCCACACTGCATGTCTGCTGTTACCACACACTGCATGTCTGTTGTTACCCCACACTGCATGTCTGCTGTTACCCCACGCTGCATGCCTACTGCTACCCCACACTGCATGTCTGCTGTTACTCCATACTGCATGTCTGCTGTTACCCCACACCGCATGTCTGATGTTACCCATACTGCATGTCTGCTGTTATCCATACTGCGTGTCTGCTGTTACCCCACACTGCATGTTTGCTGTTACCCCACATTGTATGTCTGCTGTTACCCCATACTGCATGTCTGCTGTTACCCCACACTGCATGTCTGCTGTTACCCCACACTGCATGTCTGCTGTTACCGCACACTGCATGTCTGATGTTACAAATACTGTATGTCTGCTGTTACCCATACTGCGTGTCTGCTGTTACCAACACTGCATGTCTGATGTCACCCACACTGCATGTCTGCTGTTACCCCACACTGCATGTCTGTTGTTACCCCACACTGCATGTCTGCTGTTACCCCACACTGCATGTCTGCTGTTACCCCACACTGCATGTCTTCTGTTACCCCACACTGCATGTCTGATGTTACAAATACTGTATGTCTGCTGTTACCCATACTGCATGTCTGCTGTTACCAACACTTCATGTCTGCTGTTGCCAACACTGCATGTCTGCTATTACCAACACTGCATATCTGCTGTTACCCAACGCTGTATGTCTGCTGTTACCCACACTGCATGTCTGCTGTTACCCATACTTTGTGCCTGCTGTTACCCACACTACATGTCTGCTGTTACCGACACTGCATGTCTACTGTTACTAACACTGCATGTCTGATGGCACCCATACTGCGTGTCTGCTGTTACCAACTCTGTCTGTTGTTACTACACTGCATGTCTGCTGTTACTAATTTGTATGTCTGCTGTTACCTACACTGCATGTCTGATGTTACTCATACTGCGTGTCTGCTGTTACCCATACTGCGTGTCTGCTGTTACCCACACTGCATGTCTGCTATTACCAACACTGCATGTCTGCTGTTACCCACATTGCATGTCTGCTGTTACCCCACACCGCATGTCTGCTGTTACCCCACACTGCATATCTGCTGTTACCCATAATGCGTGTCTGGTATTCCCAACACGGCATGTCTGCTGTTACCCCACGCTGTACTTCTGCTATTACCCACACCGCATGTCTGCTGTTACCCATACTGCGTGTCTGCTGTTACCAACAATGCATGTCTGCTGTTACCAACACTGCATGTCTGCTGTTACCAACACAGCATGTCTGCTATTATCAACACTGCATATCTGCTGTTACTCCACACTTCATGTCTGCTGTCACCCATACTGCGTGTCTGTTACCAACACTGCATGTCTATTACCAACACTGCATGTCTGCTGTTACCAACACTGCATGTCTGCTATTGCCAACACTGCATATATGATGTTACCCAACGCTGTATGTCTGCTGTTACCCACAATGCATGTCTGCTGTTACCCATACTTCGTATCTTCTGTTACCCACACTGCATGTCTGCTGTTACCAACACTGCATGTCTGCAGTTACTAACACTGCATGCCTGATGGTACCCATACTGCGTGTCTGCTGTTACCAACTCTGCATGTCTGTTGTTACCAACACTGCATGTCTGCTGTTACTAATTTGTATGTCTGCTGTTACTAATTTGTATGTCTGCTGTTACCAACACTGCATGTCTGATGTTACCCATACTGCGTGTCTGCTGCTACCCACACTGCATGTCTGCTCTTACCAACACTGCATGTCTGCTGTTACCCACACTACATGTCTACTGCTACCAACACTGCATATCTGTTGTTACCCCACGCTATATGTCTGCTGGTACCAACGCTGCATGTCTGCTATTACCACAACACTGCATGTCTGCTGTTACCCACACTGCATGTCTACTGTTACCTACACTGCAGGTCTGCTGTTACCCCACGCTGTATGTCTGCTGCTACCCACACTGCATGTCTGCTGTTACTCCTTGATTGCACATGTCAAGTTCCTCGGCAGGTTCTTGCAGACATTGTCCACATTTTATTTTCCTTTAAAAGGCTCTGTGAGTTCTTAATAATGATCTTGAGGGTTTGACATAAGAACATAAGAACATAAGAACGAAGGAACACTGCAGAAGGCCTACTGGCCCATGCGAGGCAGGTCCAAGTCTCCTACCGGCTTAAGCCAATGCACCCAACCTAGTCAGGTCAGGTCACATTGACTTAAGGGAGGAACACGGCAACCGACCTGGTAGCACAAGCTATCAGGTCCAACTCACACCCACCCACATCCACTCATGTATTTATCCAACCTATTTTTAAAGCTACACAACGTTCTGGCCTCTATAACTGTACTCGGGAGTTTGTTCCACTCATCCACAACTCTATTACCAAACCAGTACTTTCCTATATCCTTCCTGAATCTGAATTTTTCCAACTTAAAACCATTGCTGCGAGTCCTGTCTAGGCTAGATATTTTCAGCACACTATTTACATCCCCTTTATTTATTCCTGTCTTCCATTTATACACCTCAATCATATCCCCCCTAATTCTACGTGCATATGTTGTTACTGGGGTCGGTTCACAGCTCCTGGCCCCGCCTCTTCTCTGGCCGCTACTAGATTCCTAGATTCACTCTCCCTGCGCCATGAACTTTGTGTGTGTGTGTGTGTGTGTGTGTGTGTGTGTGTGTGTACTCACCTAGTTGTACTCACCTAGTTGAGGTTGCAGGGGTCGAGTCCAAGCTCCTGGCCCCGCCTCTTCACTGGTCGCTACTAGGTCACTCTCCCTGAACCATGAGCTTTATCGTACCTCTGCTTAAAGCTATGTATGGATCCTGACTCCACTACATCGCTTCCCAAACTATTCCACTTCCTGACTACTCTGTGGCTGAAGAAATACTTCCTAACATCCCTTTGATTCATCTGTGTCTTCAACTTCCAACTGTGTCCCCTTGTTACTCTGGAACATCCTGTCTTTGTCCACCTTGTCAATTCCTCTCAGTATTTTGTAAGTCGTTATCATGTCCCCCCTATCTCTCCTGTCCTCCAGTGTCGTCAGGTTGATTTCCCTTAACCTCTCCTCGTAGGACATACCTCTTAGCTCTGGGACTAGTCTTGTTGCAAACCTTTGCACTTTCTCTAGTTTCTTTACGTGCTTGGCTAGGTTCCAAACTGGTGCCGCATACTCCAATATGGGCCTAACGTACACGGTGTACAGGGTCCTGAACGATTCCTTATTAAGATGTCGGAATGCTGTTCTGAGGTTTGCTAGGCGCCCATATGCTGCAGCAGTTATTTGGTTGATGTGCACTTCAGGA